>NW_022437079.1:3193051-3282673 GCF_009761245.1 Sapajus apella
GGCAGAATTTTTTGTATTTTTAGTTGAGACAGGGTTTCGCCATGTTGGGCAGGCTGGTCTTGAACTCCTGTCCTGACATGATCCACCCGCCTCAGCCTCCCAAAGTGCTGGGATTACAGATATGAGCCACTGCACTTGGCCCATGCATTTTTCTTATCATAATGGGATTATATTCTATAACAATATGTCATGCACATTCTCCTATTAGTCTTCTGTATTGTTTCTAATTGTTCCAGAGTATTCCATGGCACAAATGTGCCATAATTTCACCAGTTCCCACTGATGGATTTTTAGGTTAGCTCCAATGTTCCCACTATTCTATGAGTAGTGGGATTCTGGCTTCTAACCATGGATGTGACACTGAAGCTTGTTTTCTTGGTATACATGCCCAGAAGTGGAATGTCCGAGATCAAAGCCAGCAGCAAATTATGCCAGTGAAGAATGTGCCCGTTAGCTCTCCCCTCGGGACCTCAAGCCTTAATTATCATCGTGGGTTAGGTCTTACGGCCTGTTTGCTCTGTGCCCAAGATCTTGCAGGCATATTGCTTCATCCTGGAGAAGCTGCTGGAGAATGAGGAAACTCAAATTAATGGCTTCTGCATCATCGAGAACTTCAAGGGCTTCACCATGCAGCAGGCCGCCAGTCTCCGGACTTCGGATCTCAGGAAGATGGTGGACATGCTCCAGGTGAGGCCTGAGCCCTGTCACACAGGAGCCTCCCGCAGCTGGGGAGGCTGCGAGGCTGGGCCTGCTTTCATGGTGCTCGCAGGGACCTGAAAAGTTGGACCACTTTGTGCCACAAAGAGCAGGGACAGCCACAATCCCAACCATAAGCACCTGCGTAGTGACGGACCATTTGCCAAGTATTCACTTTCATTTTTTCATTGACTCCTTGAGAGCATTCTCTCCCTCCTTCCCTGCTTCATTTTTCACACCTGGAAACGAAGGCTCAGAGATTTTAGTGACATCTCAAGGTCACACAGCAATGAAGTGGCAGAGGCCAGACTTGAAGGGGTACCTTTGAGGTGACAGAGATGGTGAAATCCTTATCTAATTCCTGATCTTAGTGAGGATGCCGCTAGTGTTTTCCCATTAAATATGACACTGGCTGTAGGACAGAAGGGTGCACCTGCGTATCTGTGAGTGCATCCTGCCTCTCTTTGAATGTGGATTCAGAAAGAAGTATCAGTAACCCCCTGATAACTCACTCCTATATATGCTGACATGTCAGGGGTCCTTTCTTGGAGCCGTCTTGGATCTGCTGTATGTGTATTTGGGAAAGGAGGTGTGGGAGGTGGAGGTCGTGGGAGGGGCTGATGGACAGTGAGGCATCGTAATAGTGGTCCTGTGGTTTGTCATCGTTTGCAGTCCATTCGGCAGGCAAGCGGGTTGGAAAAAACTCACCAAGGGCCAAGCAAGCCTACTTTCATTTCTTTACCTGATTCCCGGTTTTACTTGCATCGGCAGTGAGAGGATTGGGTCATATGAATCTTGGGGTTTCCTGCCTGCAGTTTGGGGCCACAGTGAAGCCAGGGATCCCTAGTGGCTGGCCTGGAAACAGGACCTTCAGTGGGCCCTTCTCCAGGGCAGCCGTGTGACACTGGAGCAGTCTGTCCTATGCCATGCAGAGAGGCAGCAGGGAAGGAGTGGGAGCCTCTGAGGTCATCGGGGCCACGGGGCACGGGGGTCTCTGTCACTGCAGGATTCCTTCCCAGCCCGGTTCAAAGCCGTCCACTTCATCTACCAGCCATGGTACTTCACCACGACGTATAACGTGGTCAAACCCTTCTTGAAGAGCAAGCTGCTTGAGAGGGTGAGTACATGGGCGGCCCAGACAATGAGACGAGATGGCCAAGGGTGGGGCCTCACCTGAGCCCTCGTCACACTCTACCGTGGTCCTGAGTTATGTGGATCCCATCGACAACCAGCATGGAGACCTGCGGGGAGGGGTGTCGCCAGGCAGCGACTACACACGGTGGTGCTTGGTCCTCCTATCCCTTCCGCCGTCAGCCCTCATCCTCAGGGCACCTCCTCCGGCTCAGCTCTGCCTCCCTTGCTTCCCTGCAGGTCTTTGTCCACGGGGATGACCTCTCTGGTTTCTACCAGGAGATCGATGAGAACATCCTGCCCTCTGATTTCGGGGGCACGCTGCCCAAGTATGACGGCAAGGCTGTTGCTGAGCAGCTCTTTGGCCCCCGGGCCCAAGCTGAGAACACAGCCTTCTGAGGACATCTTCTGCCAGCTGAACTGTAGTTAGCATCCCTGGGCCTCTGAGCTGTCCTGGACCCAAGGCTAAGAAAGGGCTGCTTGAGATGACTGTGGTCCCTCTGGAGTTCCCTACGCCTGAGTGAGCTCAGGGGTAACCCTTGAACAAGAAGTACTGGGGGTAGTTATATTTCCACCCGTCCTTGAAACCTTAAGACAGTAATTTCTGTGCGATGTTGTATTTCAAAGACTCTAGTTTTCTCAATCATTTCCTTTGTAATAGAGTTTTGCGACTTAGGGTCTGAAAACAGGCAGGGAGCCTGGGTTAAAATATCCCCCTACTCACCCCAAAAATGCAATAAAAGAAGATAAAAGAGGGAGGAAATACGCTCAAGTGATTTGACAAACACAGGCTTCTTGGTGGCCTCCAGGCAGGCAGGGGGTTTTCCATGGAGAATTCCAGGGTGGAAGAGGCATGGAAGCCGCCTCATTCAGGCGCAGCGCGACGTGTGTGGGGTGGGCCGGAACTTGGACCTCTTTCCAGGGTGGCAGTCATGCTTCCTCCAACTGTCTGGGAGAGGGGGTTTCTCCACCAAAGGCTGTCTCCTCCAGTCCCCTTGCCTGGATGGAGGGTTTTACTTAGATTTATAAATCGAAGTAAAAGGTGGAGTCTTCTCTGAGCACTCACTCGGTCCTCAAGAGTTAAAGCTCTTTTTCTGTCTGGACTCTCAGGCACTTCATAGTGATGAATTTATACTTTCCAAATCTGCATTTTTTTTTTTTGAGACAGGGTCTCACTCGTCGCCCAGGCTGGATGGAGTGCAGCGGTGCAATCATAGTTTACTGCAACCTCAAACTCCTGGGCTCAAGCAAGCCTCCTGCCTCAGCCCCCCGAGCAGCTGGGACTGCATGCACTGCACCCAACTAATCTTTTACATTTCTTTCTTTCTTTTCTTTTCTTTTTTTTGTAGAGATGAGGGTCTGGCTCTGTTGCCAAGTCTGGTCTCCAACTCCTGGCTTCAAGTTATTCTTCCCATCTCAGCCTGTCAATGTGCTGGGATTATAGGTATGAACCACCATGCCTGGCCCAAATCTGCATATTTTGACAAATATGAATGCTTTGCTTCTGTGGAGTTGGCTTTCCTCAAGTGCTCGGTAATTTTTGAGTGTGCGCTCATTTCTGGAGGTGAGAATCCCTGTTAGATGCCCTGTTTGCTGAGGGTGCTGGTCCCTCTTGGGAAAGTGCTGGCTTCTTCTGGGCATGGGTCTCCTAAGCATTGACAGATACTGTTTCCAAGATGCTACACTCATTTTCCCACGTGGAAACAGACACTGGCTGGCTAGTGGCAGGAGGTGAGGCCTTGTTGTTCCCACCAAGGTGTCCCAGTCAATCATCCCAAGACTTGTCTGCTCTTGCCTGCAGGGTTACCCCCTTCTTTGTGGGTGTGAAGCACCCTTAGTGCTGCACCTACCTTTTGGGGCAGGATATTCCAACTGTTTTCTGACTTTGGATTCAATTCAGTCCTATTATACCTTTGAGAATTTATCTGATCCATGAGAGGTCTCTTTCTTGTTTTTCGGTGAGGCTGTGTACCTGTTCATGTATGTCAATGTGTGTATACGTGTGTGTGTGTGTGTATGTATGTGTGTTTGTGTGTGTGTGCATTTATTTCTTATATACTTTCTTTCACTTTTAGGGTTTGTAGTGTATGCTCATCCCCCAAGAAACTTCTTTCTTTATAACATTCACAGTCAACAATCCGTGGTCATAAAATCCATGAAAATGAAAATGGTATTTACACAGGACTCCTAGGCTGGAGGAGGAATCACGGCAAATTATTATGGGCACAAGGGTAGGAGATCAACCAGTGAGGAGTTTGTCCCCAGAGCTGAGGCTTCCTTTTTGCAAATCAAATCTCACATGGAACCTTGGTATTCAAACCTAAAAAGGGCCAGGTATGTGGCCTGTGCCTATAATCTCAGTACTCTGAGAGGCCGAGGCAGGAGGATCGCTTGAACTTGGGAGTTTGAGATAAACCTAGGCAATACGGTAAAACCCATCTCTATTAAAAATATACACGTTAGTTGCTTATGGTGATGCATGCCTATAGTCCCCACAACTCAGGGGGCTGAGGTCGGACGATCACCTGAGCCCAGGAGATGGAGGCTGCAGTGAGGTATGGTCATGCCACTGCACTCCAGCCTGTACAACAGAGAGAACCCCTATATCAACAAAACAAAACACTACCAATCTAAAAAGAGTGAAGCTGCCCTGGCAGAAGGGGCCTCACCCTGAGAGATCGCTTATGAGCATCTGGAGCTAGGAAGGTATTTCAAGCATGAGAACATGGGTAACTGTCAATGGTGCTTTGGGGTCAAGTGAAAAAGGAAGAGAGACTAGCGTTTGCCAAGGTGGAGGGCCCTAGTGGCCCAAGTGGAGGTGTTGATGGAGGGGGGTGGGGATGAGGCTAAGCTTAATAATTCAAAGGAATGGGTATTCTTGGCCAGGCACGGTGGCTCATGCCCATAATCCCAGCACTTTGGGAGGCCAAGGTGGGTGGATCGCTTGAGGTCAGGATTTGAGACCAGCTTGGCCAAACATGGTGAAACTCTGTCTCTACTAAGAATATAAAAACTAACCGGGCGTGACGGCAGGGACCTATAATCCCAGCTACTTGGGAGGCTGAGGCAGGACAATCACTTGAAACCAGGAGGTGAAGGCTGCAGTGAGCTGAGATTGTGCCACTGAACTCCAGCCTGGGCAACAGAGCGAAACTCTGTCTTAAAACAAACAAACAAAAACAACAGCAGTGAGCTGAGATCACCCCACTGCACTCCAGCCTGGGTGACAGAGCGAGACTCCATCTCAAAAAAGGAGGAGATATACTTCTAATTGCTCCTCAGGACTTGGGTCCCAAATCTGAGGGAAACACCGGTTGGTCCCTGTCCACTGACCCCATCTTCCCTGAGCCCAGAGCTACCAGGCGCCCTCCTAGACACAGCCCAGGCCTGCTCTGAATTTGTGGCAGCTCAGAATGTATCAATGAGATCAGGCACATCCTGACCAGAAGACTCTTGGGGCAGCCTTGGCTCCTACTCAAACCCGCATGGGATGCTGGGATCGTCCCTAAGGTCAGCAGGGCTGGGGCCTTAGCTCAGGGGCCCTGGTTGATAAGAAGACCTAGTGGCTTTCTGAGGAAGAAGTCCTCAGAAATTCATTGGAACTCCGTGAGCCGGCTCTGACTGTGCGCTTGTGCCGCCCCCTGCTGGCCGTGCCCTGGCACTGCCCTTCCAGGGACAAGCTGGGCAGGAGGGTTAGCTGGGTGGGCTGGGCCAGACCTTGCCCCGAGAAGGTGGTATTGCTTTCGGGGAAAAAGTGTCTGAATACTGTGAATGGCAAAACCTGACGTGCTCAGCCTCACAAAAATCCCAGCTGCCTATGTGTGTGATTCCTACAAGGGTCCCCACATTATTGAAGAGAGACAATAAAATACTCTTTTGAAGGACACCAGCCATGGGAAGGAGAACAACAAAACATGAATTTTATGACAACCATTTGGTGCCCATAACAACTTCCCTTCTGGGGATATCTGGGGTGAGGCAGGGATTCTGTCGCATCAAAGTATGGGAGTTGGAAGTTTGCAGCGATGCATTTCTGCCATGGGAATGTGGACGTTGGGAGAATGCAGGCAATTCATCAAGCTGTGGGTGGAGGTCTCAGGAAGGGGAGACAGGTGCCAGCTTCAGAGAGCCTCTCAATGAAACTGCCATGCCTTGGGTTTACCCAGGGGAAAGTGGAGGAGGGTGGTGCTGCCTGGAGGCCTGGCAAAGCCTTACTGGAAGAGGTATGCCTTTCTCTTAACTCAAACTAGCAGGAAAAGAGGTGAAGCAACACCTCACAGGTGAAGTGGAACACCTCTGATCCCACTTTTTTTTTTTTTTGAGATGGGGTCTCACTCTGTCACCCAGGCTGGAGTGCAGTGGCATGATCTTGGCTCACTGCAATCTCGGCCTCCTGGGTTCAAGCGATTCTCCTGCTTTAGCCTCCCAAGTAGCTGAGATTACAGGCGCCTGCCCCTACACCCAGCCAATTTTTATATTTTTAGTAGAGAGGGGGTTTCACCATGTTGGGCAGGCTGGTGTCAAACTCCTGACCTCAGGTGATTTGCCTGTGTCAGCCTCCCAAAGTGCTGGGATTACAAGTGTGAGCCACTGCGCCTGGCCTCTGATCTCACTTTCTGTTGGAGGCTTGGCTCTGGAGTTTAGGAAACTCAGAAGTGTCAGATCTGGAAACTTGTGGGATCTCCTGGAGCCTCACTACTCAAAGTGTGGTCCAAGGAGGGCTGGCCCCTCCCCATGGGGAGCTCCAAGGCCACATCTCAGACATGCTGCATCAGAATCTGCTTTAACAAGACCTCCAGGAGTGTGCACATTAAACAACCAATCAGGCCAGGCACAGTGGCTCATGCCCGTAATCCCAACACTGGCAGGCTGAGGAGGGATGACTGCTCAAGACCAGGAGTTTGAGGCCAGCCTGGACAACACAGCAAGACTCTGTTTCTACACACACAAAATCAACCAAATGCAGTGGCGTGAGCCTGTAGTTTTAGCTACTAGAGAGGGTGAGGCAGGAGGATCTTTTTTTTTTGAGATGGAGTTTCACTCTTGTTGCCCAGGCTGGCATGCAGTGGCACAATCTTGGCTCACCACAACCTCCACCTCCTGGGTTCAAGTGATTCTCCTGCCTCAGTCTTCCGAGTAGCTGGGATTACAGGCATGTGCCACCACGCCTGGCTAATTTTTTTGTGTTTTTAGTAGAGATGAGGTTTCTCCATGTTGGTCAGCCTGGTCTTGAACTCCCAACCTCAGGTGATCCACCCGCCTCGGTCTCCCAAAGTGCTGGGATTACAGGTGTGAACCACTGCGCCCGGCCTTAGGAGGATCTCTTGAGTCTGGGAGTTCGAGGCTGCCTGAGCCATGATCATACTACTGCTCTCTTATTAATATGGGCAACAGAGTGAGACCCTGTCTTAGAAAAAGGGGGGGGGGGCAGTCAATGCTTACAGAACAATGGCTGTCTACCTCCCAGCAAGTGGCTCAAATGTGCCTTGCTTAAACCCAGTATGTTGACATACGGAGGTTAGGATACGGAGGAACTCACTCTAGTAAGGATTCATATCTATGGGTTTAAAGGCAAACTTTGCATGTGAGCAGAGAACAGAGAAGAAGGCTGCAGGAGCCCTTGGGAAGACCACAGCTGAGAGGTTAATGTTCTAGAATAAGCAAGTTCTGCTGTGGGGCTGTGCCTGGAAGTCGCCTTGCCAGTAGGCAGGACATGTAGTACACCTGGATTTCCCAAGGTGACCACATATGAAGGAAAAGGATCAGGTTTGATGGTGCACACACGTGGCTCGTCAGCACTTCTGAGCCCAGAAATGTTTTTGGAAAGTATAACCAGGCTGGGCTCTGCTTTCCTCGCAGCCCATCAGATGCCCTGGTGTGGAGCTGGACCACGTCAAACACTTTGCTTGTAGTTTCTACCTTGGAGATGATGTATGAGTGGGAACCAAACAGATAAAGCCAAAATCACTGCCCAAAGTAACATGGGCACTTTGAAAAATAACATCTGAACCTCTCACTTATCCTGAGGTAGGCATTCTTAGTATAATTATTCCCACTGGAAAATAAATAACAATCTGAGGTTATGTCCTGCTAGAAATGGCAAGGACAGGACCCTGGCCCAGCAACTCTGGCTCCAAATCTCTTTGGCTCTGTTACTACTCACCCTTTGTCTCCAATGTTTGTTTTATTTATTTCTGGGGGCGGGAGAGGTAAAGGCAGATAAGGGAGGAGAAACAATGAAATGAGAACTTCATGTATTTCCAGGTCAATTTCACCAACTATCATCAGATGAGGAGGCAATGACTTTAGGAGGAAACCAGTCTTCAGTAGAGATGCTGGGATAAATGTGGTAGAGAGCATGAACCAGAAGGAAGCTGTGGGTGGCACACAGCCACATGGAGAGAGGTGTTTAATTTATCTTCTTTGGGGAGGGGTTCGCCAGTTCAAAGCCAAATTGCCTGTCATGTCTTTCAACCACTCAGATACACGGTAGCACTTTTATGTCCTCCTCTAAAGACACCCAAGAGAGAAGTGAGGAGGGGAGGCTGTCATATACAGGACCATCCAGTTAGGTGTTTGATCCTCACCATGGGAAAGTACTCCCTACAGGACTAGAGCAGAGAAGCCTGTTAATGAAAAGCATAATTAACAAACAGTATGACTGGGGCGGTGAGTGAGGGGTCAGTGAACACAAATGCTGTGGGGCTGCCTCATGAGAGGGCAGCTGTGTGCTACTGGCCCTACATGACCGCATTAGCATGCGGCTGGCACTGACCTGCCTAATGCCCCGGACCTGAAATCTCTTCCATGCAGTCTTTTCATAGGTAGTATTCTTTGCAAGTTGGTTTTCTTGGGCCAAAATAGTCTGGTTATTTTGTGGGGGATAGGAATTGAGGGGAAGCTTGCTTACCAGAGAGGGATGAATTTTGAAATTTGGCATTGGCGATTTCTAGGTCTTGTTAATGCACAACTTCTAAAGCTAACACTCCTGACCCTGCCTAACTTGACAAAGGTTTTGTGTGGCCAAGGAGGGAAGGGAGCTGTGAGCCTAAGTCTCTTGGGGTGGTACAACCCTCCTGGTTGAGACAGTGCCTGCTCCTGGGAGACCCTTAGATTGGGTTCAGACAGATTCAAAGAAGAAAACACCACCACCAGCCAACCAACCCAATATAATCTTCACTTAGGAAATATTCACCTAGTCTTTTCAAAGAACATTATTGGAAAAGCATACAAATCACACATGGCAAGCACCATTTATATCTTGCCTTGCATTTTAATGCCTATATGGTTCGCTTTATGAAGTTATTAAAACACAGGCTGGGCACGGTGGCTCACAACTGTAATCCCAACACTTTGGTAGGCCAAGGCGGGAGGACTGCTTGAACTCAAGTTTGAGACCAGCCTGGGCAACATAGCATAAAAATAAAAACTAAAAAATTAGCCAGGTACAGTGGTAAGCCCCCATAGTTCCAGCTACTTGGGAGGCTGAGGCGCAAGGATTGCTTGAGCCCAGGAGTTCAAGGCTGCAGTGAGCTTGTGACCAGACCACTGCACTCCAGCCTGGGCCAGATCAAGACCCTGTCTCTAAAAAATAAAAAAGTAAAAAATAGATATTTCCCTGATTTTAGTTCCTGGCTTTCTTGCCTGGAGAAGATAGGATGGACTAACATCAACTGTGGTACAAAAATGGTGTTTTGTGTATTTCCATTAATCTCAGCTTTGGTGAAGACACAGGAAGAATCTTATTAGATAGAAACCTGCCATTATACAGAGGACACACAGCCACACCACATTTTTAGTCTTTATTTTTTAAGTAAAGAAATTCCACTGAATCAAATATAACAAAATTACAGTTTTTGTTTGTAATGATCTTCGTTCACCACCACACAATCATAGTAGAATCAAAAGTAATGTGAGAACATCAAATGATCAAGGACATCATTTTTTAGTATAATTTCTTAATAAAGGTAATATCCCCATATTTAGAAAAAATTGCATTGCTAGTTGCAAATCTTAAACACCTCAGTGCTGAAGGATCCTGTACTTCCCCCCAAAGATCCAGCAGCACGGAGGCTTTCAGAACACAAACTCAAAAATATAGTATTTTCAGGGCAGCATTTTAAGTTTCAGAAAACCCAAACAAAACAGAACAAAACAAAATCAGAATTAGGAATGTGAAAGTGATGGTTCTCAAAAATCAATCTGGAAGCAGATCTGCCAACAGAAGAAGGTGGTTGCACAGAGTCTAACCAGGAAAAGGAGAGTTGCCAGCTCGCTCCCCTCCCCCCTCCCCCCAGCCCTGGCATCACTAAGGCAGCTGCAGCGGCAGAAGTCAGAAGCTCAGGTACAGTGAAGGTCTTCCTGAGGCAGTGGGAGAGACCCAGATCATCTGGAACCAGTGTGGAGAGGTGACAGGATTCTATGTGGACTTGTGCTTTAGGAAAACTAAAAAGGCCAAAATGAAAACCAGACAAAACCTAACTCCTACACCCAGGAACTCTGTCCACCCACACGAACAGCCTGAGAGAGAGTGGTTGGTGCTGGGACCTTGGGGGTCAGCAGCTCATCTGACTGCACAGCGTGGGTGATCTAGAAGGTGTATGCCCATGGAGACAAAGGGCATTTCTGCAGGTGCTCTCAGTGGACTGTCCCCAACTTATGGCAACAGTAGATTTCTTGGCTAATGGGGACTGAAAGCGAGAGAAGGTAGGTTATAGATTTTATTACTAATTGACAGGAGTCTAGTAAAAAGCTGACAACTTCATGGAACTCAGAATGTTACACTTAATCGACCAGTTAGAAATTAACTTCAGCTTATTATTATTAGAGATGCATGAAAGCTCTACCCACACACATGCTACGAAAAACAGTTCAGAAAACGTGGGCACTGACTTCAAAAAGGAGCCTCGGTCTACTCCAAAGCCTGCCTCCAAGGGCCACTGCAGGAGGATGCCTGCCTGGCCTGCAGCATCCGGGGGCAGCAGTAGCAGCAGAGACGGGAAGGAAGCGGGCCTTGCCTTGGGTGGCATTCCAGCTCCCTCTGCCAGCAGGGGCCAGTCCCCCATTCCTTAGTTTCAACTACAATTTGGCAAAAGCAATTCTAGTTTAATCGGGGGCGGAGGGGAGGCGAGGGGGTTTACTTCCCTCTGCTTAGCTAACAGAGGTAGAAGGGTGGGGCGAGGGGGCTTACTTCCCTTTGCTTAGATGATAACACAGGTAGAAGAACCCCCTTCCGTCAATTGCTTGGCCTCTAAATGCCACAGGCAGGCTACTTTTCAAGGCTTTTCGAAGCATCCAAGCAATCCAAAGTGGCTTTGAATTACAGGGTAAGGCCAAGAAGGGTGAAAAGGGGCCAGAGCTGAGGTATTTGGGCCAGTTCTGGATCACTCAGATTGTTGAGGGAGGGGGTGGGGGGCGTAAGACGACAAGGAGCCCACAGGCCACTTGACGAAATTCTCTGGTTTTGCTGGGGCTTTGCTTCAAATTTTCACAACAGAAGAATTTGAATTCGAATGCCACAATATTGTTGTAATACCAGGGATTCTCTAGAAGCAAGTTAAGGCTTTCTGAGCAAAGGAAACAATTTCAGACGACACTGTGACAGAATGCTGCAGTGAAATGCTCCCTCATGACTCTCCTGTCCTGCCTGAAGGACAAAGACCTACAAGTGACTTCAACTTGACGTGATGTTTCACTGATCTTTACTTCAACTCTAAGTCAGAATCAATGCCACAGGCAAAGAAAAGCCTCTTACATCTCAGACATCTGCTTGCCTAGCAAACACAAACAAGAACACATGTATTGTTTCCCTGGAGCTGGCAAAACACATCTCAAGTCACACAGTTACAAAGAGAGCTCTCATTCAGATGCCGGGCATATAAGCTCAGCTACCCAGAAAGTTCAGCTTTAATGAAGGCTGTGGTTTTAGAATGAAAGCCTGAGCAGGAAGGATTTCTGCCCTGGGAATTCTCAGTGCTCTGCCTGAGTCACACTGGAGGATGGAGACAGGCTCCTCGTTCCAGGGACCAGCACCTGCTGCAGTCACAAGACCACCCTCAGAACAGCAAGGATCTTATGACAATGGGGACTCTGAAGAGAAGCCAGTCAAAGACACAGGGTTTTGTACAAGATCAAGGGTCTTCACCAGAATACAGAAGCCCCCTCCCTCCAAGTCCCCTCAGCGTGAGCCGTGAGCCCTGACACAGCCGTTTCCACCTGCAAGGGCTGCAAAAGCCAAGCTCACGCAGATGTTCAGCAACGTTCAAGCAAACGACGTGTAAATAGATGAAGTGGTCTTAGACGCGGTCCAAGAGGAGGGAACAGGCTTAGAGAAGTGAGGTGATTTGCCCACGATCCACTGTGAATTAGAGACATTAGGAAAAGAACCCAGGTATATTTCCACTCTTATGGTGACTCCTAAAGTTCCCAGTAAGTATAAAGCGCTGCAGAGAGGTTAAAAGAATATTGTAACAAACAGCTTTCTGCTTTCATTCTGCTCTGGAATCATTTGTGTAAACTCACAGCAGGAAAAGATAACAGTTTTCTTCAAGTCTGTTAAACTCACTTCTAACATAAATACATTAAAGAAACCTGACACCACTTTTTTGAGTTACTTAATCCTAATTTGACAGGAATCAGTTACCTACAATTGTCTTCAAATTGCTGAGGACACGGAGTACCACAGGAGAGATGTGGGTGCTTCTCTCCATTGGTTTTAACACATTATTCCTGCAATGGAATTGTCCAGATTGATGCAATTTATTGCCTCAATTTGATTTTCAGATAAAATATTCAAACACTCTTTAAAAATTCGGCCTTGTTTTAGCCCAGATACAACCTTAGTGGCAAGAGGGGCATTCATATCATCATCAGAAATGAATCATTTGGGGAAGAAAGACGAGGACACCTGGAGGAAGGGAAAAAGATGACCTATCTGTAAACTGCCGCTCCCGCATTTACCAGGCAAGCTTGCGTCTCTGTAAATTCAATGGCTCTGTGCTCTCATTCAGGGACAAACAAGAATTTTCTTGTAAGACAGCCACAGTCACATTCTCATTTCTATGCCTGAGAGTCTGGAGCTTGAACAAAGGGCTTCAGTTGACTTCATGTGAGCCAAAATGGAATGTGAGTGCCATTCAGAGTCACACACTAAAAAGATTTCAGCTGGGACACTGGCTCCCACAGTTGTGGGGGAGCAAATTCCGGTTGTGTGGCAACAAAGGCTATGCTGCCAGCCCTGCCTGTCCTCCACAGGGGCCACCAGGGCCGCCATGCAGATCAGACCCCAAGGACACCCTCCCCCACACCGGTTTGTGTGACAACAGGGCTGTCTTTTCTCCTCCCGAATTTCTGAATGGAGCTGGCACCTGGGCCAGTCCCTGTTTTGTCAGATAGGCTAAGGGGTGTGGCCTCAGGCATAAGAAAGGAGCCTCTCGCTCTTCTGGGGTGGTGATTCAATCCCAGAAAGTTATTGCGTGGTTTACCTATTCTCATAAAAACTCTTGAGAAATGAAGGCAGTAGTAGCAGGAAAGATGACTATGAAATCTTCTAGATCACAGCTGTGCTTGGGTGAAGGGAAAAGTAACAGAGGAGAGGGACTAGCTTCCAAACTGAGGGGTAAAGTGCCCATCTGTGCTAAAAGAACACAAAAAGGAAATGTATTGGAGAAATAATACATTGCGGGGGAAGTCATAATGATAGAAGTTAAGGAGTGTCAGGAATTATACCAAAGCAAAGTTGAGACCACAGAAATCTCAATCTTCTGAGATAAGGGCTGGTTTTGATGTTATTCGGATGATCTGGTGATTGTCAGAGAAAACAACTTCTTCAGGTTACAGACATTACAGTCACAGTCACTTGGACCCATGCCCAAACCACACCCACCTGTGGGCCAGAGGGTTGACATTCAGGTGCCCAGGTGGCTTCCTTGATCCCTGAAACATCCATGCAGACCCACTATTTATATTCCAGTCTGTCCTGGAGTCAAAGGAGATGAAGGAGGGAAAATCTCTTTTTAAAGTATCCAGGCAATTTTACTCATGGTTCTGTTTAGTTCCAGATAGCAACTAATGATTTTTCAAAGTGCAGGGTTTTTAGGTATTCAAGTACCACAGGATCGGAGAAAAGGAGTACTTGAAGCCTAGAGTTGCATTTTCACTTGAGAAGACACACTTTAGAAAGATCTATCCAACACATTGCAAATATAGGCTATTAAGTTAAAAATCTGGTTTCAAAGTAACACCCTCTTAGGTTGGAAATATCTTTCTCCAAACTCAGATCCAGCTTTTGAATTGTTTGGTATCAAAAGCCAAAGTTAAAAGGACTTGGGTTTAAAAACTAAAATGACAATTGAGTGCTTAAAAAAAAACCTCAAAACATCTTTTTATCAAATAAGGGACAAAAAAAAAGGTAAATGATGATATCTACATGCTTAGACTGGGAGAGCAGCTCCCAGGTTCCTCTGGAGGGATGTTCTCTCAAATCTCAGTAAACTGAGTTTGTCATTGAACTTTGAACCTGGTAGTGCGCTCAGCAATCTACCTGGTCCAAGTCCCCCATTTTAGAGGCAAAGAAACCAAAGTCCCCAGGGACTTTGTCCAGGGTGAAAAGCAGAGCCAGGGCACAGCCCAGATGCTCAGCCACCCAGAGCCCTTCTGAGACATCACACTGTGGTCACACAATGGCAGCTCCATGGCCGGCCTTGCTGCTCTGGAGGCCTTGGGATTACAAATTTCAATAAAATGAGCTAAGAAGATGTTTCCAATTTAAGGGCGCCATTGAACACCATTTTCAAAGTTTGCCTGGTGATGAGAATCACCTGGGGCAGCTGTCAAAAATTAAAATCCCCAGGCTCCTTCCCAGACCCAATTAATTAGCCGCTCCGAGGGGAGGGACCTGGGAGGCTGAATTTTTAACAAGTGCCCCACATAACTCTCAGCAGCAGCAGCAAAGTGTAGGGAAATGGTTTTAGAAGACAGGGTAAAAACTTGGCCTGTGACTCAAAGGAATTTCGTTTGCCATTTAAGAAGCCACACTCTGGCCTGGGAAGCCCAGCTTCTCAGGCTTCCAAGCTGAGCTGTGTCTTCAGCATTGGCCTGGAAGGGTGAGCTCTTTTTAAGGTCTATGTAAGGACACATAAAACCATCACAAAATGACATACATCCTTCGCTGTTCTCAGGGAAAAGCCTTTTGACGGCAAAGCGAAATTACTATTCAGACACATTTTTAAGTAGAGAAACTAGATGTACTTGGCTTAAAAGCAACCTGGTGCTGAAACTGGACAGAGGGCAAGAACTCTGTCGCTTGTCACCATGGCTAACAATGCAATGGAGAAAACCAGTAACTAAGCACAAAAATAGCCTGGAGCTCCCAGGAAGAGCTGCCTACTCAGAGACAGGTGTGCATGGTGGGTGCCGCCTGCTGATGGTGTGAGGTCAGATCCAGGTCACTCAGGGAGATGGGAGACCTGAAACGGGGTGAGGGGACAGAGCTTCCAGAGGAGGGCTGCTGGAGTGTGCCAGAGTCCAGAGGCCTCACTCCAGGTCGGCCTCCACCTGCTCCGTGTCAGAGCACTGTGACTTGTTACGCTCCCATTGGCAAATGGCGTTGGCATACTCCACCACCAGCTTATCCATCCACGTCAGGGGCTCGGGGAACAGCACAGAGCCCTCAAAGAAGCCCAGGTGGCCCCCGTGCAGAGGCAGCACAAACATGACGTTCTCCCGTTTCTCTGCAGGGGAAAGGCAGCTGAGTGAGTTACTGTTCTCCAGTTTGCTCCAGGACGCTGGCTAGGGTGGCCTGGGCTTTCCCCACAGAGGGGTCAACTAAGTGGGTAAAGGTCACCAACCTCCACTCACTCTGCCTTGTTCACGAAAGTTGGGGGCAGGCAAGACAGGGGCACCTAGCAGGTTTTAGAATACAGCCTGGCTTTGGAGCTGAATGGGCACCAGTTTAAGAAGGCCTTAGAGCACTAAGGGGTTCTCAGACTTGGCTGCATATTAGAATCAGTTAGGAAATTCTTAAAGCTCCTTAAGCCCAGGCTGGCCCAGATGAATGAAATCAGAATCTCTGGGTATGGAAGGTGAGGAGGCGTGAGGGAGGGGAATGCCCAAGCCTTGGTATTACTCCAGTTCCCTAGGTGGTTCAATGTGCTTCCTAACTTTGTGCATTGGAATCACTTAGGATATCTTGTTAGAATGCACATTTTGATTTTAAGCCTGAAGGAAGAGCTGAGATGCTGCATTTCTAAAAAGCTCCCAGGTGATGTCCATGCTAGTGGTAGGGGTCAGGCTCTGATTAGGGATTCACAGCATTTACAGTATTATTTACTAGAGAACAAGGAGAATTCAATGGAGTCAGTGATTTTTCACTACAGACATTTATCTTCAAAATTCTTAAAGCTGCAAGTTGTGTTAAAAGATGCCCAAGCTCTCAATGCCACATGCTAAGTGGCCGTACTGAGAATTAATAACCTGGAGCTTGAGTTTACTTTTTATTTTTTCGAGACAGAGTCTTGGCTCGCTGCAACCTCCACCTCCCCGGTTCACGTGATTTTTGTGCCTCAGCCTCTCTAGTAGCGTGTACCACCACGTCCGGCTAATTTTTGTACTTTTAGTAGAGATGGGTTTCACCATGTTGGCCAGACTGATCTCAAACTCCTGACCTCAAGTGATCAACCTACCTTGGCCTCCCAAAGTGCTAGGATTTAAAGGCGTGAGCCACCACACCTGGCCCAGTTGCTTCTATCTTTAAAGCAGATGGAGAGGTTGTCACAAAAGATAGTGGAGTCGGATTTTTTGTTTTGCTTTTCCAGTCAAATTTTATTTTTTTACCATTAATTTATTTTTAGAGACAGGGTCTTGCTCGTTTGCCGAGATAGCTTGCTGTAGCCTCAAACTCCTAGACTCAAGTGATCTTCCTGCCTCAGCCTCCCGAGTAGCTAGGACTACAGGCAGGTACCACCATGCCCAACTAATTTTTAAGTTTTTTTTTTTTTTTTAGAGATAGGGTCTTACTATGTTGCCCCGGCTTGTCTCAAATGCCTAGCCTCAAGTGATCCTCCCATCGCAGACTCACAAAGTGCTGGGATTATAGGTGAGCCTAGTCTCAAATTTTAAATCTAAATATCTCTTTTTTTTTTTCTTTTTTTTTTTTTTTGAGTCGGAGTTTCGCTCTTGTTACCCAGGAGTGCAATGGCGCGATCTCGGCTCACCGCAACCTCCGCCTCCCGGGTTCAGGCAATTCTCCTGCCTCAGCCTCCTGAGTAGCTGGGATTACAGGCACATGCCACCAGGCCCAGCTGATTTTTTGTATTTTTAGTAGAGACGGGGTTTCACCATGTTGACCAGGATGGTCTCGATCTCTTGACTTCATGATCCACCCGCCTTGGCCTCCCAAAGTGCTGGGATTACAGGCGTGAGCCACCGCGCCCGGCCAAATCTAAATATCTCTTTATGTTGAACTCTCACACTTAAGGGAAACCTAAACCTGAGATAATTTCACAGAACATCAGGTGGCTCCCCAGAGCCCCATTGGCTATGGATATACATGACGGTCCTGTCTCATGCCCTGGGAGGGACACGAGGGGGGCCTGATGTTCAGGCCCCATCAGAGCCCGAAGACTTTCAGACCACACAGAACACTGACTGCAATGAGATGTCTTTCCCCACAGAGGCTGGCCTCCAGGAAATGACAGCATGGTAAAGTGGCAGAATTTACTGTGGTGATTTGCTGACCTGTTGAGAGGACAATAGAAAGAAACACTTACCTGAAAGAGATTTTGGAATGGTTAGAAGACTTTCATGCACCAAGGGATCATCAGCTGCATTAACCAGCATGAGAGGCACATAAATCTGCAACAAGAAAATAAAAGCAGAATTAAATTACTGATTCCCATTTTCAGACCCCATAGATTGAAGGCTCAAACTCACTGCTAGACATGTTTTTGAAGCAAAGGAAAGCTGGCCACAGCTCAACAGGTGGAGTAAGGGTACCTGGTATTCTCTGGCAGTGTGACAAGTTCCATCTGCTGCTGTGATTTCTGCTCTGGCAGCAGCCAAGTGCAGAAGCAAAGCTTCCTGATGATCATCACAGTGTTTCAGAGTAGCCATGCCTTTTAGGAAATGACTTTACAATGAATTACGTATGTATTCAGTTTATATCACGGGAGGGAAAAAATGAAGTGTACTCCACATTAGAAAAAAGAGATTTTCTAGAGAAATCTAGGCCAAGGCTAGACACAGTGATTCATGCCTGTAATCCCAGCACTTTGGGAGGCTGAGGTGGGAGGACTGCTTGAGCCCAGGAGTCTGAGATCAGCCTGGGAAACATAGCGAGACCTGTACCCTCATGTCTATTTAAAACACAAAAACAAAAACAGAACAAATCAAAATAATCTAGGTCAGGCGCGGTGGCTCATACCTATAGTCCCAGCTACTCAGGAGGCTGAGGCGGGAGGATCACTTGAGCCCAGGATTCCAAAGCTGCAGTGAACTATGATCACACCACAGCACTCTAGCCTGGGCAACAGAGCAAGAGATCCTGTCTCTTAAAAAGAAAAGAAGAAGAATCTGAAGGTTGAAAATAGGAGTAGGCTGGTGGATATTGGAAAACCGTTGGCAGGGCTGCATTCAACGTCCACTTTAGTAAAACAGCCATAGCCTCCTTTTTCATTTCAGTGGAGGTGGTACTGATGGGGAGAATCAGACGTTGGTGAACAGCCATATCGAGGCAGTGGGTGATTGTGCTACCCTGCAGGTCTCTGATGTTGGCTCTAGACAGCTCAACATTCCTATAATGGCTTAAATGACGACACCAAAGGCCTGATGCTGTTAAACTCGGAGGGATGGCTGGTCAAACAGCACAACTCCAGTTCCTAGTGATCTGCTTTACAAGAGAAAGGTGGGCCAAATCTACAGGTGGCCACTGACAAGGAGAAATGGGAAGTCCTGTGTGTGGATAAGTCAATTGTGCAAAGACAGAACGAGAGGGACTGGCTTGTTGGTCATTCAGGTAAAACAAACATGGAGATTTTGGTTGGCCAGAAACTTAATACACACAACGTTTATCGTAGCTGCTAAAAATGGCATTAATACAAACCAGTCTACCTCATTAACAGACATGCTCCTCATCACTCTGATGCAAAAACACATCTGTCTTACTCTGTGCTTACCAGACCATGGCAGGAAGTCTGAGTTCAGTCTCGGGCACCATGGTAACAAAATACAGAACGGCTGGAAGATAGTCCAGGACGGTGAGATACCCAGACAGATCTC
This sequence comes from Sapajus apella, assembly GCF_009761245.1. NCBI lineage: Eukaryota > Metazoa > Chordata > Mammalia > Primates > Cebidae > Sapajus > Sapajus apella. The sequence continues at coordinate 3,212,153 of NW_022437079.1, forward strand.
ACTGGTCTGGCAGAAACCAGACAGGATTATACTATCAAAGGAAGACTAAGAAAAAAGTGGATGTTGGAGCAATTTTAAGGGTTCTCACACAGCCGTGGGAGCACCCGAGTCTCTGGGCAGCTCTGGGATTAATGTATGGTAGTTACAGAGGGAGAGGGTCTGGTTCCATAAACAAATCCAAGCTAAAAACTACTGGTTGGAGCCAGAGTCCCACTGAGCTTCCACCAGGAAAATGTAGGAGGGCTATGTGCTGTGTTGTGTCCGAGGCTGATGGAGTGGCGCTGATTCACTCACCCTGTGCAGGTACCGCATGCAGCTTTCTTCCTCATAGTATTCCTTCAGGGAGTTATAGCCATGAAACTTCCTGAACATGCCAGAAAAAGAAAAAAAGGAAAAGGATAAAACATGTGTCATAAGATCAGAATGCTGAGCCGATTAGGGCTCCAGTTCCTCACGCTAACTTGTGGCATTGGTAGAGCAGACAGAGGCAGGAACTAGGCCTGAATGCTAAGCTGATTTTATTACTGTTCCAGATCCTGCACTAACTCACCATATCGATGCAATGTATGTAGGTAGCAGGGTTTGGGGCTAAGAGCACTGGCTTTTGGCATCTGGGTTCAAATCCTGCTTCGGTCATTTACTGGCTATGGGACCTTGGGCAAATGGTTCAACTTCCCTGAGCCTCAGCTTCTCCTGTATAAATGAATCTAAAGACAGGGCCTTCCTCAATGGAACTGTGAGACTTATGATGTTAAAGTGCTTACTAGCATCATGACCAACCCAGAGTAATGACCCTGTAGTAATTGTTATCTATAGTAATTATTAGTGTATGTTACATCTCTTGAGACAGCATAAAACCAGATGTCACTATAGATATGGAGAAACTGAAATTCAAGGGCATTTACTAGGACTTTCAACAGAGTTCTTGGTGGAGTAACAGGACCACTGTGAATTGGAATAGAATATGTATTAGATAACAGAAACGAGACCGTTGTTCAAAGTTACCAATTCTGTCCATTTACCTCTGACTACTCTCTGTATCTCTGACTATGGAGCAATAGTCAGAGCTAAACTGGCATGTAACAAAACCTCTGGTGCTCAGCATGGAGGAGGAGCTGTAGCTCTGCTCTGCTCTGTGCTCCCAGAGGCCCAGCAAGGTTCAACCTGGAGCTCCGACACCAGGAGGCCTAGGCCAGAGGATTTCAAAACCTTTCTTTCTGACACAGTTTAGGGCCTCTGGCTTCTGAGTGGTGGGTCTTTCTGTTGGGATGGGTCTTTAAGCTATCTTGCCTCCCCTGAAGCTGTGGATCTCTTCTATTACCAGCCTCTTATCGACATCTCAGCCTGGGAATGACCTGGAAAACGCAGGCTGGACTATTAGGGCCCTCTTAACAGGGAGGAGGCCAAGTGTAGAGATCATCTCTAAGAGGCCTGTCCTTGTGAAATCAGTTCCTTTGTGGAATCAGTAGGGAGGGAAAGCAATCCATCCCTCCAGTATTACTGGGATGGATCTATGAGGAAGCCACAAGACTGGTCATGATCATAAAACTGCTCCTATCAATCGCTATTAAAGAAGAAGGACTTCAGAGAGTGTTGAGAAACATTCTCTTTGGGCTTAAACAATTTAGGAGATAAATGGGAAATTTAATTTGTTTTTTTCTTACCAGACACCACAATAAAGTCACATACCTCATCTGAAGTGAGGGTAAGATTCATTTTTCACCTTCTGAACATACTAGCAATTTCCTAGTTTTCATTTCCTTTGAGAAACACTTAGCAGGCATATTTCAAGGTTACTTGGTGTGAGAAGGCCACTAAATTCTCACAAGGAAGAAAAGGAGAGATCCTATACCCTCAGGTCAATATCTGCCTGTCTATTAGATGAAGAATAATTGCTTGCTTTAAACCACATCTAAAGATATCAAATAATTTACTTTTTATTTTTAAGGGACAGGGCCTTGCTCTGTTGCCCAGGCTGTGATCATAGCTCACTGTAACCTCAAACTTATGAGTTCAAGTGATCCTCCTGTCTCGGCCTCCCAAATAGCTGGGACTACAGGTGTGTGCCACTATGTTTGGCTATTTTTATTTTTCAATTTTTTTTTGTAGAGACAGGGGCTTGCTATGTTGCCCAGGCTGGTCTCAAACTCCTCATCTCATGTGATCCTCCAGCCTTGACCTCCCAAAGTGCTGGGATTGCAGGCGTGAGCCACTGTTCCCGGCCTCAAATGATTGTTAAACGAAAAGGATCGGGTAAAGAGAATGATGTCAGAGGTCAATTTTACCTTTTTCAGTGAAGGCTAATCTCAATCAGAAACTACTGGTGCCTGGAAAGAGGGGACACTGTCAAGGCTGCAACCTCAGGTGCCTGGAGGACCCAGGCAGGTGAAGAGCAGATGAATGAAGTGGGCAGTATTTGCATCTTTCACTCAGAGGGGAGTCTTCAGGCCCCAAACAGAGAGGTTATGTCCATTTTGCTTGAAACACATAGCCTTCTTGGTCTATCTTCTGTTTTTCTATGCTTTTTGTTGTTGTTGTTGTTAATTTTGAGAAACGTCTTGCTCTGTCACCCTGGCTGGAGTGCAATGGCATGAACATTGCTCACTGCAGCCTCGACCTCCTGGGCTCAAGTGATCTTCCTGCTGTGGCCTCCCAAAGTGTTAGGATTACAGGCGTGAGACACTGCCCCTAGCCAGTTTTTCTACTCTTGTTAGAGACATAGAGAGGTAAAAGAAATATTTCCTTTGCCTTTTGCTCCACCGCAGAATGCAGACTGATGTGGCACCTGATGCTTGCCCCTGTGTTGAGGCAAGACAGGTGGGGTGAAGATGGCCCAAGCTCGGCCTGCACACCCCAGCTTCCTGAATCAAGCTAACTATGCTATGCAGAAATACAGAATGAACAGTAGGACCCTTTTCTTATTTTCCAGGAGAAACCAGAAATTTAAATTTTTCTGTACAATCTTGTGTTTTTAAACACTAGACACTTACTGAAAGAAAAAACAACAACAACACCCTTAACACTAAAGTGGGCAGAGCAAAGCACCAGTACTGGGAAGAGCTGGCCTGTAGCCTCCCGCCTGGCACCCGGCCCCAGCCCGTCCCTTTCCTGTCTGCGGTGACACACCTCATCACATTGTCGTCAATCTGCATCAGGGATGTTGCTGTGTAGAGCCGGCTCAAGTCCGTGTCCTCCAGGCTCTGGGGCTTCTTAACATGGTCTCCAAAAAGAGCTTGCCTAGAGCAAACACAAAAGCAAACAGAGACTAAGATGTGGAGGATGAACAGCCAGGAGGCAGAGCAAGGTGGTCAGTTACAAATGGAACTTTAGCCTTTGGAACATCCCAGAAGATGAGCTGGTGCCGTTGACTTTTGAGTTAAGTGCAGAAAGATGAATGTCAAAACCTTATTTCCCTTTTCAGGGGTACCCAGACAAACTAAAGATTGGGTTTGAGCCTAGATGAATATTAAAAGCCTTCAGCTCAGGGGTGGAGGGCTCAAGATGGGCCCTGTGGTGAGTGGTGGGCTGTGGGCCAAGGCATAGGGGCCTCGTCCTTCCACTATGTCGACTATGTCCCCTTGGCAGAGACCCTTCCCCTTAATGAGCTGTTTGTGTTGCTTAACAAGGAAGACTCAGTGTGCAGGAAGGAGAGGAAAACAAACAAAAACCAAGGAAGACAAGGGTTAAACCATTTAGCTTTTGGCAAATCAACCACTTTCCAGTGTCTTAGATAAAAGCTAAGATCTATTCAGGAGAGCAATCATTTCTTTTTTTCCCCCCAACCCCCAAGTGGAACCAGCATTTCTATTATGAAAAAATCCATCTTGAGAGGATGACATTAGAGGTAGGGGTCAGAAAGTGCACTTCTGACCTCCCTTCCCAGCCAAGGGCTCTCATTCACACACCTGGAAGCGGACTGAGTTTGCCGAGGATGACCCTGCGGTGGGAAAGATTTATTATGGTAACTCGATATTCTGCTTCCACTCACAACCTATCCTAAAAAAGAACACATTTCCATAGCATTTTTTTTTAGAAGAATATTGGGAAGATTATATACCTAGTGGATAGAATTCAAAAATTCAAAGTTACCCTAAAATTTCTAAATGTTTGGCTTTCTGTAGCAAATTTGAAAAATGTAAATACTTAGAGTAGACTCAAAAGACTCTCATAATTTGAACCTTCTATACTAACTACTATCAAGACTGGGTCCTTTAGCAAAACATATGTGCCCTGTGAGGGGTCACTTTCAACTCTAGAGGTATAAAAAGGCAGACAGAGGACTTGGACTTGGTGTCAAAGGCCTGGACCCACTCCTTTCCGCTTCAGGCTACAAAACCTCTGCAGTCTCCAGGCCCATCCAAACCTTAGCTGAGCCCCACGCACCTCTGTGCCCAACGCACGGCTTAAACTTAAACACGAGCCGAGTAGGAGCAGCTGATTTTCCAGCCAGCACAGGGGACATAAGTCTCCCTCTGCTCTCCTTCCTGACACGAGGGCACAAGGTCATGTCTGGCAACGTGGCAGCCTGATGGGGCCTTCAAGCCCCGCCTTGCTTAGGCGCCATGCGAATGCCCACCCACAGGAAGCCCAATCTGGGGTGTGAGGCCTGCTTTAACCACTGGAATAAAGAGAATAAGCAACTGATGATTTAGTTGGATTGCTTTTCCTAGAGTGGTACAAAAATCCCCCAGATTTTTTTGAGTGCGCATATGTCTCAGGCACTGGGAGCAACCAAAACATTCTTAAGCCCTTCAATGCTCTCCAGTTTGGTTCTAGACATAGGATTTACAGAGGGGAAGCAACAGAAAAGTAACTTGGGCATGGATGAGTTGCCTTCACAGAAACAGAAGAATTGAGATGGACTTTAAAGGATGGGCTGGGTTCCCACCAGCAGAGAAATGGGAAAGCATTCTCAGCAAGGGGAGTAAGTGGTATGGGAGAGGCCAGGGGGCACAGGAGCCTCTCAGTAGCCTAGTCCAGCTACAGGGGATGAGAGACGTAGGGGAAGGAGGCAGAAATGTCAGCTATAATAATCATCATAATGAAAGTCATTACTAATATTTATCTGGTGCCATGCACACCAGCAGTGCTCTCAGCACTTGACAGGTTAACCCACTGCAGGATTCTGGGCTGGAGAGACAGGACTAGCATGAAGCCTACAAAGAGACTAAATCTCCAAGCAGGGAGGCGCCCATACCACACTTCGAGCCTCCTGTCCCCCTGCTGCTTGGTCAGAGGCCCAGGGGCCGGCCAAGAATGAGTCCTGATCACCCAGGCACAGAAGCATCCTACAGGGAAGGTCTCCTCAACAATGACAGCCACCTTGGGATCACTCTAATTTAGGAAAAAAGGGTGTAGAAGTGGTTCCTTGTCTTAGATTTACTGGGAATTACACAAGCATAAGGCAATTTGGCAAATTCAGTTGCTTGGGACAAATTTCTTTTCCTTTTTTGTCAGATAGGATCTTGCTCTGTCACTCAGGCTGGAGTGCAGTGGTGCAATCTTGGCTCACTGCAACCTCCACCACCTGGATTCAAGCAATTCTCCTGCTTTAGCCTCCTGAGTAGCTGGGATTACAGGTGCCACCGCGTCTGGCTAATTTTTGGTAGAGACAGGGTTTCACCATGTTGGCCAGGCTGATCTCGAACTCCTGGCCTCACGTGATCTGCCTGCCTCATCCTCCCAAAGTTCTGGAGTTACAGGCGTGAGCCGCCACGCCTGGCCAAGACAAGTTTGTTTCTAATCAAGTCACAAACGCGGGGAGCAGAGAGTGTGTACTACCCCTGCATTTTTTTTTTCCCTGAAGGAACAGGAGTCCTGGCTTTCCATGGCTCCCAGATGAGCTTAGGAAGGAACTGTCTCCTGAGAGAGAACAGAAGGTGACCTACCTGTGCGAGAGGATGATCTTCTTCATGTTGTCGGCCATGAGGAAGTTGTAGAACCGCCGGCACTGATCCCACTGCATGAAGGTTTCCTGGGCCCTGGAAGAACCACAGTGAGTAAGGACAACTGCGGTGTGGGGGTGTGGGTGAGCAGCTGGGAGGGGGCTCTAGCTATGGGGCAAGGCGCTTGTGTGGAAAGGGCCAGCTCTCAGGCTGTGGCCTCTGCATTAAAACAGAGGCTCTAATGTGCAGAGCTCAAACATCTGTGGAGAAATCTATGGCGACACCAAGACAGCGCAGCAGAAGGGGATCCCGGGAAAGGCCCTCTCTAGCACCAGAGGCTTTGTTAGGGTCTTCCTGACACTCTCTTCTAGCACCCGGGCCTTCTCTTAGTCACTGAGCCTGCCAGGATCAAGTCTGCTTCAATCGTCAGGTGAACGCTTTCTGTATCTAGCTTCCTACCTGGCAGGCCAAGTTTCTGGTTTAATAATAGGCACGTGGAAGGGGAGAGTGGGTGTGGAGGGGAAACCTAAAAAAACTTCTGTCTTGCTGATCAAGAGGTAAAGGAAAATCATTAACTGGAATCTCCTCCAAGTAAAACTATCTTTTAATTAGGCTTATGCCATCAAAGAGGCAAGGAAAGCAGGAGTGCCAGAAGTTCCAGGCATGGCTGGCGGGCTGGTCCAGAAGCATGCCTGCCCACTGGGCTAGTGTGTGATTGGCACATGCCAGGTGGCTGTGAAGGCCACCTTCTAACCCTTGAGTGGTGGCACTTGGCAGGTAATGTTATCCCTGTTTTCCAGAGTCCAGGTTCTGCAGCAGTCCATGGAGAGGGAGGAGGCAGCACCACCAGCCCTGTCCATGTGCTTCCCCAGCCAGATTTCCATGCCCACACGGCAAGTGAACAAACACGTTTTATTATTTAACTGTCTCCTGTGCTGGACATGTGGATTATTTCTAACTTGGCACTGTAAGAGAGTAATCCTCCAGTGGGGCAAAACCAGGACCAGACCAGCCCCCAGAGAGAGGAAGGGGGCAGGGTCCTAGGCAGGCTGGCCAAGCCCAGGACAGGGCTCCCCCCTTGAACAGTCAGGCCTCTGGGAAGAGGGATGGTGGAGCCTGTGGACCCAAAAGACCTAGCCAGAAGGTTCTGGGCTGGCAGTTGGTTGCCCTTCAGGGACAGAGCCAATCTGTAGAGAAGTCATCACCTCCAGCCAGTTCAGCTTAAGAGTGTGAGCACAAGAAAACCATGTTTGTACCACACAAGAGGTGGGCCAAGAGTTTTTGGTACCCGCCAGGCTAGGCTTTGTTAGTTCCATTGGGGTAGAAGAATGGGGCAGAAAGATGGACTTCAGACTACGGAAGGGATGGCCACCTACCAAGCCCCTTTCTTCCTTAACAGAATCTTTCCCCTTTTACAGGATGTCCTTTCACAGGAATCAGCTAGAGTCAAAGAGTATGAAAGAGTATGCATATGGCGCCTCATTATTCTGATAAAAAATTAACAACAAAATAAACAAAAAGCCCTGCGGCACTAAGGGCAACCGTGGGGTCAGGTCGACATCACAAGCCAGTGGTGGAAGTTGAGCTGTTTCCCAGGTTGAAGTTCTGTTCACAGAGTCTCACTTAAACGCTGCGGTTTCCCCCTCTTCGTTTGATTGTGATTCAAAGTTACTGATGGCACAAAGTGACTATATTTTACAGCTTTCAACTATAAAAACAAACTTTAGGAAATTCCCAGTCTCTGGGGGAACTTTACGAATGATAACATTTGCTTTTGTCATAAACTCATTTCTAGCCTGGAATTTGCCCATCAAAAGCAAAAGAGATAATACCCCCCATATTTGGCAGGAAAAGTGGTACCTGCCTCTGCCTCAGGCAAGAAGGCCTTGTTTAAAGAACTCTAGGATATTCAGGTGGCCAAGTCTTAGTGGCCCAACACATTCACTTAGCCAGGAGGATAAGTGCCTTTCAGGAAATTCTAAACACTTCTCTGAAAATTCCTCTACATATTCACTTAGCCAGGAGCATAAGAGCCTTTGAGGAGGTTTGAAATGCTCCTCTGATAATTCCTCTAGTGTCCTATAAGGCAGTGGTCCTTGGGACTGGCTTTGTGGAAGATGGCTTCAGGATGATGCAAGCGTATTATATTTATAATGTACTTTTCCCCTATTATTATTATATTATAATACATAATGAAATAATTATACAACTCACTATAATGTAGAATCAGTGGGATCCTTGAACTTATTTTCCTGCAACTAGACAGTCCCATCTGGGGGTGATGGGAGACAATGACAGATCATCAGGCATTAGATTCCCATAAGGTGGGTGCATCCTCAATCCTTCATATGCATGATTCACAGTAAGGTTCACCCTCCTATGAGAATCCAATGCCACAGTTGATCTGACAGGAGACGGAGCTCAGGCCATCATGTGAGCAATGGTGAGAAGCAGTAAATGCAGATGAAGCTTCACCCACTACTTCCCTACTGAGACCTGCCCACCACTCACCTACTGCTGCGTAGCCCAGTTCCTAACAGTGGTTTGGGACCCTTGCTGTAAGGGGCTTCTGCCCCTGGTCTGGGCCCTGTGCTACTGTCCTCCTCACCCTCACCTCCTTCAGAAATCCCTCCTCACTGACCCCTCTACTTGACTGAGGACCTCCTCGGCACCCATATGCCTAATGTGTAATATGTTAGTAACATGCATTTGTTGGTTTGTGGCTTTGTAGCTATCACTCTATTACCTTAAGTGCTGTGACATCCTCAGATACAGAGACTATCTTTTATACCCAACTGCAATAAAATGCTTTTTAGTTTTATTATTGGTCAATTCTGCAACGTAGGATTGTTAAGGGCTTTCTTGGGAAAGAAGAATTTATTTTACCTGAAACCAGACCAAAAATGCTTCCCTCCCCATTTTCTTTAAGCTCCATGAGGGAGGGAATTTAGTCTGCCTTGTTCAGGGCTGTGTCCCCTGACCTAGGAGGATGTCTAACCAGAGTCCCGGGGTGGGTTGGCAGCTGTTTCTGCTGAGGGAACGGGTTAAAGCCTGCTGGATGCCTGGTGATTTCAGGGCATTTGTGTTCCTCTTTCAGTGGTTCAGCACATGGTAAAAGGTGAGCTAGTTTAGCAGCAGCTAGACTTTGCTAACTACAGCAAGCAGGTAGCTGGCTTCTCTTTGCACCTTCGGTGGGCTCTGGCGGGATGGGAGGTGAACTACAGGAGGAGAAGCCAGAGGGAGGGGCTTACTGAGGAAGCAGGACTCCAGGCTCAGCTAGGAGAGATTTACCAGACGCATGAACTCTCGTGCGGCCCCTGCAGAGGCAGACAGGCCTCCCAGTTCCACCTCGCAGCCGCCACCATCCCAGTGCCGGAAGGCTCACCGCCCTCAAGCCTTGGCAGGAAAAAAAAAGTTATACTGGTTTAAAGTAAGGGACTGTGTTCCATCTGTTCCATAGGCCTGGTTTAAATGCTGAGGGCACCTGAGCCTTGCACTGGCACACACAGGCCAGCGGTGTCTCTCTGACCTGCTGCCAGTTCCCATAGGCAGGGCCGCATGATCAGCCTGGACGTTAGTTCTCTGTGCTCCAGAGAATAAAGTTGAAACTTGCTCCTCATTGCGTGAGGTTGGTGAGCCAATAGTTAGTTATGTGTATGAAGCCCTCTGAGGTCTCAGGGAAGGGGCTGTGTAGGCTATGTCTGCAAAATGTAAAGCACCTCACAGATTTTAGTTTCCTAGCTTCTTGAGCCTTCTTTACCTTAGTTCACTTTAGTTTGTGATGTCAATCATGTGCTCTTGCTGACAGCAGATGGCGCTACTGTAGCGAAATGAGATGAAGCGATTGTCATTTCAGATTTTGTGCGTTGAAAAAAGAAAACAAACGTCCAAGCTCCCTTGGATCCTGGGGTAGGCCCCTTGCTCATGTCTTTCTTATCCAAGTAACTGGGCCCGATAGGACTTTGGTTAATTCTGGTTACACATGGCTATGAGCTGGGAGTTGGATATTTCTAGTCACACCAAGATAAAGGCACGTGTCCTCTCAGCTGACTCCCCAGTGTCCAGAGGAATGAAGGAAAAGATTCCTGGTAGGAAGATGGGGGACTATGCTGGTCCTGGAACACGAGAGCTGGAGGGGCCACTGAGGTCACTAACCCCAGGGACTGTTTAAATGTGGCTAGACATCAAAAGTCACCTATGAAATGTGTCCAAAATGCAGATTTCTGGGGTTCCAGTCCTCCAACTTCATGAATCAAAATTTCCAAGGGTGGCCCAAGAAACAGAATTTCTTTCCAACATGATCCTCCAGTGATTCCTTCTGAAGTGAGGCAGTCACTAGTTCACGGGACTGGTCTTTGTGATCTGCAGATCTAACCCACCTCCTTCATTTTACAGCAAATGATGATGATGATGACAATAATGAAAATGAAGAGTGGCTTACGTTCTGTGTGCTGGGCACCGTTCTAAGCACTTCATATGCATTAACTCAGGACTCTCAGTGGTGCTATGAGGTAGGTACCCCTTATTATCATCATGCCCGTATAGCTGGCAAGGAAAACCGGAACCCAGACCTTGGCTCTGGGACTCAGGAAGGGTTTCATCAGAGATGTTTGTCTGTTGTGGGTACATTTAGATCATCTTTTTTGGCCAGCTTTAAGCCTCATAAGGAGAGGCTGAATCCTGGGCCCACATTGTACCTTTTGGGTATGCTGGCTCTAAGATCCAGTAATATGTACTTTTAGAAATAATATAGCCTCTATCCATCAGAAAACAACAAGGTATGTTTAAACTGAAGCATGAGATGTACAGGTGAGGCAAAAAGGACAGATTCTTTGAATAACGATAATAACTGTTTGGCATTAGACTGGAATAATAGGGAGGTGTTTTCAAACTTTCTTGTGTTTAAAATTTAATTTTAGAATTTTTTCAGAAGATTTTAAATAACTGGTTATACTCATTTGTAATACAAAAGACACCATGAAGAGTACAGAAAAAAAAAATGAATGTATTTGAAGAGCCTGGAGAGGTGTGTGTCTATGGTGTGAATGTGGTGACTCGCGAGAGACCTGGGACAGCAGTGACCTTGAGGGGAATCAGAGCAGATGACCACACCCTCCTAGGACTCATCCTGTGGGGTATCTACGGCAGGAGACTAAGGGGTGGGAGAAAGCTTGACCCGGTAGATCAGCTCCTTTGTGATGATGTTTGGGATGCCTGAGAGAGACAAGCAATAAATGATTTCTACAGATCCCTTCCAGGTGCCATCCGAGACTCAGCTCTTCCTCAGGAAGGAAAAATCTGGGATCATCAAGCCCAGCTTTCAGATACCAGCTTGCCAGTCTCCTGTGCTCTTTCATTAACCCACGGTTCTATAAAACTCCTGAAGCCTGAACAAATTAAGTCACCTCACAGAGATTCCCTAGGGAAACAGCAACTATCAAAGGGGGGTTTGACTTCTCCAATTACAGATCTGATCCCAAAATGCAGCTGCACATCCTGGGCTTACGGGGTCTGATGGGGCAACTCCAATGCATGATATGCAAACAAAACAAGGTGAGTCCAAGACTCAGAAACTTCCACTCAGTTGGCCACAGTGTTCCCCGGTCTTCACGGACCGGTGTGCTGTGCAGGCCCTGATGGAAGGCAGAGACGACTCACCTCAGTGCACTGTACCCCTGGCACACACTGACGCAGCACAGGACCTTCTCTTGGTTTGCCTGAGTCTCCCCCAAGTATTTGCACACGATGTTACCACCCAGGCTGAAGCCCACGACGACCAGCTGGGTCAGGGGATATGTCTTCTTGATGTAGTTCACCATGGCTCCAAATTCCCAAGTGCAGCCTATGGGCAAAAGGGTGAGGTTGCTCAATCATTTCAGGTGCAGCGTATCTGGAGAAAATTCAAGCTGGAAGGCTACTAAATGGGTGCCAGTACGCTAAGAGAGAGAAAAATATATATGTGTATATATCCATGTGTGTGTGTAGGAGGGGAGAGAGAGAGACACTCAGACACTGCTCTCTGGCTCTCCAGAGAGTGGTTCCCAGATGCGCCTTGGGATAAGAGGAAATGGCCTCAGCAGTGCCCAAGAGCAGAGGTACTATGTATCGAATGTACAACACTTCTTAAAAGGTAGGTCACAAGAACCCTGTCTAAATACTTATGGATATCAAAGCAGATTTCAGGGTATGCAGGAGCACATATGTGCACACACAGATTTAAATAAAAGCAAGACCAGCCTGGGCAAAATGGCGAGACCTCGTCTCTACAAAATAAAAAAATTAGCTGGTGACAGTGGTATGTCCCTGTTGTCCCTGCTACTCAGGAGGCTGAGGCAAGAGGATCCCCTGAGCCGGGGAGACAGAGGTTACAATGAGCTATGATCACATCCCTGTACTCCAGCCTGGGTGACAGAGTGAGACTCAGGCTCAAAAAAAAAAAGTAAATAAATAAATAAATAAATGCAAGAGCAAAATCCTTTGAGATTGGCTTCCTAGGCTATAAATTGGGATGCTATACCCATGTGTATGATGATTCATGTTGTTAAGAAAAGTAGCAAGTGGATGTTATTTACAGGATCTTCTTGTCAGTGTTGGAAAGGAGAGGAAAGAGGAACTTCAGTCTAGAGGGACTGCCAGGATGCTCTGAGGATTAGGGTAAAACGTTCTTGGTGACGTAGGTACAGGGTGCCAAGGGAGGCAGGCTCATTCAAAAATACACAGAGAAGAACTCTGAACAGAGAGGGTGTTTAGGCCTTGTTTGCCCAGGAGGGACGATCTCAGCTGGTGTACGCTTGGGAAGTTACGGAAGCCATGTTATGTCTCAGCAACTTTGCTAAGAGGAGGCGGTGAATGGCGTATGTAAGTGAAGGGATTCATCACATCCTTCTAAGGCCCAACCCCAAACTCTGTAGGGAGCCAACTTAAGATCTCACAGGGAATGTTAGGGACGTCAACACAAAACACACACACAATAGACTGGTATGAGAAGAGTACGGATTTACAATGGAAACAGGAGTTGCCGACTTTGGCATCCCTAATAGAGTTGAACAGTTCCTTCCCTAATCATCAAGGCATGGGGGACACTATCATTTGAACCTGGGGTAAACTCCCCTTAGACCCGTCTTCCTTTTGTAGTAGGATGTAGCCCAAACCAGGCCGGCACAACCCCATGCAGTTCTTAAGCTGCATAGCATCACCTGGAAAGGGCGTTAGAAATGAGCATTCCTGGGCTTCAACCCCAGAGAAGCTGATTCTGTAAGATGGGGGCCAAGCCCAGGAATCTACAGTGAATTAATTCATGCCCATGATAGAAAATTCAGGCCAGGCGCGGTGGCTCAAGCCTGTAATCCCAGCACTTTGGAAGGCCGAGGCGGGTGGATCACGAGGTCAAGAGATCGAGACCATCCTGGTCAACATGGTGAAACCCCGTCTCTACTAAAATGACAAAAAATTAGCTGGGCATGGTGGCACGTGCCTGTAATCCCAGCTACTCAGGAGGCTGAGGCAGGAGAATTGCCTGAACCCAGGAGGCGGAGGTTGCAGTGAGCCGAGATCGCGCCATTGCACTCCAGCCTGGGTAACAAGAGCGAAACTCCGTCTCAAAAAAAAAAAAAAAAAAAAAAAAAGAAAATTCAAATGCTGTAGAAGATGGTGTGAAAGGTAAGTCTCCTATATTCTTTTTAAAAAAATACCAGTGGTAACTCATTTTTTCCCTTTACAATATGTCTTGCGATATTATGCATCCATACACTCGAAGCTGCCCTATTCTTTTTACTTTTATTTTAAATGGGGTATAACATGCCTATAGGAAAATGCACAATCAATGAAGTTTTACACATCTATACCCATGGAAGTACTGCCCAGATGAAGATGCAAAATATTTCTGACACCCCTGGCGGTCTCCTCATGTCTCTTCCCAGACAACAACCCCTGTGCTTTTGATTAGTAAGCACAATCTGGAAGTGCTGGGGGCTCCCAAGGCTTAGAAAGGGCTTAAGCAAAAGACGTTTAAAACGAAGGAAAAAAACTGGGCCAAGAGCTGCTTCCTCCTAAACAGCAGGACCCAGGCACCAACTCTGAGAAGCAGCTGTCTCCCTCTCCAGTGACATAGTAGAGGATCCAGTTGCCTATTTTTCTCCCTCTTGCACCCAGCAGACGCTGGGGCAGTTTGCAGTCTTCAATAAAGAGTTGCTGAAGTGAGTGGATTCTGATGACAAAGCCCCTGAATGGGTCCTGAAGACAGGGAAGAACAAAAAGCTGGTCAGGAGGGCCCTTCAACTCTTCATTTTGGAATGTGAAATGCCAGACTGTTGTCCCCACTGAAGTCAGATTCATTCAAGTTTCTCTTTTTACTTTTTTTTTTGAGACAGAGTCTTGCTCTGTCACCCAGGCTGGAGGGCAGTGGCGCAATCTCGGCTCACCACAACCTCTACCTCCCAGGTTGAAGTGATCCTCCTGCTTCAGCCTCCTGAGTAGCTGGGATCACAGGTGTATATCACCATGCCTGGCTAATTTTTATATTTTTAGTAGAGACAGGGTTTCACCTTGTTGGCCAGGCTGGTCTTGAACTCCTGACTTCAGGTGATCTGCCCGCCTTGGCCTCCCAAAGTGCTGGGATTACAGGCGTGAGCCACAGTGCCGGGCCAAGTTTCTCTTTTTAAGAAGGTAGCGGTGGAAGGAATATTATGCCTCCAGGGAATGCTGGATTTCAAAATGAAGCTGTGATGTAAAAAAGGGGATGTACAGACAAATAGCTGAGATCACAATGAGCAATTAGCTGATATCAGCTTCTACACCATGCAACAAATAAAAAGTTTAAGCCGGGCGCGGTGGCTCAAGCCTGTAATCCCAGCACTTTGGGAGGCCGAGGCGGGTGGATGACGAGGTCAAGAGATCGAGACCATCCTGGTCAACATGGTGAAACCCCGTCTCTACTAAAAATACAAAAAATTAGCTGGGCATGGTGGTGCATGCCTGTAATCCTAGCTACTCAGGAGGCTGAGACAGGAGAATTGCCTGAACCCAGGAGGCGGAGGTTGCGGTGAGCCGAGATCGCGCCATTGCACTCCAGCCTGGGTAACGAGCGAAACTCCGCCTCAAAAAAAAAAAAAAAAAAAAAAAAAGTTTAGAAATCCCATTGGAGACATTTGTTCACCTCCCTTGGGCCATTACAGACCCTGAGAATCGGGCCTTAAAGGAGCAGCCTGGCCTCATGGCTAAGGGAAAAGGCTCTGTGGCCAGACGGCTTGGGCCTACCACTTAGTGGCTTCAAGTGTCCCCAGCTTCTCTTTGATGACAAGTAACCCCTGTCTGTATACAAGGACAATCTATAGCTTTCAGTCTCCCTCCTGGAGGCTTGCAGTGCACAGGAACAGGATGAGGCCTGGGAACGGAAACTTCCAACAAACAGCCCAGGCAATTTTTATAGTGAGGAAACTGTGCAAAATATTGTTACCCTGGGTATGTTACCAAACTCTCCTAGGTCTGTTTCATCATCTGTAAAATGGAGGTAATAACAGTAAAAACTCCATAGAGTCGTTTAGAGATCTGCATAAAGTGATAAACAGCTTAGATCAGGGTCCACAGCATAATAAGCATTCAGTGTTAATGGCTATAACTGACTCTAATTATTTTTTCTGTTAAAAATATGTAAGTATACCCATGTTTATAGCAGTATTATTCACCACAGCCAAAAAGTGGAGCCAGCCCAAGTGTGCCTTGATGGATGAACGGATAAGCGCAATGTGGTACGTGTATACAATGCAGTATTACTCAGCTTTAAAAAGGAAGGCCATCCGTCACATGCCACAGCATGGAAGAACCTTGGGGACATTACACTAAGTGAAATAAATCAGTTGCAAAAGGACAAATACTGTAGGATCTACTTATGTGACAATCCTGGACTAGTCCAATTTACAGATGGAACATAGAATGGTGGTTGCCAGAGGCTAGGGAGAGGGGATAAGGATTTTGTTTAATGGGTATAGTTTGTTTTGCAAAATGAAAACTTCTGGAGATTGGCTGCAAAATGATGAATATAGTTAACACTACTGAACTGTACCCTTAAAAAATGGTTAGGATGGTAAATTTTGTGTTATGTACATTTTATCACAATTAAAAAAATAAACAAGAATGTAGCTTATCTACATTTTAGGGTTTCTCTAAAGTCGTGTTCTTCAACCTGATTGTACATTAGAATCATCTGGGAATTTTTTTTTTAAGCAGGAAAAATATTTATTATAGGTTATTTAATGGCTTACAGAATCACCGAGAGAGTTAAAGAAGTAGCCTCCAAGCCAAACACCTGGGGATCTTCTCAAACCACCATACTAATGCCTGGGCCCTCCCCAGCATAATTAAATCAGAATGTCTGGGGTGGGATCTGGGCTTGGGTGTTCTTTTACAAGCCTTCAGGTGCAACCAGGACTGTGGAGCACTGCTCTAAGGAACAAGAATCTCTCCAGCTCAGACCAATATAAGACGGCATTCTTTGAGTCACCCTCTCACCTGCCTCTGGGCCACCCCTTTTCATGCTCCCTTTCCTTTCTACTTGCAGTAAGCAACCTTCACAGATGGGGGTGCTGCTTAGCCTTTTGGAAGCTTAGCCTGGTAGCAGCTTTCCAAATATTTCCTCAAAGCAAGGCTTCCACAGGTAAAGTGCATCCCTGTTCAACACAACTAGGTGCTTCCTGTGGATCCACTAATGCCTAACAAAAACAAACTTTAAATCCTTTAAACATATGTAATTGCTTTCTGGTAATCTTTCCTGTAAAGAGCGAACTGGAAAAGCTACACGCAGGTTAAATATCACTGCAAGAATGATGCTCTAGCTCAGTGGTTCTCAAAGTGTAGTCCCGAACAAGCAGCATCACAGCATTGCCTGGGAACTTACTCAAATGCTCATTCCTGGGCCTCACCCTGAACCCATGGAATGAGAAACTCAAGGGGGTGGTGCCTAAACAGAGGGCTTGCTAAAATGAGCTTGCAGACAGATTCTGATTCCATTGGTCTGATTGGGCTGAGAATTTGCATTTCTAACAAGTTCTCAGGTGATGCTGATGTTGGTCCAGAGACCACACTTTGAGAACCATTGTCCTAGTTGACAGGAAAGCTAGATGAAATCTTTAATTTTCTGTTTCTTTTTTTTTTTTTTCATGAGACAGAGTCTCAGTTCACTGCTACCTCCACCTCCCAGGCTCAAGTGATTCTCCTGCCTCAGCCTCCTGAGTAGCTGTAATTTTTGTATTTTTTTTTTTTTAGAAGAGACATGTTGGCCAGGCTGGTTGAAAACTCCCGACCTTGGTGATCCACCCGCCTCGGCCTCCCAAAGTGCTGGGATTACAGGCGTGAGCCACCGTGCCTGGCTTTTTTTGTCTTTTAAAAGTGCAGCTCAAAAAAACACTTCATGTCACTCACAGTTAAATAAATGCAAGTTAAAAATGACACTTAGAAATCATTTTCCACTGCCTATGTTAGAAACGATGAAGTTTGCCGATACCCAGGACTGGAAGGAGTATGAGTAACAGGCCCTCTGTCCATTCACTGATGAGGGAAAATACACTGGTTAGGCCTTGGAAGGCAATGTGGTAACATCTATTAATGTTTTCAAAAGTACAAACCTTTGGTTTGGGGACTTCTGCCTTTGGGGACTTTTTATTGCATACGTATGTAAACATGCACATGCAAGAATATTCATTGCAGCATTTTGCTGTTTGTAGCAGCAAAGGTTTGAAAACAACCTAAATTTCCATCAGTAGAGAACTGGTTAAATGAGGCACTACACTGCTGTGAAAAAGGGTAATTATGGCCAGGGCGGTGGCTCACGCCTGTAATCCCAACACTTTGGGAGGCTGAGGTGGGTGGATCATTTGAGGTCAGGAGTTCAAGACCAGCCTGGCCAACATGGTGAAACCCCATCTCTACTAAAAATACAAAATTAGCCAGGCAGTGGTGGCGGATGCCTGTAGTCCCAGCTACTTAGGAGGCGAGGCAAGAGAATCACTTGAGCCTGGGAAGTGGAGGTTGCAGTGAGCTGAGATCATGCCACTACACTGCAGCCTGGGTGACAGAGTGAGACACTGTCTCAAAAAAGAAAAAAAGAATTAACCTAATCTGACATGGAATGGCTCTGAGCCATCTTAAGGGACAAAAACAAGGGGCGAAACATCGGGGCTGGCACCCTCTCCTGTGTTTGCTTGGGTTTTATGGGATTACATACACACATATCTGATTGAATATTCACTGGAAAATTGTAGCAGACGTTGATTTCTTGGGGAGGAAAACAGGGTCTAGGGTAGGAAAGAGATTTGGTTTCACTCATTGTATGTAGCCTTTGAGACTGTTTTTCCCATGTGTATTCATTTCTTTTTACATATGAATCTAGCCAGTTTTAAAATCTAGCAAAAAAAATAAGGGGGAAAAAAGATGTTTAAATTTCCATGGGCCAGTTTTGATTATGCTAAAGACACCCAACATATCACTCACATTGGAGCAATGGTTTGTGCTGGGGACATTATCTGCCTGCATAAGAAACAGTACTGAGAAACTTAGTTTAAATTATTATTAAAATACTTACTTCTCCACCACTTCCTAAGGTTTCTGCCTAATTCTGTCATCTCTTGGCTAATTATATCTATGTTTTGTTCTAACATTGAATGAGCCTCTATTAGATTATAAACTCCATGAAGCAGAGATATTCTGGGTCTTGTTCACCATTGTATCTCTGAGGCCAGATACTTGATGGGCACTCAATCAGTGCTACCTAAATGAATGGATGAAAGAACAGATGGACAATGTTTAGCCTCTCTGCTAGGAACTTAAACACAGACAAGGATACAGATTTAAAGACATAAAATGACTTGTCCACCTTCACATAGTGAGTAGGACCATGTCTACTCAAAGTCCAAAACTGGACTCCAGACCACGTCTAACCCCAAAGCCCAAGCCCCTTGCCTTATATCACAAATCTACTTAAGTAATAATACTGCAGAGATTTATGGTTTTTTTTTTTTTTT
The DNA here is from genome assembly GCF_009761245.1 of Sapajus apella. Lineage (NCBI taxonomy): Eukaryota > Metazoa > Chordata > Mammalia > Primates > Cebidae > Sapajus > Sapajus apella. The sequence goes on from NW_022437079.1 coordinate 3,231,051, forward strand.
TTTTTTTTTGAGACGGAGTTTCGCTCTTGTTACCCAGGCTGGAGTGCAATGGCACGATCTCGGCTCACCGCAACCTCCGCCTCCTGGGTTCAGGCAATTCTCCTGCCTCAGCCTCCTGAGTAGCTGGGATTACAGGCACGCACCACCATGCCCAGCTAATTTTTTTGTATTTTTAGTAGAGACGGGGTTTCACCATGTTTACCAGGATGGTCTCGATCTCTTGACCTCGTGATCCACCTGCCTCGGCCTCCCAAAGTGCTGGGATTACAGGCTTGAGCCACCGCGCCCGGCCGAGATTTATGTTTTAATTATTAAACATCTTACTACCCCCAACCATTTGATTCCTTTTAATATTTTTATTTTTTTATTCTTATTTTTGAGACAGGGTCTTGCTCTGTCTCCCTAGGCAGGAGAGATCACGGCTCACTGCAGCCTCGATCTCCCCATGCTTAAGACATCCTGCCACTTTAGCCTCTGGAGTGGCTGGGATTACAGGTGCATGCCACCAAACCCAGCTAATTTTTAATTTTTTAGAGATGGGGGTCTCACTATGTTGCCCAGGCTGGTCTCAAACTTCTGAGCTCAAGCGATCTGCCCACCTTGGCTTCCTTTCCCAAAGTGCTGGGATTACAGGTGTGAGCCACTGTATCCAGCCTTGATTCCTTTTAGATCCATCTATCATTACTCAGGTTTGAGACTAATTATTTGAGACTTAAAGCAGATATTCAGATGTCATTGGGACAGTTCCAAAACTCAGATTTGCTACACTACTGAGAAGCAATTATAGCTAATTATGTAGCATTTTGGGAACCTCAATTTAATTAAATCCAAACACATCTGATCTGGATAAAGGGCCAGACCTGCTTGATGTCAGACAGACTGTTCTATGTTCTGTGAAGAGATGCCACCTCTCCCATGCAAGGGAAGGGCAAAGACATGGTGCCCAGTTCCAGGATCAGCTTTCTGGAAGATTCTCCTGGGATCTCCCCTGATGTCAGTTACCAAACACCTGTAGTGGCTGGGAGCCTCTCCCTGGCCTGTTATTACTAACAGCTACATGAATCTGTTTTTAAATGAGGTTCTATGTATTTAATCCTTATGGGATTAGCACTAGGTAACAAGATTTAGATACATCATTTTGCTGCAGCTTTTTAAAGACAAGATGAAATCTGAAACACTAGCCTGGCCTTAGAGAGATGAGTATTACAGGGCCATTTTGGAAAGGCAACCTGCTGGGAACAGGAAAGACCCCTTACACCTAAAGAGAGATAAGGCAAAGGCTGCTTGAAAGCTACTATTTCAACAGTCACTTCCCCAGATGACACTCTCATGACTAAGTAGGCTAAAATATAGGGACCCAGAGATTTTGTGTTCCTTGTGGATGGAGACTCTGAGTCATCTCTGTATGTTCCATGCCAGGCATGGGCCTGGCACCTGTGGGCGTGCCACAAAATGTCAGGTGGATAAGAAGGAAGTTTGAGTCATGAGGAATGAAGGCACGTGGTACTAGCCAGCATGAGTATGCAGGGGACACGAAAGAAGTACCTGAATATCTTTCCCACTAAGTTTAACCTAAGAGAAAAATATAGTTTGGCTAACAACATGGCTAGCTGACAGGTGGGTGGTTAGGGGCCTAGCAGCCCCTGTCACTTCCATAGTAAAAGTTTGTGAGTCATTTCTTTTTCTTTTCTTTACTCTTTTTTGTTTGTTTGTTTTGAGGCAGAGTCTTGCTCTGTTGCCCAGGCTGTAGTGCAATGGTGCAATCTTGGCTCACTGCAACCTCTGCCTCCTGAGTTCAAGTGAATTCTCCTGCCTCGACCTCCCGAATAGCTGGGATTACAGACACCCGCCACCACACCTGGCTAATTTTTGTATTTTTAGTAGAGACGGGGTTTCGCCATGTTGGCCAGGCTGTTCTTGAACTCCTGGCCTTGTGATTTGCCCACCTTGGCCTCCCAAAGTGCTGGAATTACAGGCGTGAGCCACCACGCCCAGCCTTATGTGGGTCATTTCTTGAAGTCAAGGGGAAACTATTGTAAAGTTGAGTCATCCAGGAAAACAACAGGTGCAGAAATAAAGTTAGAGCCCCTCTGTGCTATCAAATTAGTTGGCCTTGTCCTTATCTCGAAATAAGGAATTTAAAAAATGAGTGTTTTCAGCTTTGTTTCCCCAGGTATAGAATGCCTAAAACTGCCCTCTTATGGCTAAAGGTTTAAGTGTTCAGATATCGTCCTGAAAGTGTGGAACTCATCACTGCCTGGCCACTGTTCTGCTTTGGATATGACTCCCTGACACACTTCCTAAAGCTCCTGGCCCCTGGCTCTCAGCAGACGATTTGCCGGGTGTTTTTACTACGATGTCTGAGCTTCTGCAAACTCACTACCTTCACTTTCACAATCTCTTTCTCTCTTCACCCGTCTCTTCCTCCTCCCTTCCCATGGTGCCCTTCTGCCACTACAAAACTCAGCAGTTTAATGCAAAGGCAACACAATTCATAACTATGAATACAATCCAAAATTGAGTCTGCAGCAATGAAAAGGGTAGATATGAGAAGCTTATCAAAACATCTGTGTTTACAATCTAATAGAATATTGTAAGATTTACGTAGTAAAAACAAAATAGAAGTTCCTTAAAAATCACTGCCTGAAACTCTTCCAGTGAGATGTCTTGGATCGTGGGTGGTCTCCACAGCACGCTAAAGGAGGGTAACCCTACATCCTAGTCTCTCCCAGAGTCCTGGAATTTGTTGTTCTGATGCAGTTATTGATAAAGTCCCTTTTTACTCTCAACAGTGTCTCAATTGGAATGTGTAGTTACCTGGAGGCCTGGGTACAGGTTCTCCCTCCCTTCTAAGACTGAAGTGCCATCCTCTAAGCAAGACCAAGTTTCTGACCTGACCTTGAGGTTCCAAAAGATTATTTGGATGCATGTTTGTTTGTTTTAAGAGATAGGGTCTCACTCTGTAGCTCAGGCTGTGCAATGGCATGATCACAGCTCAATGCAGCCTTGAACTCCTGGGCACAGCTTCTGGAGTAGCTGGGACTACAGACATGTGCCACCATGCCCAGCTAATTTATTTTTATTTTTTGTAGAAATGGGCTCCCACTGTGATTAAAGGTGTGAGCCACTGTATCCAGCCCAAAAAATAATTTTTGTTTTGTTTTTGAGACAGGGTCTCACTCTCTCGCCCAGGCTGGAGTGTAGTGGCACGATCACGGTTCACTGCAGCCTTAATCCAAAAGATAGTTTAAAAAACAAAAAAGTTCCTGTATTAAACCCGGTTGGACATAAAGAGTTCCTCCTCCAAGCAAGAGAATACAATGCTGTGATTTCAGGTACTTCCTCACAGCTTGATGTCTAATGCCAGAGAGTCAAGAGTTTAGAAATAAGCGAAGAGCCTACTTCTTCCCTATTTAAACTCACAGGAAAAAGCAATTTAAATATTCAAGGCCATTTTCAATGCCAAATGCCTCAGCTTGGTGTTTTGGTGGGAGACGGGTGCTGTTCTTAGGAGGCTCATGATCCTAAGGGACTCAGTTACCTCAGGGGGGCCAAAGCCAGGTTATTTTTATTCCTTTTCACTTGACATAGAAGATATTATTTTTAATCCTATTTTTTTTTATCTCTTTAAATCAAGGTCAAACTGATGAGATCCTTGTTACTTGGCTCTTAACTTTCTGGTCATAAAACTTCAAGATATAAAGGTATGATATGGAGGCCAGAATAACCACAAGCTGGGAAATTCTGGTTTTCAGTTTATTCCTTGGCTAGCAGATTTGATCTACCTCTACTTTGCTCTGAACATGAATACTGGACTGTCAGGACAAGGCACTTGGCCAAAGAGAGACAGAAGAAGCAAAATGCTTCCTGAATTCACTGGTCCCCTATAGAATCACTGACAAAAACACTCATATTGCCAATATTGTCTAGTTTAGAAAATTAGCTAAGTCAATAAAGAGTAAGCCAACATGTCTATGGCTGTAGTGCTCCAATTAAAGATTAGGCTCTTTACAATAAATACACTTCAAGAAAATCTTTATGACTTCTCCATCTTCCTTTATTTCCAAGTGGTATTGACCTCACCACATGACAGGGTTGTTTACCTGGCCTGACTCAGCAGAGTAACCTATTTCTTTAAAAAAATTTTTTTTTTTTTTTTTTTTTTTTGAGATGGAGTTTCGCTGTTGTTGCCCAGACTGGAGTGCAATGGCACGATCTCGGCTCACCGCAACCTCCGCCTCCTGGGTTCAAGCAATTCTCCTGCCTCAGCCTCCCGAGTATCTGGGACTACAGGCACGCGCCATCACGCCCAGCTAATTTTTGTATTTTTAGTACAGACGGGGTTTCACCTTGTTGACCAAGATGGTCTCGATCTCTTGACCTCGTGATCCACCGGCCTCGGCCTCCCAAAGTGCTGGGATTATAGGCGTGAGCCACCGCGCCCGGCCTAAAAAAATATTTTTAGAGATGAGGTTTTGCTATGTTGCCCAGGCTGGTCTTGAACTCCTACCCTCAAGCTATCCTCCTGTCTTAGTCTCCCGAGTAGCTGAGATTACAAGCACCTGCCACATCGCTTGGCACAAGAAGAAATTTAAGACAGTTTGGTAAACTTTACTCTTGTGGGTGCTCTTCACGTTTATTTTTGCTCAGGTTAGCTAATGTCATTAATCTATCAAAAGAGACATATTTAATATTTTCCAGTTTAAAGAATTTATGAACTATACAAAAGGAAGTAGTGAGGAATTTTTTTTTTTTAAGTATAAACATTTTGGCCAGGCACCATGGCTCACGCCTGTAATCCCAGTACTTTGGGAGGCCAAGGCTGGAGGATCACTTGAGGTCAGGAGTTCGAGACCAGCCTGGCCAACATGGTGAAACCCCATTTCTACTAAAAATACAAAAATTAGCTGGGCGTGGTGGTGTGTGCCTGTAATCCCAGCTACTCAGGAGGATGAGGAGGCATAATCAATCGCTTGAACCCTGGAGTCAGAGGTTGCAGTTAGCTGAAATGGCACCACTGCACTCCAGCCTGGGTGACAAGAGTGAAAATCCATCTCAAAAAAAAAAAAAAAAAAAGAATAAACATCTTTTAGAAGGTTAAAACGTAGCACGTACTACAATGAAAACATCTTTCCAGTACCGATTTTAAGAGCTGGCTCTGGGGGCAATGGATGCAGCAAACCACCACCATAGCACGTGTATACCTACGTAACAAACCAGCACGATCTGCACATGTACCCCAGAACTAAAGTATAATTAAAAAAAAAAAAGAATGAAGTCAAACGATGTATGTGAAAGTAAAAAAACAACAAAAAAAAGGGCTGGCTCTGAATACAGAAGGCAGCAGCTTTGAGCTAGATGTGTGTGGCCGCACAGATCTGGCCAGGAGGCCAATACTGAAGGCTGTCCAGCTGGAAAGCAAGCATTGTATCCTGCAGAATAATCACCACGGCAAGCATGCCTGTACACAGAGCCATAACTGAGGCCGAGCTCAAAAAAGAAAGAATTTTATGCTCAACATGAGCAGGTTCTTAAACTGATCCTTGCAGAAATTCCAAAGTTCACAAAGTCAACTGTATCAAGTGGATGCAGGGGCAAGGTCATTTTCCAGTTTAAGTAAATGTTTGTCTTTTCTCCTCTAAGGTGGCTTGCAACAAGCACAAAGTTAGAGTGAAGGGCCAATGAAGATGACAATCGTTATCATTTGTTGTAGTCTATGTCATGTACTTTTATATTATTACTGGCTTTTTTTTTTTTTTTCTTTTCTTAAAGACAGGTCAGCCTCTGTTGCCCAGGCTGGAGTACAATGGTGCGATCTTGGCTCACTGCAGTCTCTGCCTCCTGGGCTCAAGCAATTCTCCTTTCTTCACCTCCCGAGTAGCTGGGATTATAGGCATGCATCATCATGCCTGGCTTTTTGTATTTTTAGTAGAGACAGGTTTTACCATGTTTCACCAGGCTGGTCTCGAAGTCCTGGGCTCAAATGATCTGCCCGTCTGGGCCTCCCAAAGTGCTGGGATTACAGGTGTGAGCCACTGTGCTGGGCCTTATTGCCAAATTTCTTAAATTCCTTCAATTTCCTTTCTCAGCTTTCTTAAGCAGGCATGAAACCCCCAGCTGCTGGACACTCTTCCTATGCAGGCCTTTCCTGACCCTCTCTCTCTAAGTGATACACTAGATGGTGGAGATTAACACACAATAATACAAAAATTTAAAATGCAGATCTGGTCCCTGTCTGTAAAAAGGTTGCTGTTGGTAAATATTCCTGTTAGACAAACCCCTAGCCAGTAAGCTTAGACTCACTGTGACTGTGCACCCTCCTCTCTCAACTAGATGGTGAGCATTCCTCATAGACCAGGATCTTCCTGAAGGAAGGGACTCAAACTCACACCTGTATTCCCATCACAGAGGCTGGCCCCATCATTGTCTGGAGGATGCTGGATAAACAAAAGATCAGGGACCAAACCCACAGGCCCAATTCTGTGGCTCTGAGACACTCCTGGATGCTCTTTTGCCTTAAACCTAAAATCTACCTGACTGGGAACTATTTCCTCACTCCTTAGTCTCTTACACTGAGAGGCAATGGAGCCTGTTGTTCAGGAGCACCAACTCCAGGACTAGACTGCGAGACTGCTTATGTTTGAAGCCTGGGTTGCCCACTCATCAACTCTGTGATTTGGAGCAAGTTATTCATCCTTGCCGGGCCTCAGTTTCCTTACCTATAAAAGGGTGGTAACTGATTTAATATCCCACAGAGTACTCAGAACAGTGCCTGTCATACAGCAAATGCTACCTAATTGGCTATCAGTAAGAACAGTAATGACCACTGCCACCAAAGTGGAGGAAAAGTCTTTTTAAATGCTCAAACATCATCCCTGCTCCCCTGTATTCTAATGAACAGTATCCTAAATAGGAAATGAACACTACCACAGAGGTGGTATTGAGTTGAGGTTAAGAATCACACTGATTGAAGGTTGGTTCTGCCACTCACTAGTCGCATGACCTGAGGCAAGGTACTTAACCTCCCTAAACCTGTGAAGTGAGGATACTAATTAAAACCTACCTCTGAGGCAGTGAGGATCAAGTGAAGTAATATGAAAACTCAGCACATGCCTGGCACTCATTAGTGTAAGATAAATGGTAACTGCTGTCATGAAGGATTTTCCTTAATGAATTTATCTTTCAAAGGCAGCATGAAGGGTTCTAAGTCAAAAGAATGCAAAATTATCCATTTAGGAAATTCTGTGCAAGGCAGATCAACAATTTCTAATCACATTAGCAAAGCTTATGTGGTTTGGAACAGAGCTGGGTTGATAAATGGGGAAAGATCCTTTACAGTTCTCTCAGAGAAATCTGAGGCAGGTGCATAACAGGAAAAGAAGAAAATAGGGTTTCATGTTAATCCCCTCTTTAGTTTTCTTCTGTTCAAGATGACAGTTGCAAAAAGCCCAAAGGGTATTCACAGTGACTTGAATGCCTGGCATCTGCTGAAAAGAGAGGCAGTTTGCCTAAGGGAAGACTCACATATAGGGCACACTGTTTGTGATGTACTAGTTTGTAAAGGATCGCCTTACATCCACAAGCTGTCATTTCCCATCTCGGTAGGCATTCGGTAAACACTGATGGAGTAAGTGCTTTGTATGGTCCAACCAGGATTCCAGGCACTGGCAAGCTACAGCAGGGGATATAAAAACTGCCTGCTCTCACAGGGTCAACTTTTGGGATGTAGAAACAGATAAGAGGCATATAAACAAATAACTTCACAGATTATGAAAACAAATCCTTAATTTCAAATCTGAAGTGCCTTGAAGAAAGTAAGGAGGGGGCATTAGATAACGACTAGGGGCGGGAGTAGGGCAACAGTAGATAGGGGAGAGGAATCAAGGAAGGGCTCTCTGAGAAGGTGACATCTTGGCTGAGACCTGAATGACAATGAGAAGCCAAGTGAAGACCACAGAAGGGCCTTCCAAGCTGAACTTAGGCAGTCCTGGGATTAGCAGGCCATGGAGTTCAGTGCCTGGAATTCCTATATACTCAGGGTGGGAACAGGGGACCTGATGGTGAAGTGTAGTATGTCCTGGGGATCCAGAGAGCCTCCCTCACCATGTCACATTCAGTCACCCCACCTGGAAGAGGCTTACTTGGTTGGGGACCTATTAAAAATGCGGGGAAGGAGATTGAAAAGTGGCATAAGAGACCTAACAGCCAATTGCAATATATGGATCTGACTCGGATTTTAAATTGAACAAATGAATTAAAAAGGAAAAAAAGAAGGAAGACAAGGGGGAAATTGAATTGCTCTTGAGGAATACTGTTTTAAGTGTTTTAGCTGTGATGATGCCATTGTGCTTCTGTTATGTTAGGGGCTGAATGGTGTTTCCCCCAAGATTCATATGCTTAAGTCCTAACCCCTAGTATCTCAGAATCTGACTATATTTGGAGATAGGCTTTTAAAGATGTAATTAAGCCAAAATGTGGTTGTTAGCATGGGCCCTAATTCAGGATGTCTGGTGTCCTTTTAAGAAGAGGAGATTAGGACACAGAAAGACACCAGACAGAGACACAGGTGACTGTAGTGTGAATCCATAGCAAGAAAACAGTCATTTACAAGCCAAGAAGAGAGGTCTCAGAAGGAATCAATGCTGTTGACACCTTGATCTTGGACTTCCAGCCTCCAGAACTTGAGAAAATAAATTGCTCTTGTATAAGCCACCCCCATTGTAGTATTTTGATAAGCAGTCCTAACAAATGAAGACAGATTACAAAGAGCCTGTGTATCTTAGTGATACACACTGGAAATAGTCACAGATGAAACTGCACAGGTAGTCTGGGGCTTGCTTCAAAATAATCTTTGAGGCCGGGCGCAGTGGCTCATGCCTGTAATCCCAGCACTTTGGGAGGCTGAGGCGGGCGGATCACAAGGCCTGGAGTTCGAGATCAGCCTGGTCAAAATAGTGAAACTCCGTCTGTACTAAAAATACAAAAAAGTTAGATGGGTGTGGTGCTGTGCGCCTGTAGTCCTAGCTACTTGGGAGGCTGAGACAGAAGAATCCCCTGAACCCAGAAGGCGGAGGTTGCAGTGAGCCGAGATCATGCCACTGTACTCCAGCCTGGGCAACAGTGAGACTCTGTCTTACAAAACAAAACAAAACAAAACAACAGCTCCCACAGGAATTCTAATGTTGATAAACTGACCCACACAAAGAGAACTAGAAATTCTTTTAGGGAGATATAAAGGAAGACTTGAAGGAAAAGGGCATGCTCCTGGATGAGAAAAGTATTATAAATCTTTCCATGTTAATTTGTAAATTAAAGTTCCCCTTCAGAAACTGTGATAAACTGTGTGAGAGTTCACCACCAATAACTACTTTCCATCCCTAGGAAGGATGCGTCTCCCCCACCCCACTGAAGTTAGTCTTGGTTGTGTACTGTACTTTATCAATAAATTGTGACCAGGAGTGACCTCTGTCATTTCTGAGCAGAGGCTTCAAGAGCCACACTCTTCCCACTCTCTGCAATGTTCCAGCGGGTACCTGCTCCATGGGCCTGGTTCCTTGAGCGAGGACCATCATGATGGAGGCACAGGGGCCCCCCAGCTAAGCCATAAGGGATGCACAGTGTGGACAGAAATAATTGTTTTAAACCACTGCGATTTAGGTTGTTTGTTTCCACAGCATAATGTAGTCCATCTTGACTAACACAAAAACTCAACATAGAACTTGACACAATAATCTGTGGCTCAAACGAAAAACATAGGCAGGGAGACAAGAGCATAGTCTGAAGGAGCCATGAGTCAGGGTTGGTACTATGAGATATCAGGCCATATTGCAAGGCAACAATTAAAAATTGAGAACAGTACTGGCTATAGGAACAAAAGTTGACAAAGATCTCTACTAAAGTACAGAAAGCCCACATGTCAACAACTAACACACTTACATAAAGACATGATTAACTATGATAAAGGCTTTTCAGTTCTAGCATGTAAACTGTTGATCTGCCTCAACTGACCAGTCAAAGGTAACAAACATGGCTTTTGCTCTAATGTGTTAGGGTACCTTTGGTGAAGGATTGCTCTTTTTTCACCAGCTCAGGAAAACATTTATTAGAAACATTGTTTTAAACTAAAATCACATCAATAGCACCTAACGAAACACTACTGCTGTCTCTATCTAGGTTCTTTGGAGCTACCAAAGATATTTTAATTTTTACATTTCAACAAAGCATCCAAATTCTGGATTTCTGACCCTTTTAAGGTCATATTTGTGTTTTTGTGTGTATTCGTACACCTTTTACCTGTTGATAGTTTCTTTTAGCTATTGGAGATAAGATTCTCCAATAGCTAAAAGAAACTATCAACAGGTAAAAGGTGTACGAATACACACAAAAACACAAATAGTAGGGCTAGAAGAAAACACCCATTTTTTTTAGGTCACCTGTCTTTCTAGAAAATTTCTAAAGTATAACAAACTATAGAAATTTACTTCTAAATCTCTGATGAAATAAAATGTAAGAACATCATCCACAAACTAAAGGAAATAGTTAATTTTCAAAATTGGGGGCCTGAAGCTCTCCGCTGATGGATTTGCCTCATGTCAAGGGTTTTCCATGCTCCAAACATACAGTGCTCTTAAGGCAGTGGTGCACGCTGCTCCTCCACATGGGTTGCCCTCCCATAACCCACTCCCCTCTGTCTATAACTCCAACTGTTTACGAGTGCCTCTACTTAGGAGCTCATCTTTGAGGACCCAGCTCAAATGCCTTTCCTAGGAGAATTCTTCCTCCCGCAGCCTGACTCCTCGCCCACAGTGCCAGGCTGGTTTCTCCATTCCACTGCGGCACATTCCCCAGGCCTGCACTATTAGTCCACTCATCACACTGTATTGTATTTTTTTTTTTTTGAGACAGTCTGCTTCTGTCGCCCAGGCTGAAGTGCAGTGGTGAGAACTTGGCTCACTGCATCCTCAGCCTCCTGGGTTCAAGTGATTCTCCTGCCTCAGCCTCCCAAGCAGCTGGGATTACAGGTGCCTGCCACCACACCTGGCTAATTCTCCAACTCCTGACCTCAGGTAATCTGCTTGCCTGGGCCTCCCAAAGTGCTGGGATTATAGGTGTGAGCCACCGCACCCAGCCTTATATTGTAATTCTTTAATGATACTCTCCCCTGCAGAACACATCTGAGTCACAAAGAGCATGGCTAATCTCTCACCAATATTAATACACCTTCAAGTATTTGAATAAGAATAAACCTGGCTGGCACCATGGCTCAGGTTTGTAATCCCAGCAGTTTAGGAGGGCAAGATGGGTGGACTGCTTGGGCTCAGGAGTTCAAGACCAGCCTGGACAACATAGTGAGACCTTGTCTCTACAAAAAATTTAAAAATGAGGCAGAAGGATCGCTTGAATCTGGGAGGTTGAGGCTGCAATGAGCCACAACTGCTCCACTTCACTCCCTCCTGGGTGACAGAGTGAGGCCCTGCCTCAAAAAAACCCAAAAAGAATGAACCTAACATATAATAAATGTTTACTATATGTTAATCAACTGCTTGCCAAATCCTCAGTAACCCACATTTAATAGTAGCTCCACCTTAAAACAGCTGAAGAATCTGCAACTGAGTTTAAGAAACTGCTCGAGGCCACACAGCGTCAGTGGCAGGGCTGGGGTATCGGGTGCAGAGCCTGTCTCCTGACCCGGGTACTCTCTGTGAGCATGGGCTGCACTTAGCCTACTCCTTGCTGCTGCTTCGGCTGCTGCACTCCCCTGACCAGGAGTGGTAATGCCTTCCAATCTGGTCTCTTTGGTCTACAGCTCCACAGGATAGCACTCTGGGGGTGGGAGGCCTAGACCATACAGACCCAGCTACTCTGCTATCTCAGAGATGATTCTGGCAGCCAGATCCAAGCTCCTCAGCTATTCTCCTTACTGGCTCTATGCCCCTGCCCAAAACACTTCACGTCTCTGTGCCTCAGTTTTTTCAACAGAATTTTACTGTCCCACGGGTTGCTGTAGAGATAAGAGATTGTGCCTACTACATGTGACATCAGCACTGTGTCTGGTGTACATTAAGTATTCTCACTGGCGTTTCTTGTATTATTGTTGGCACACTGTACTGTTAATGCTCCCAAGTCTCCATCCTGGCCCGGCAGCCGAGCCATGACTCTCCATATTCTACTTGGATAGACGTTCTAAATATCCAAATGCAGACCTTATCATTATTCCCCACTGTTTCCTTTGTGTTTGACTTGGCCTATTTCTGACTTTTGGGTCCAATTCTGTCTCCCATGTACTCACTATTCCCCATGCACCTGTGTTATCTGTAAATCTGGATATTCACCTATATTTTCAAGCTACTGACCAAACTGCTGAACAGAACAGAGTCTATAAAATGGGTATCTTCAGCTGTGGGTGTGAATACAGAAGAGGAAATGAACACAGAGTGCCCAGCATCCTGCTTGGCACAAAGCGGGTGTACCTGTTCATGATTCCATGTCTGTGACCTTCCCTTTCCTGCCCTTATGGAGACGGCACCATTGCACATTACCAATGGCAATGTAACTGGAATGACCTTGCTGGAGGTCAATCTGACAAGATGTGCAAATATGCATTAAAAAATGTTGACTCCACAATTCTACTGGGAATTTACTCCAAGGTCATTAAGAAAAAATAATTCCATGTACAAGATACAGAATTTACAGTGTTGTTATTTAAAATGCAAAAAACTTTAAATAAGCCATATGTCCTACAAAGATAAATGGTTAAATAAACTATAATAGAGTAGTAACAGCAATGTGGCTCTTAAAAAGGTTAAACATCGTTATGTTGGTGAATATAAAGTTATTTTTAAAAATCACCATAGAGGCCGGGCGTGGTGGCTCACGCCTGTAATCCCAGCACTTTGGAAGGCCGAGGTGGGTGGATCACGAGGTCAAGAGATCGAGACCATCCTGGTCAACACGGTGAAACCCCATCTCTACTAAAACTACAAAAAATTAGCTGGGCGTGGTGGCGCGTGCCTGTAATCCCAGCTACTCAGGAGGCTGAGGCAGGAGAATTGCCTGAACCCAGGAGGCAGAGGTTGCGGTGAGCCGAGACGCGCCATTGCACTCCAGCCTGGGTAACAAGAGCAAAACTCCGTCTCCAAAAAAAAAAAAAAAAAAAATCGCCATAGATATAAATGCTATGACTGCAATAAATAAAAACTATGCATACATTGATAAAGACAAAAGAGTAGTTTGAAGAAGTAGAAAATTCTAGTGAGACGACAGATATAATTTTTGGTTATTTCCCATTAAAAATATTACAATTTATTTGCTTATAATATCCCAAACATTTGTGCTTATACAGATGCATATTTTATGTGTTTATTATTTATGTGTGCATATATAATCTAAAGAGAGAGCTAATAAGAATCAAGAATGAGCAGTCCAGAAGCCAGAACTTAGCTAACACAGGATTTTTTTTTTTTTTGAGACAGAGTCTCACTCTGTTGCCCAGGCTGAAGTGTAGTGATGTGACCTCTGCCTCCCAGGTTCAAGCGATCCTTGTGCCTCAGCCTCCTGAATAGCTGGGATTACAGGCATGTGCCAGCTAATTTTTCTATTTTTAGTAAGAGACAGGGTTTTGCCATCATGGCCAGGCTTGTCTCAAACTCCTATCCTCAAGTGATCCACCTGCCTTAGCCTCCCAAAGTGCACTATTTATGGTGAAGGGTTGGTTTTGAAAATGTCCAGTAAGTCACGAACAGATACTGTTGAAAAACACAATAAAAATTAATTACTAGAGAAGGGACTATAGGCATGAGCCACCACACCTGGCCCCGCTAACACACAATTTTAATTCAAATCAAGAAGCATTTGTCTAAATACGAGATCTGGTTTCTGTCCCCTAGGAACCTAAAATCCAATGAGTTGCTACTGTGCCAGGTTCCCTTCCCACTGACATTCAAAGGCTCATCACACCCTTGCCTGCCAGTCATAAGAGTCCCGAGGAATGAGCTTCAGAATAGCACAGTCCTGAAGGGCATGAGCTCTGCTACCTAATCTACCTGGCTCCCAGCCCTGCTGTGACTCTTACTAGCTAGGGGACCTTGGGCAAGACCTTCCCCTGTGAGCTTCGGTTTCTGCCTCTGTGAGATAGGGTGGTTACAGTGCCTACCTCAAAGGCTGGTGTGAGGTATGGCATCATCAATGCCTACTACAAGTTGGCTGTTGATATAACTGTGTGATCTACCATCTCTTGCAGATGGGCATAGGTTTAAAACTTAAAAAAACAAGGCAGAAGCAGAAGTAGCAGCACACTTGCAGAAAAAGGGAGGACTCCACAGAGCCATGCTTACCATAAGTGAACATGCGTGGCGAGGTCAGTTCAATGTTGGGCAGGGCACCCAGGTGGTTCAGCACGGCACACCGATAGCCATTTTTCTGGGCATAGTCAACGAAAGTGCGGATGTATTGCTTCTCGCTGTGATTGGCAATTCCAGGGCAGATGACCATGGTGATATCATCTATAGGGTGGAGAAAGAGATCCTGATGTATCCAATAAATGTGACATGATAAATGGACACAATTACGCTTCACTGGCTTAGAAAACAGGGGGAGGGACTTTAACATACATCTTTTCATTCAATATACATCTTTTCATTCAATTCTCTGGGAAAGAATCTTTCCCTTCTAGCTGGAGCTGTCTATATCAGTGCTTCTTAAGCTATTTATAGTGAAGGGTTGGTTTTAAAAATGTCCAGTAAATCAGGAACAGACACTTTTGAAAAAGACAATAAAAATTAATTACTAGAAAAATGAAATGAAAAATATATAAACCTCAAATTTCTATTATAAGATTTGACAAATATATTATCTCACCTTTCTATAGAAGTTCCTGAACATTACTATTAATTTCTGTAAGAAATTCTATATGAATGAATAAATGAAAAAATAAAAAGTGGTGTTTGCACAGACCTCTTTGACCCAGCAATTTTACTTTCAGTATTTGTCCTACAGATATATAATTGTACATATGTAAAATAATGTCCTACGGATATATAATGTACATATATGTATTAGGCTGTGTTCAATCATAGAATACATATTCTTTTGCATATGATTGAATATAATGTAAATGCCCAGAAATAGGGGTCTGATTGGATAAATTACTGCATATCTAAGTGATGAAATATTATAAAGCCCTTAAAAATAATGAGACATTTTTATATACACTAATGTGGCAAGCTCTCCCATAAATTAAGTGAAAAAATGCTCAATGCAGAAAGGGGTTATAATAATGTTGCCTTTTGTGTGGAGAAAAAAAAAGATGTCTATATTTATCAATGCATCCACTATCTTTGGAATCACACACAAGAACCTTGACAGTGGGTACCACTGAGGGAGTGTAGGATGGAAAGCAGAGGACAGAGAGAGAGACACTTTCACTGTATATTGTTAGTACCTTGTGAACTTTCTATCATGACTCTGAACTGCCTACTTCAGAATATGAATATTTCTTTTTCTTTTTTTTTTTTTTTTTTTTTTGAGACAGGGTCTTGCTCTGTTGCCAGGCAGGAGTGCAGTGGTGCAATGTTGGCTCACTGCAACCTCCGCCTCCCAGGTTTAAGAGATTCTCCTGCCTCAGCCTTCTGAGTAGCTGGTACTACAGGTGTGTGCCACCACACCCAGCAAATTTTTTGTATCATGTTGGCCAGAATGGTCTCGATCTGCTGACCTCACGATCCGCCCACCTCGGCTTCCCAAAGTGCTGAGATTACAGGTGTGAGTCACCGTGCCCGGCCTATATTTTTCTTTTCTTTTTTTTTTTTTTTTGTGAGGGGGAGTCTCACTCTGTTGGTCAGGCTGGAATGCAGTGGTGCAATCTCGGCTCACTGCAACCTCTGCCTCAACCTCAACCTCTGCTCACTGCAACCTCTGCCTCTGCTATTCTCTGCCTCACCCTCCTGAATAGCTGGCATTATAGGTGCTTGCCACCACACCCAGCTAATTTTTGTATTTTTAGTAGAGATGGGGTTTCACCATCTTGGCCAGGCTGGTCTTGAACTCTTGACCTCGTGATCCACCCATCTTGGCCTCCCAAAGTGCTGGGATTAAAGGCATGAGCCACCACGCCCAGCCTATATTTTTCTTTTTTTTTTTTAAAAAAAGGGGTGTTTAGGTCATTAAATTTGATCATTATTTTTCTTCAAATTAAGATTTTTTAAAATTTAGAAATTCTTAATGCTGGTAGGGAAATAGGAATTAGTAAGCAATTTTGCAATATGCATAAAGAACCTTAAAAATTTTTGTGAACAGCTGGATGTGGTGGTACATATCTGTCTTCCAACTATTTGAAAGGCTGAGGCAGGAGGATCACTTGAGCCCCGTAGTTTAAGGTTGTAGAACACAATGACTGTATCTGTGAACAGACACTTTACTCTAACCTGGGCAACACAGTAAGACTCCATCTCTTTATAAAATGAATAAACTCTGACCTAGTAAATTCCAATTCTTGAAATTCTGCCTAGAATTTTCTGATGAAGGATGATAGAATTATTGATAGTGACAAAGCTGTTAAATAAGTTAAATGCCCAACTAGAGAAGAATGGTTAAATTAAGGTATGACCACATTGTAGAATATTGAGTAATCATTAAAATTGTGTTTTTGAAGACTTTTACAGTTTTAATGACATGGGAAAGTCTTTATAATATAATGTATGATAATTCAAATTTTGGAAAAATAATGCATAGAACTATAAGAAAATGGAGCAAAACATTAACAATATATGTTGGGTGGTAAAATTGTGGGTGATTCTTTTTTAAATGTATTATCCATGTTTTCTAAAATGAGAAAATGTGGATTTTCTTATTACTTTTATAGTCAGAAAAAAATCAGAAAAGGGGAAAAAGGGCTGCTTTCTCAGCGTACGTCTTAGGTATAAGTACTGCCTTCCCCAGAATCACCTTTGTCAATCATTTCTGAGGGCAGGAGTGACAGAAAATCATGAGCAAATAAAAGGGAGAATCACTGTTCTGCCCTTTTCAACTTCCCATATTGGTCTTGGTAGGAAGAGCAGATGGTCAAACTAAACTTTGTGCTTTAGTGGTAGAAGAAGAAAAAGCATTAGAAATAAGGGGAAGAAAATATTTAACTGGGTATGGTGGATAAATAAATATTGGAAAGACCAGCTACAGATTTATAAACACAATGTGAGCTCCTCGCCTGTTCATTTATTCATCCCTTCCATGACTGTTTATTAGAAGCCAGCTATTCTGGACTCCAGGGATTCCTACATTCTAGCAGATAAATAATACACAAGCACACAAATAGGTTTAGAGAGTAGAAGCTACCATGAAGAATTAGAGCAGGAAGGCAAGATGAATTTACTGAGGAGACACTAGTTAGGGGAGTTAGGGACAGACCCTCAGGAGGTGGCATTTGAGCTGAGACATGAATGACAGGAGGAGGCTGCCATGTGAAGGTCTGGGGACCAGTATTCCAGGCAGAGGGAATACCAATTAAATCTTCTTCACCAGCTACTCAGCAGTTCTAGCCACTTTAAATATCTAATATGTTTCCTGGAGTTTACCCATAAATAAATACTGAGCTCCTATTAAAAAAACAACAACAAAAACAACAACAATAAGAAAAACCACACAAAAAAACTAGGTGCTTTTGAATACTACAGAATGCAAAAGACATGTTCTCTTCTGGTAGAAATAACATTCAAACAGATGCATGCACCTAACCCCACTTCCTCAAAAGTCTTCATTATGAAACATTTTATAATGAATGCTTACTGTACAGGCTAGACAGAACAACGCCAAATTCCAGCAGCAATGAAAATTTCAGTTGTTTCTCAGAAATTAGGTGTCCTAGACCATTGCATGATAGATAATGACCTTAATGTGTCTTTTTGTCCAGGGAAAGCTAAGCAAAGGGAACTGGACATCCTTTTTATCTACTGCTATCCAACAAGCGCCAGCCTATACTGCATCTCCGAGCTTCACTTTCCTCATCAGTAAAACAGCGATAGTAAATACCAGCCTCACAGTGTTGAGGATTAAAGGAGGTAACAGTACATATGAAGCACTGAGAACGGTCTGGCCTCTGTTGCTGTCATCAACCCAGAGGCTTGGTCCTGGGGTGCCTGGGCTCCAAGCACTCCCTAATCCCCTTACATCAAATTTCCCTATTTCACAAGAGGATTAAAAACTATTCTACAGTGAGTTCTGAAGAGCCTTACATGGTGACTGGCAAATACACGCTGAAGCTAACTGCGAGTGGCTCCTAAGCGCTGAATGCCGGCAGACTTCCCAACAGCCCCCGACGCCACGGGTGGAGTCAGTGGCACGAGTATTCACACCATGCTGTCCAACAGCCCCTGACGCCATGGGCAGAGTCAGTGGCACGAGTATTCATGCTATGCTGTCCAACAGCTCCCCGAAGCCATGGGCCAAGTCAGTGGCATGAGTGTTCACACCGTGCTGTGCTCTCCACCGACTAGGGCTCCTCCTCCGCATGATGGCCCAATTACACAACCTAAAGCAGCTCACCTCCAACACAGTGCTCAGCCAAGGGCTCGAAGAGGTCGAATGTAGAAGTGGCTCCATCAGACATGGTGATGAACTTCCGGTGCCCGTAAGGATGTGGCGACCTCACCCTTCCCATCTTCCCATACAAGGCTGTCTGGATGTGTCCACTTTTCCCCCAGATCAACGGTGGAATGTATCTAAAGAAAGGACAAGGGAAGTCAATTTTCTGTACATTCCTTGAGCAATGTTCTGAAAAATCTTTTAGCAAAAGTCTTTCAACCTATTTAAGTTTTTTCCTCGCACATTCTGCACACAAAACATAAACATGAGGTTTTTATTACGTTACATCCGTGCCATGATTTACCGCCTTTCCCCATTGACTAATATACTCTGCATCAGATTAGCTTTAGAAATCAACCAGGACATGTATATAAAGAGAGGATTTCAATTTAGGGTAACTGTTAAGTAATTCAACATGGGTTATTTCCCTAATATAGAATAAAAAGCAAGTGATACATTTGGAACACATTCTAACTTCACAGGTTAGCTTATTATTAAATGAGTGGATGTACATGAAATAGCACAGCGCCTACGCTCATGAAATGCTCACTTCTTTCCCTAACAAGACAGGCTACAGCTACAGCGGTTACTCCATCAGCCAAACCTGCTGCTCTCAGTTATGCTGGGAAGGGCTGCAAACTCCTCTAAGAGCCCGTAAGTGCCTTGTGGGGTGAGGGCACCACTGTATGCTCCAGAGAATGTGCTGTAAGGGCAGTGCAGTGTAAATATTTGCTGGATTGATTAAGGATAAAGGCTTGTTAGCCTAAGCAAGGCATGAAGCCTCGCTGACAACTGTCCATTGTAAAAACACAGAGTGACTCTAGGCGTTGGTAGGAAATGCAAGAATCACAAATAGTTAATTACTGGGAAGAGAAGATGTTCCAATTACAACTAAGAAATGATTTTTTTTTTTTTTTTTTTGAAACGGAGTTTCACTCATGTTACCCAGGCTGGAGTGCAATGGTGCGATCTCGGCTCACTGCAACCTCCGCCTCCTGGGTTCAGGCAATTCTCCTGCCTCAGCCTCCTGAGTAGCTGGGATTACAGGCACGCACCACCATGCCCAGCTAATTTTTTGTATTTTTAGTAGAGACAGGGTTTCACCGTGTTGACCAGGATGGTCTCGATCTCTTGACCTCGTGATCCACCTGTCTCGGCCTCCCAAAGTGCTGGGATTACAGGCTTGAGCCACCGCGCCCGGCCAGAAATGATTATGGTTTACAACCACAGTACAAGATGACTCCATTTACTGAAACTGCTGCTGGTTTCTCTTCCATGGCTTTTGGCCTAAGCTTGATGGTTGTCCAGGATTCGTATCCTATATAAACTGGAGTTATATAATATTAAATGGTAGTGGCATCATTTCCCTCTGTACTATATGGCAGTGGTGAGTGTTTTATTAAGGATTTACCTTAACCTACTTGTCAATTCCTGCCTATCATTTCTCTCAGAACCAGATGATCCCCAAAACCCTTCTTTGATTTACTCCTTGTATGTGTGTGTAATTAATTACATCTACACAAAATTAAGAGAAGTGAAGCTACCACCTTAAGCAAACCAGTTCCCAGACAAGCTTCCTTTTCAGGGCAGGGAAGGAGAGAGGAGAGGTATTTTAAGACCTTAAGGACATGAAGCCACTTGCCAGCATAACACCTCAGGTGCAAATATCACTGCATAAGCCATGGCATTTGGAAAGCGGGCAAAGGCATTTATAAGAGCTGAGTGGATTATGACAGTAACAAAAAGCAAACTTATAAAAATGTCAATTGGACAACTGAACACTATGTAAGATTTAGTTACAGAATTTATAAAGGATTTCAGACTGCCAAGTTAGATAATAAGTTTTGCATAGAGGGAAGACTATCCAAGAAATCAAACTTTTGATCACTCCTGGAGGAAAGTTTAAAGAAAATTTTGTTTATAATATAAATTAAAAATGGAAATATGCTGAGCTTAAAAATGTCAGAAGAATGAGTAAATTTCATATGCCTACCTTCTGATCATGTTTAGAATACAATCTCAGAAAACAGAACGAAAGAATAAAGTAAAATTTCCTTTTGGCTATTCACAGATTTCACACATAATGATGACACATGTGACCGTCCTGATGCCACATTCCCAGTTTAGGGTCTAGTCATCTCCTCAGAGTCTTGGCAGCCTCCTAGTCTCTAGTCTTGCTCTCACCTAATCCATCATCCACCTGTCAATGGAGGGATGATCTCAACACACAAGCCTGGCCCCTGCCCGGCACTACATGGGTCTTCACTTGGCCTAGGAGGCCATCTACACCCTTGTGCTCACTTAACTTTCTGCCTAAGCTCAAACAAACCTAAACCACCAGCCCCAGCTTCAGCCAGAACAGGTGCACATGGTGTTGAACTACTTCTATCTGAGAAGTCGTTGCTCAAGCTGTCTCCTTTGACTGGAATGCTCTTTCACACCCAGTGTTTCTTTGGACCAGGCTATTACTTGTTTTTCAGGACTCACTTCCAGCCAGGTTGCTGGAGGAGTTGCCCCCTCTCCGTGCACAGCTCTGTCCCAGCACCCAGGTGGATGGATTACTTTAGAAGCTCTTTTCAAGCAAACCCCTCCCACTGCTCATTCACCTCCAGCTCTATCCCCAGAGCACTGGACGTATATTACACACCTAGGGGAGATTTGCTTCAATGAACAGAATATAGACACACTTAGTAAATCTAAAAGGACAAATGTTTTTAAAATATACAGATATATATTGAAAAATAATATGTGCCATAATAATGTGAATTCAGCTATTACATGATTGGCGTTTGGCTACTGTCCACTTTCCAGTCTACCTAACCCCATTCTCAGAATGGGGTGCAATATTTTTCAAGAGTGTGTGTGTGTGTGTGTGTGTGTTAGGGATCAATTGCCTCAGAATCACTTGGGACTTTCTCAGTTCAATGTAAGGTCAATTATAAACAGTGGAAGTCTCACAAGGTTTAATTTTATAATACCACCTATTGATAAAACACTGTTTTTAATTAACTTCATAATACAACATCAGAGTTTATGAAATTAAATTTTTAAACTGCATGTACTATGGTGGGGTTCAATGTATAATTGTTTGTTTATATAACTTATTTACAGCCACAAGAAACAAAAAACAATGAATAGGTGCCCAGTCTCATGGTTTAGGTTGGGAAGGAAATATGTATCAAAGCAATAGAATATTTTGAAATTTATATAAACAAACACCGAAGAAATGCTGCTAAAGTGGTACATGAAGCAATATGCTGTTTCTATCTATGTGGTAGTTTTTCTGAAAATATAGCTGCCGATCATTCCACATATTCCATCTTCTGCTAGTAGCCAGATTCTCTCCCTGTGATCTGGACTGGCCTGTGGCTTGTCTGGGGTTACAGAAGGTGGCAGAAGGATTGCCATGCCAATTTAGGCCTGGCCCTTAAGAAACATGGCAGTTTTTGCTCTCTCCTCCTAGGAAGCCTGATGAGAGGGCATACAGAAGACACTGTGATGGAACTGAGAGGTGTGTGTATTTTACATTTTGTAGATACTGCCAGGTTGCCTTCTAAAAACGATGGGTCCATTTACATTAATGAAAGTGCCTGTCTTCCTCACCCTCATTAACAATTGACATTATTAATCTTTCACATTCTGGACACTTTGATGGGCAAAAAACGGGTATCTTGTTTCAACCTGTGTTTAAGGTGGATCCAATCTATAGCTGAAAAAAAGTTGCTTGTTTGAATTCGCATTTCCCCGATTCATGTGTTTATTCATTTGTATTTCTCTTCTGTGAATTGTTTGTTCATAGCCTTTGT
The DNA here is from genome assembly GCF_009761245.1 of Sapajus apella. Classification (NCBI taxonomy): domain Eukaryota; kingdom Metazoa; phylum Chordata; class Mammalia; order Primates; family Cebidae; genus Sapajus; species Sapajus apella. The sequence goes on from NW_022437079.1 coordinate 3,253,430, forward strand.
CTATTTTTTTATTATATTTTTCTATTGATTTATAAGTATTATTTTTATTATCCCTATAGTAAGCCATTATCTATTATATGTTAAAAATATTTTCTCCCAATCTATTGTATATTTTAACTTTATCTTATGTTGCAGTTTCTTTCTTTTTTTTTTTTTTTTGATAGAGTCTCTTTTTTTGTCCCAGGCTGGAGTGCAATGGTGTGATCTTGGCTCACTGCTACCTCTGCCTCCTGGGTCCAAGCGATTCTCCTGCCTCAGCCTCCCTAGAAGCTGGGATTACAGGCATGTGCCACCACTCCCGGCAGATTTTTTTACTTTAGTAGACACAGTGTTTCACCATGTTGGCCAGGCTGGTCTTAAACTCCTGACCTCAGGTGATCAGCTCCTCTTGGCCTCTTGGCCTCCCAAAGTGTTGGGATTACAGGCGTGAGCCACTGCGCCAGACCCTAGTTTTTAATCTTTTATTGTTAAAAATATCTTTTAAGATTACAAAAATATCTTTTATATTTATGTAACTATATAAGATAAAGTTAAACTATACAATAGATTTGGGTTATTTTTGTTAAAACCTTTGTGTTTTGTATTTTGTTTAAAAAGAGCTATTGCACTACCCAATTATAAACATACTTCCCAACGTTTCCTTCTACTACTTCTATAGTTTTAAAAAACATATTAACCAGGCCGGGCGCGGTGGCTCACGCTTGTAATCCCAGCACTTTGGGAGGCCGAGGCGGGTGGATCACGAGGTCAAAAGATCGAGGCCATCCTGGTCAACATGGTGAAACCCCGTCTCTACTAAAAATACAAAAATTAGCTGGGCATGGTGGCGCACGCCTGTAGTCCCAGCTACTCGGGAGGCTGAGGCAGGAGAATTGCCTGAACCCAGGAGGCGGAGGTTGCGGTGAGCCGAGATGGCACCATTGCACTCCAGCCTGGGTAACAACAGTGAAACTTCGTCTCAAAAAAAAAAAAAAACATATTAACCTTAAATCCACTTACTTTTATAAAATGACGTGAAGGGAAGATATAATTCATTTTTTCCAGACAGATTAGCTCATTGTCTTTGCAAATAAACGGTCTATCCTTTCCCTATGGATTTCAGTTGACATCTTTAAAGAGACACCATGCTCTCAGTTAAATATTTAGGTTTAATTCTATATTCTCAATTCTAGCTCACTGATCTATTTGTCTATTCATATGCCAGTATGACACTGCTTTAAGTAATACAGCTTTATGAGCTACTTTCTCATTGTTGATAGTGCAGGTTGCCTTTGTTATTTTTCAAAATTTTCTCGGCAGATTTCAGCATTTTATCTTCCAGATGAATTACATAATTAGTTTGTTTAGTTCCATAAAAATTTTTGTATTTTTGATTGGAAACACACCAAATATATATTACCTAGGAGATAATTGACACCTTTAAAATACTGATGTGTCCCATCCAAAAACATATCTCTCCATTAAATTCCATAGTAAAACTTTATTGCCTTCATGTTTTACAGGATATTCCATTTTTACTACCCTAATTTGCATGTCTTTCTGTCTGCATTTTAAAAAGCTATTCTTAAGTTGATGCATCCAGGCATGTTTTACCCTTAACTCCCTGAAAGTAGGAACAATGACTTCCACTTCTTTACTAATCCACGCGGTATCGTGTCCAATGTGCTGTGGCCAGTGGCTAATAAATGTTTGTTACTACCAAACAGGCTAGGCCACAACAAAATATAGAGGCCACCTTGTCCTTATCTTCTGAGCCTTTTTTTTTGAGACAGAGTCTTGCTCTGTCACCAGGCTGGAGTGCAGTGGTGCAATCTCGGCTCACTGCAATCTCTACCTCCCAGGTTCAAGTGATTCCCCCTGCTGAGCCTCCCGAGTAGCTGGGACTACAGGTGTGTACCACCATGCCTGGCTAATCTTTTGTATTTTAGTAGAGACAGGCTTTCACCATGTTGGCCAGGATGATCTTGATCTCCTGACCTCTTGATCTGCCCACCCTGGCCTCCCAAAGTGCTGGGACTATAGGCGTGAGTCACCACGCCCAGCCTTCTGAGTCTATTTAAATCAACATCTGGCTTACTAACAGAACTGCTCAGTGAGAAAGACCACAAGGGTCTGGCCCTTCATACATATACGTATGTACACACACACACACACACACACACACACACACACGTCTTTAAGCAAATGATGCTCATGTAGGCAAGGACAGATAGTTGCTGGTGTTTTAAAAAGAGAGTCGATAACGTGGGGAGAAATACCAGATATAGGTGATGGGGGGAGGAAGGCAGGAAGGCAGCAAACCACCTTGCTACGTATGTACCTATGCAACAATCCTGCATGATCCGCACATGTACCCCAGAACCTAAAGTACAATTTAAAAAATAAATAAATAAAAATAAAAAGAGAGTTGAAAAAGTAAAGTTGACTGATGCTCATCTTTGCCTTAAAATCAGTGGGTGACCAATTCTTCCTTACGGTATCTAAGTCCATTGGCTATAAAGCAAACTATTTTATACTAGTGATTAAACTCAGACTTCACTGTTATCTCCTTTGGTTCTCCCTAGTACTTCTCTATCAAATTAGCACGGGACTTGGCACACAATAGATGTTTAGGATCTGTTGTCGGAGATTGAGTCCTCACCTCTCAGCAAGTTGCAGCCAAGTCCTTTCCAGTGAACCAAATGCCCATCAGCAGCTATTCCTTGGCATTTTAAGTTTCTATCAGATAGGCTGCATTGCTTAAAGCAACAAAACCCAACTCTGACTAACTTACTAAAGGGGTACACAGAAGGACACTGGGGTGTCCACTAAGTGGAAAAGAGACTGGAGAACCAGGCTTGAAACGAGGGCAGGATCCGGGAAAGAACCCAGGGGGCTACTCCAGAGATGATGTGATTTTTACACCATCAGGAGTAGTATCTCCCCACGCCACACAAAAACCCGTCAAAAGTCAGTCTCCTGTTTATCTCCCAATGGCTCGTTCAATGAATCAACTCATAATGAAACTGGCAATAGTTAAAACTGCATGTGGTATAACTGAGTACCGGGATTGTCTAAAAATTGATAAAAGAATCCAGGTCTAAAAACATTTAGACCTCTAAAATTTAACTTAGAGAACTGGACAAGGTAGAACTAAATGCCACAAGAGAAATTGCTATAGCAGAAGCTATAGTCATAATATATGACATGGACAAAAAAAAAAAAAAAGATTAATGACTCAAGTCTTTGTAGTGAATTTAAATGAAAACCCTGATGAAGATAAAATTTAACAGTATTGTATTAAAAAAAAACTCATCATGTAATCAAATTGGCTCAGTAGACTTGTTTCAGAAAATATTTCCTCAAAGAAAATTCTTTCATGTTAGCCTAAGTCTGATGAAAATATTTATATTCAAAATGTCACTGGGTTCAACCCCTCCTGCATTCAATGGAAATGCAAGTGGCTAGAATCCGACTGTACTCCATTCCTGCATGTTCCTCCTTCCAAGCCCAACCCAAGACAAGAGACTTGAGACCAATAAATGCAATGATATGAGCTAAAAAGTAACGAAGTGGATGGGGAAGAAGATCCCAAATGCGGTGATGGCTCAGGGGCTGTGGAGGGGAAGGCTGAGCAGGCCACTTGCTGAGGAGCTCCGTGGAGGTCCTCTGAATAGTCTGGCTTCTCCATAACAAGGCAAGAATAAGGCTCATCCTTTCACAGAGAAAAAAAGAATGGGAGGAAATAGTTGCCATGCTCTAATTTGGCTGCAAGAATGAGATACATGCTAAGGCAAATGCCACTGGAATTTTACTACAGCAAATAAATTACGTCACCTGGAGTGAAACCCGGGGCCTCTCCCTTTGCAACTTAAGACACATTAAGGATGTTCTCCCAAGCTCTTTAACAAAGGAAGTCAAGGATGTTTGAGGAACTAATCTCAGTGGCTCTAGCATTAAGAATTTATCTTTTTTCTTTGAACACAGCATAATAAATAAAACTGTTATTTTATTTATCTATACAGCACTTCATAGTTTTTCAAAGTATTTTTTTACATGATCTCATTTGCCTTCAATGACAATTTTGTGAAATGAGCAGATATTGTTAACCCCATTTTCCCACAGGGACCCTGAGGCCAGGGAGTTCATGGCTTGGCCACATTCACACCGCTATTGAGAGTAGGGTTGAGACTTCAAGTGGGGCCTTCACCACTGTGTCCAGCTCTTATTTGGATGATAAAATAGACATAATGAGGACAGATAGACACTTTCATTCCAGAGACTCTTATGAGTCTATTAGTCATCTTTAAATATATTAGTTATCTAGAACCAATGTAATGAGACTGAACATATCTGGAGTAGTCAACAGCCAGTCTTTACCTTTAAAAATCTATCAAATTAGCATGTATCTATTCTGGTGCCAGCCATTTTAAAGGTCATCTTGAACTAGGGGCTTTTCAGAAGCGTGGTGCTCCCTGGTAGATATTCCTGATAGAGATCTATTTATTGAGGAGCTGGTGAACGTGGGCTTCCAAGCCAGAAGCTGGCATTAAACAGGAGAAAGGGTAAAGAGACCAAGTTCTGGGGCTCAGGCAAGTAAAAACTCACAGTAGTCACCACAAAGGAGAATCACTCAGGAGAAACTCTCTCTTCCTGCTTTAACTTTTTTTTTTTTTTTTGAGACAGAGTTGCCCAATCTGGAGTAAAATGGCATGATCTCTGCTCATTGCAGCCTCTATCTCCCAGGTTCAAGTGATTCTCGCGCCTCAGCTTCCTGAGTAGCTGGGGATATAGGCACAAGCCACCATGCCTGGCTAGTTTTTGTATTTTTAGTAGAGATGGGATTTCACCATGTTGGCCAGGCTGGTCTCGAACGCCTGACTTCAAGAGATCCGCCTGCTTCAGCCTCCCAAAGTGTTAGGATTACAGACGTTAAGCCACTACACCTGGCCATTCTGTTTTTATAGCAGGGTCACATCTCACCCGCAGCTTGGTTCTCAAGTTAAAAGGTGAAATTATCAGACTGGGTGTGGTGGCTCGTGCCTGTAATCCCAGAAAATTGGGAGGCCAAGTGGGAGGATTGCTTGAGGCCAGGAGTTCGAGACTATACTGAGTGACACAGAAAGACCTCACCTACGCAAAAAAAAAAAAATTTTTTTAATTAACTGTGTATAGTGGCACATGCCTGTGGTCCCAGCTACTTCAGAAGCTAAGGTAGGAGGATCACTTGAGCCCAGGAGGTCGAGGCTGCAGTGAGTTATGATCGCCACTGCACTCCAGCATGGGTGACAGACTGTGACTCTGTCCAACAAAAAAAAAGGTCAAACTAAACTATCAGCTATAATCAAGTTATGCCCTGAGCATCCCTTAGACGGACACACTGTCTCTGAGCAAGGGGAGCCAAAGCAGTCCTCCTCCAGTGCTGGGAAGATGGCTGGGGTGAGGGTAAGCACAGATGGCACTGGTGGCTTGAAGTAAAGGCCATGTTGTGGAACAAAGGAAATGGAAAACAAAAACACGTCTTTAAATGTGAACATACAGCAAGATGTTCCCTTTTGCAGGAGAGACACACATGCCCTGGTACTACCAGAGGTGATGCTGAGGCTTTGAATGCAGAGGTGGCAGAAGGGTCAGCACAAATAAGGTGGTGTATGTACTATGTGTGTGTATGTGTGGGGTCTCTCTCTTAACGTGTAGACTTGAATTTGCAAAAGTTAAATGTAATCTGTAACTCCATTATATATTAGAAAGCACATCAAGGTAATAGCTAACTATATTGTAACGTTAAAAAAAAAGAAAGAAATGCATATTTATCCCCTGCCGAGGGAACTTCCAGCACCGAGGAGTGTTTTTGCCAGATTCTGTTAGGCATGGACAGCCACCTCCGGTATTTGCCTATAACTCACTCTAGAGGTTTATTTAAAAGGTCATCCAGCAGAATGAATGGCTGTCTTCTGCAGAGCTCGTGACTATAACATGTCAGTACCATAGGTCTTTCCCTAGAACTTGAGGAAAAGAACTGCTCACATAGCATGTGAGTGGAAGCCTCACAAGTCCACAGGCCCTGACTGTTCCGAACACAGGCTGCTCAGCTCTGCAAACCCAGCTGTGTCCCTTTATACTCTGCCTGCAGACTCCCCTCTCTTTCTGCAAAACCCAAGTCCAAAGGGACTCTTCAGCGACAGAGGCAAAACGCAGAGGAGTCACATCATCCTGGGAAGCCCTTCCAAGAACAAAATGTTCTCCATCAGGTCTACAGAGTCCTGCCACATGGTCCCCCAAGACAACTGCACACTCAGGCGGCTAGTGATGTCCTTTGCTGGCTGTATGCTGATACTCTGGCCAGATTCAAGTCAGGGGCTAAGATGGATGTTTCCTCAGTTTCCAGGGAGAACACTCATCTCCACAGGCCCTCCACTCTGCTTACTTGAATACACACATTCAAGGGAAGAAAAGCAAATTTTTCATCTCAGAAAAAAATATTTTGTCCACTGAGAAAAAAAGATGACCTTTACTCTGACAAACAGATTTGTTTCGAAAGTGACAGCACGGACTGTGCTTACCCAACCATGAGTGTGCTGCCGGCACCTGAGGCGAACCAAAGATGTTATCAGGACTAAGCTGCCTCTACCTATATTTTCTTTTGGCTCTTACATATTGGTTTAATAAAATTCAACAAATACAAGTGCTGTGAGGCATACAGAGACCAGAGCAGGACGCAGTGCCCCCTCGATAGCTTTCATAATCTGAAGGTAGGATGCATGATGAATACACAGGCAGCTACCGTCACAGACAGGAGGAGTGGGCAATGGATCAGAGGGACAGAAGCGGATGATACTATGGGGAGACAATCACAAGGCTGAGAAGTACCAGTCTCACTCAGTGCCATGACCTCACAGAGTAGGGACATTTCTGAGCACCAAATCTCTGCGCTAGGAGTTGGGTGAGTCATGTCTCTGGTTTATTTATTTACTTATTTATTTTTAGAAACAAGGTCTTACTCTGTCACCCAGGCTGGAGTCAGTAGTACAACTACGGCTCATCGACCTCCCAGGCTCAAGCAATCCTCCTATCTCAGCCTCCTGAGTAGCTGGGACCACCAGCACATGCCAGCATGCCCAGTTAATTTTTTTTTTTTTCTGTAGAGATAGGGTCTTGCTATGCTGCCAGGGTTGGTCTTGAACTCCTGGGCTCAAGCAGTCACCCATCTCAGCCTCCCAGAGTGCTGGGATTATAGAAGTGAGTCGTCCTGCCTGGAACTTCTTCTACCTTCATCTTCCCAATTCTGAGCAATGGTATCATCCCCATTTTAAAGATGAGGACAAAAAAAAAAAAAAAGCTAGGATTATAGGACAGGTCTCTGATTCAGTCCAAAGCTTTCCTTACTTTATCACACTCAAGCCTCATCAACTCCCCAACCAGAAGTTAAAATAACAGCTTTGTACCTATTTTCTCCTCTCTGATCAACTGTCAACATAGTCTATGTTAAATAATGTTTCTTCAAATTGATAACTGAATTTGTTGGAGCTTCTCTACTTCGGTCTTCACATGTCTTTGACAAAAAACCACGGCTTTCATTCTACATGTTTTTCACAACTATAACTGACTTCTTGTTACTGGAGTTTTTTTCTGCAGAAGATATATCTAGGGGCTAATTAATTTGAATATTCACATTTGATCATTTCTAAGATGAAGCTAGAATATTAATAAAATCATACTGAATATCTCCCCAAAGATAATGAGATCCAGGAGAGTGATGACAGCAAGAGCAAGAGAGAATGGAAGTGCTTCTAGAAAAGTGACAGGTGTCTGATTTGGGGACACATTTTTACCCTACTTTCATGGGTAAGGACAGGTATCAGTGGTGAGGGAAACTCTGGGAGTGAGGCTTTGTGTCAGCTCCATGAGTCTGAAAACTGAGCTCTGGGCCTCCTGTGTGTGCATATGTGCAGGCATGTGTGTGCACACAGGGAAGGCAGGACAGCCAGGAAGGGCCAGAGTTTAGGAGAACATTTTGTCAGTTCCTATCCCAGATCCTGAGCTGCCAGAGCCTCCGCGCTTCACAGGCCTGGAAGCCAGGGCTGCTGCTGCTGCCACCACAGGCACCTCTGGTTTCCTTTCTGGCCTCTCTGTTTAACCCCCAGCCTGGCTGACCTGAAGCCAGCAGATGGACAGCAGGTCTTTCGTGAGCCCACCCCACGGGGCCTCACCCTTCTCCACTAGGACACCACCCCCACTGGAAGCCCCTTCTTTTCAGGAAGGCCAGATGTGGTGTAGACCCTGCATGCAATCTCACCAGTCCTGCTGGGAGGCAAGCCTGAAGCCGGACACCGGCTTCCTCATTAGCTTCAGGAACAAACACCTTGGACCTTTTATCTCAAAATGGCGACGGCATATTCAGCTTCCCAAACACCCATTAATAGGCTCATCAGAAATCCGCTTTGAACACAGCATTTTCCTCTCACTGGAGGCAAATTCTTCTCCACAGCTGTCACACATCACATTTTCACTGTTGTTGCTAAATGCTCTATTCCTGAATTGCAGGATTTGCAGAGGAAAATTCCAATGCAGAGACTGATTCTGCCTGAAATGACCAAAAGTGGCCTGAGGACACAAAAGAGCAATCCTCTTCCGTTCCTGTAACTGGTTTCCAAATACAGGACGGAGGCCACTGGGCCAAGCTGGCACATCTATGACCTTTTGTGCATATCATGCAAGCTATAAAACATAAATGTTAGGAGAACAGGCCCATAAGTTACAATACAACCACTTAAAAAGAAACTGTACTTTTTTGCTCAAAGGAAAAATAAATGTGCCTTTCTAAAGTTTAAAGAAAACCAGTTAACACCTCTCAGAGCTGTATCCACATGTTAAATGCAGCTGATCCCACTATCTTCCTGTTCCACAAACAGCATGCAGGACTGCCACTCCCTACACAGACTAAAGCACAGTCCTCTCTCCTCAGGTCGCATTTCAGCCCGGTTTTGACACCATGCTTTAAGTGGGGGGGTAGTTTACTAAGAAGCTCCTGGGTGCCATCTGACAAATGTCATCATTAGAGAACTAATCCTGCAAACAGCCAAATGTTAGTGACCCAACTTTAGGAGAAGGCATCACCGTTCCCAGACCTGAGCTGCCAAAGTGCTAAGTGCAAAGCTCCCAGACTCACTCCACGCTGACCAAACAGGATGCACGCTGACGCTCAGCACACAGAACGCCCGTGCCTTGTCCCCATCTGCCTGGTCACCTCTCTCTGTCTGGAGGACACACAAATAGATGCCAACGGTCTGCTCTTTCCCCAACCCAGTATTGCCTTTTGGCTACTTCTCAGCCTAAGGCTACCTCAAAATCTGTGCCAGGGTTATGGGGGAGGGAAAGTCACAGCTGGAAAATCACATTATATTTGTCACTATTCCTAGTGGGGGAAAAGTCAAATGTCTAAATGTGAAGCCTCTGGATTATCTACACGGAATGCTCTTTTAAGAACACGCTAATTGAACAGGAGCTGTGCTGTCTGGAGCGAGAGCAGAGAGAGTGAGGACGCTGCACCTGGCTTCCGCTCTCACAGCCATTGCAGTACACTGAGCTCCACAGAGACAGCACCGGGGCAAGTGAGGGCCAGATGGGCACTGGGTGACTCTGCCTCACTGAGGAGAAAGAACATGGGCAAGGGAGACCTTAAGAAGCCAAGAGGGAAAATGTCATTATATGCATTTTTTTGTGCAAACTTGTCGGGAGGAGCATAAGAAGCAATACCCAGATGCTTCAGTCAATGCCTCAAAGTTTTCTAAGAAGAGATCAGAGAGGTGGAAGACCACGTCTGCTAAAGAGAAAGGAAAATGTGAAGATATGGGAAAGGCGGAGAAGGCCCGTTATGAAAGAGAAATGAAAACCTATACCTTTCCTTTTTTTTTTGAGACGGAGTTTCTCTCTTGTTACCCAGGCTGGAGTGCAATGGCGTGATCTCGGCTCACCGCAACCTCCGCCTCCCTGGTTCAGGCAATTCTCCTGCCTCAGCCTCCTTAGTAGCTGGGATTACAGGCATATGCCACCATGCCCAGCTAATTTTTTGTATTTTTTTAGTAGAGACGGGGTTTCACCATGTTGACCAGGATGGTCTCGATCTCTTGACCTCGTGATCCACCCGCCTCGGCCTCCCAAAGTGCTGGGATTACAGGCTTGAGCCACCGCGCCCGGCCAAAAACCTATACCTTTCCTAAAGAGGAGACAGAAAAAGAAGTTCAAGGATCCCAATGCACCCAAGAGGGCTCCTTCGGCCTTCTTCCTGATATCGCCCAAAAATCAAAGGAGAACATCCTGGCCTGTCCACTGGTGATGTAACACTGCCGCAGATGACAAGCAGCCTTATGAAAAGAAAAGGCTGTGAGCTGAAGGAAAAATATGAAAAGAATATTGCTGCATATTGAGCTAAAGGAAAGCCTGCTGCAGCAAAAAAGGGAGTTTTCAAGGCTGAAAAATGCAAGAAAAAGAAGGAAGAGGAGGAAGATGAGGATGAAGATGAGGAGGGAGGAGGAAGATAAGATGATGATGATGAATAAGTTGGTTCTAGTGTAGCTTTTTTTCTTGTCTATAAAGCATTTAACCCCCTTGTACATAACTCACTCCTTTTAAAGGAAAAAATTGAAATGTAAGGCTGTATAAGTTGTTTTTAAATGGTACAGGGTCTTTTTTGTATAGTTAACACACTACCGAATGTGTCTTCAGATATCCCTGTCCTGATGGTATTTTCAATAGCCACTAACCTTGCCTAGTACAGTATAGGCATTGTAAATTGGCATGGAAATTTAAAGCAGGTTCTTGTTGGTGCACGGCACAAATTAATTATCTATGGGGATGGTAGTTTTTCATCTTCAGTTGTCTCCAATGCAGCTTATACAAAATAATTGTTTTTCTCTTAACTGAATACCACTCTGTAATTGCAAAAAAAAAAAAAAAAAGCTGCAGCTGTTTTGCTGACATTCGAAATGCTTCTAAGTAAATACAACTTTTTATTAAAAATAAAGAACACACTGATCAAGAGATGACTGTAAGAATTAAAATGCTGACTTTTGACATCAGCATTTGTACCACATCTTGCCTTTCTTTGATGTGCAGAAAACACCACACAAAATGGCAAGCAATTATGTTAGAAGAAAATGGGTTCTAAAAATATTTAATAAAAATTATGTTTGTCAGTAATTACACAGATCATTACTAATAAGCCATACTGAAAACCTGACTCCATTCTTGCTCCCAGGGAATTCACAATCATGAAAAGGAGGTAAGAAACTTTTATAATGCTCTTTTGGGCTTAAAAGACTTGAATAAATGAACTTGCACTGGAAAGCTCAGCACCACAAACATGTCAATTTTCCCTAAATTACCTATAAACTTAACAGATACACAATAAAAATAATAAGATGTTTATATTTGGAATTAAACAAGCATTCTAAAGTTCATTTGGAAAACTGAACCAGCTATAATAGCCAAGAAAAGTATGAAAACAAGTAATACTGGGGTATGAGCACCGCGCCACTGCCCACAGCAAAACACGGTACAAAGCTGTAGTCTGCTGATGGGACGTGTTCAGGATCATTAGCAGAACACAAAAGACTGGACATATGCCTAAATATATCCAGGAAATTTAGTTGGTGAAAAAGGTGGCATTTGAATAATGGGATAAAGATAGATTGCTTAATAAATAGTGTTGGACAAAGGGTAGCCACCTTGAAAATAATTATATTGGAGCCACACCTCACACCAGGATAAGTTCTGGAAGGATCAAACATTTCAAAATAAAAATGAAATCATTCACATGGTAGAAGAAATTCTAGGTTTTTAAAAATAATCTTGTAGTGAATAAGACCTTTCTAAGGAAACCAGAAATCCCAGAAGCTGCAAAAGAAACAACAGAAAAATTTAATTACGCAAACATTTTAAAAAATTATGCATGGCGGCCGGGTGCAGTGGCTCATGCCTATAATCCCAGCACTTTGGGAGGCCGAGGCGGGTGGATCACGAGGTCAAGAGATCGAGACCATCCTGATCAACAAGGTGAAACCCCGTCTCTACTAAAAATACAAAAATTAGCTGGGCATGATGGTGTGTGCCTGTAATCCCAGCTACTCGGGAGGCTGAGGCAGGAGAATTGCTTGAACCCAGGAGGCGGAGGTTGCGGTGAGCCGAGATCGCACCATTGCACTCCAGTCTGGGCAACAACAGCGAAACTCCGTCTCAAAAAAAAAAAAAAAAAAAATTATGCAAGGCAAATATCACTATGGGCAAAGTCAAAAGACAAATGACAAACCAAGAACAAATATTTGCAATTCATATCACAAAGGGCTAATTTCCCTAGTACATAAAGAGCACTCTCAAATGATTAGGAAAAAGACCAGTGACCATCAGAAAAACAGTCAGAGGCTACCAAAAGGCAGTGAACAGAAAAGGAAATAAAAAGAGTTCTAAAATATAAAAAGATATACAGTCTCTTTAATCAAAGAAAGACTAAAACCACAGTAAGAAAACATTTTTCACCTGTCAGATTGGCAAATATCAAAAAGTGTAATAACTCCCATGGGGAGAGGCTTGAGGGCAACAGCTAACAAAATTTCCCATGAACATCCCCAGTGACCCAGCAATTCTACTTCTAGGAGTTTATCCTACACTGATATGTGCGCATCACATCGTGACGAAAATACAAAAACATTCAGTGCAACATTGTGAAAGCAAAAGATTACAAATAAAGGAAACCTCCATCTAGGAGACTGGGTAAACAAACTATGTTTGTTTATGGAATCCTAAGCAGCCAAGACATAAATGGAGGAAGCTCTTTCACAACTCCCATGGACAAATCTCTGAGTGATATTTCACAAAGAAAAGATGGAAGGATAAATAAGAGCCCACTGACAGGGTAACACGGAAGGAGGGTACAAGGTCACAGGTTCTACTGGCTGATGAAACAACTACTGATGAAACAAGCTAGGCTTCTTGAGCAGAGTGAGCCTTGAGCAGAAACGTAAGAGGAAAGAAATGATGCAGCTGCCCTAGAGCTTTCCATCAGAGGAATACAGTTACAAAAGCTGACAGAAGCCACTGTTGATGGCTGCAGGTTAGCCCTGTAGTAATGGCAGCCCTCCGCTATGGCATGTGAGTATAGGAAAACATTTTCTCAAATGGTCAACAACTCCATCTTTGAGAAAAGCCAGCTTAGGCACCAGACCTTAATCTTGTCCACACAGTGAGAGAGTGCCACAAAATCATGTAGATAAGCATGTTCTAGAAAGTTCTACTAAAGCAAAGCCCACCTCTCTTTACATATAAAGGACAAATGCAAAGGACATTGCTGGTGTCACTGCTTATACTTATTATCACGAATAAACAACATAACAGCTTTCAAAGCTATGAAGGATGAAATGCATATTCAGAGTCCTCTTAATTTCGTAACAGTTTGAAATAGCTTAAGAAATCAGAAGTTTAAAAACCACCCACATCCTCACAAGCCTTACAAAAATATTCTCATTTTGGTTTCATCTGTATCTATCCGAAAACAGAGTATTTACATAGTTGTAGCAGTGATGCTCAGGCAGAGATATATAATTGACTTCTGCTTTTTTCACTTAACCCCTATTTTTATAGATAATTAGCACACTAAATTCTGAATGTCTGCATAAAAATCTATCCTGCTTATTAGCTATAGTTAAGGGAGGGAGCAAACATTTATTTAGCCCTTTCTATGGGCAAGCTACATCTTTCAATTTATCCCTTATGGCAATTCTTATTATTAGGACCCCCTTTACAGACAAGAAACTGAGTATCCAACAGCCTACTGCACACCCAACCCTGTATTTGAATTCTGTGTTTGTCTGACCTGACAGCTCACTTTCTTTCCCCTGCATTAAATTGCTGCTGCCTCCATTGTTGGATGCTATTCCCAATTTTTACTAGAATAAACAATGACAGCAAAATATCTTTACATATTTTGTTTTTATCTTTCTTGATTTTTTTTCATTTTTTTCAGCTTCTGTTTAAAAATTCCAACAGGCTGCCACGTCTGTCTCATGACTCCTGCCCCTGAGAGATGACTATTTTTAACTCCTTTAGTTTTCCCTATCACCCCACACTTGCCTCTGCTTCTCAATGCCCTGCTTATGCCCGTTCTTTGATTTCAGTTTTCAACAGAACTTGTTGAACTTCCTACTCTGGAAGGTGCTAGCTCTCTTACATCTCCCCTAAGACATACATATTCTCCTCCCCCATTCTTTTCAACACTGTTCTACCAACACTTTCGGTGAATTTTCAGTGTTTATAATATTATAATTACAGAGATATTAGCCACAAAGAAGTCATATGTTGTATTCATTTTTGTGAAATTTTTTATTTTCTCTCAAGTTATCACTTTTATCAGTTCCTCATTAGCTTAGTTTTCTATGTGCCAATCATCCATTTGTCTCCAAACTCCAGGGGACCTGTGAGTATCTCAATAGTCAGAAACCAGTTTTGCTTTCTCCTGGACACAGCACTGAGGAGGCCCTGTGCCTGCTCCCCTCTGGAAGGGCTTCCCATCCTACCCCTTCACCTCTCTGCTGAGTCCCAGATCCTAAGGCCACACCAGATGCTATCAGACAACAGAGAAGAAAACCACAAATGTCCAGGAAGCATTCATCAGAGAGCGGGTGATTATGTTCTCTCAAATAAAGAGGCCGTGTAGAGGTATGAAGGGATTCCAGGGAGAAGTCATTGTGAGTATAAGACATAGGCAAGAGAGAACACGCAACATGAGAAAATGTGGAGAGATCTGATGTGTCTAGAACACAAGGAATATGGGGAAGAAGGGGTGAGGGCTGATACTGGACCTTGCCCTACAAGGCAGCGAGGAGCCACTGTGGTTTAAAGCAGGGGCATGGCATTATCAATTTGTGCTTTAGGAAGATAATTTGGTGGCCTGTAAGATCAATTAGAAAGGGTAGAGAATGGAGGTAAAGCTATTGCATTCTTCCAAGTGAAAGCTGATAATGTCCTGAGGTAAGACAAAGGCATTGAACGATGAGAAGAGATGGACTGAAGTACAAAAGGAAGGAGGTCCAAGTGACACAGGCTGCTGCCTGTGGCCTTGATTATGCTCTCCTCCTCTGGACATAGGTAAGTGTGTGCTGCTTCTGAAGTTAGGCATGGGCATGAACCTTGCTTTAAGTCAAGGGTGTCCAATCTTTTGGCTTCCCTGGGCCACACTGGAAGAATTGTCTTGGGCCACGGGTAAAATACACTAACACTAATGACAGCTGATGGGCTAAACAAAAAAGGAAATCACAAAAAGAACACATGATTTTTTTTTTTTTTTTTAATTGAGACGGAGTTTCGCTCTTGTTACCCAGGCTGGAGTGCAATGGCGCGATCTCGGCTCACCGCAACCTCCGCCTCCTGGGTTCAGGCAATTCTCCTGCCTCAGCCTCCTGAGTAGCTGGGATTACAGGCACGTGCCACCATGCCCAGCTAATTTTTTGTATTTTTAGTAGAGACGGGGTTTCACCATGTTGACCAGGATGGTCTCGATCTCTTGACCTCGTGATCCACCCGCCTTGGCCTCCCAAAGTGCTGGGATTACAAGCTTGAGCCACCACGCCCGGCCGAACTCATGATATTTTAAGAAAGTTTACAGATTTGTGTGGGCCACACTCAAAGCTGTCCTGGGCCACATGGAGCCTGTGGGCTATGGGCTGGAGAAGCTTGCAAGCTTGTCCAACCTGCCTTATTTTGTTGTTATGGTTCTGTTTCTTTTGTTTTATATTTTTAGCAGCCTGAAGCCATGATTTTTAGTTTCTGTCTCTAGTGATAAGTGAAAGAGAGGGATGAGGAAGGGGCTTTATTGTCCAGAACCTTAAAGAACAGAAACTAAGAACCCATGACTGTATTCTCTCCCTTGGATGCCCAAACCAATGAAATGGGAAAGGAAATGCCCAAATGCCATTTCCAGTAGCAGCCTTTAAGAGTCAGTGTGTGAGGTGTGTCATTGCTCTTCCTGGTTTGGTGGTGATCACGGAAACACGTGTTGAGATGGCACCTCCATCAGCTGGGGTCCTGGTGGGATGATAATCAGCAGAGCCCTCCTGCCCATTGAAATAAACATGTAGCATGAGTTTGTAGTTTTAAGATGTGCAGGTTTAGAGGTAATTAGTTACCATAGTATCAACTAGTCTACTTTGACTAATACAACATCCAATTTAATATAATTTTGACAATACTGCCATATTTTCCTCTGAGTATCAAACAATATTTTATATTTTAAAGCTTCACTGTTACCAAGTCTTAACATTATGTGGTACTTATTACATGTATTTCCTTTTGTGGAATTTATCTAGGCACATCTTTACCCACTTACCCACTGAAGTCCTACTGACATTCAGATGTGTTTGTGTGACCTTTGTGTACATTTTGTCTTTTGCTATTTGTACAACTGATCTAGCTAGTAATATTAAAATAGCTGCAATAATAGCAGCTGTATTTACTGAACTCTTATACATGCCAAATATCCTATAAATCATCTTACATGCTCTGTTCTTTTTTTTTTTTTTGAGACGGAGTTTCACTCTTGTTACCCAGGCTGGAGTGCAATGGCACGATCTCGGCTCACTGCAACCTCCGCCTCCCGGGTTCAGGCAATTCTCCTGCCTCAGCCTCCTGAGTAGCTGGGATTACAGGCACGCACCACCATGCCCAGCTAATGTTTTGTATTTTTAGTAGAGACGGGGTTTCACCATGTTGACCAGGATGGTCTCGATCTCTTGACCTCGTGATCCACCCGCCTCGGCCTCCCAAAGTGCTGGGATTACAGGCTTGAGCCACCGCGCCCGGCGCTCTGTTCTTTTTTTAAATCAGCATGCTGAACCTATGAAGTAAGTGCTATTATACCCATCTTACAAATGAGGAAATAGAAGCTCGGCAAGGTGAAGCTATTGGCCAGCAGAGGGCAGGGCTGGCAGCTGAGCCCAGGTGGGTCTCACTGCAGACCGGGGCTCTGGATCTCCAGCGGGGGCAATGGCTCATTAACTTCACCCTCTCACTTGGGCCTCTGGATTTACCCTCTCAATCTTAGGGGGAAAACCTTCATTCAATTTGGCTTTTTCCTCCAGTTTCTATTTTTTCTCCTTCCTTCCCTGGTGTTTGTTTCCTCACTCACTTCTTTGGTTGCTACTGTGCTGACCTGTTTATTCACCGCACTCCTGAAAACATATTCTTAAAAATCCCTGGTCCTTTCTGGCCAAAGGCTTTGGTTAGCACTCATCCTTCCTGACACCTTCTTCAATGTTTTCCTTGTCTGGCTGTCATAACATTCGAGGCTCCTGCTTCTCCCTCACCTTTCTTACTGCCTGTCCCTGGCTCTTCCTCCCATCCTAGTCATGGCCTGCCTCAGCCATCAGTCCTCAGTGTGTCTCTCTGCCCACCCCCACAAACTCCCTTATCTGCAGCTGATCTGGAATCTGCACATCTGGTCTCAAGCTCTCACCTAAGTTCTAATGCCACAGCTGTACGTACGTGTCCATGTGCACATCCTGTGGACAAGCCCCAAAATAAACAGCTTTCCCTGAGAAAGCAGCTTCCCCATTTGACTTCTCTATTTCTGTCAATGACTCTATTCTCTCAACCACTCAGTAACCTCAGCATAATCTGTGATTCAGCCGTTTCCTCTGATGCCCAAGGCCATTCCATTTTCCACTGATACCACTGAGTCTACCTCAGAACACCTCTGGAATTTGTCCCATCCTTCCCTTTCCTTCCTACCACCTACCACCAGTGTTCACAGGATCAAGCCCAAACTCTTCCTCTCCAGGATTTTGAGATTCCTCATGATCTGATCTCCTCTTCCTCTGCCCATTGACCCTAGGGCTCTCTGATACAATCAGACAGCTCTCAGCTCACCAGATCATGGCATAGGGACCTTGCAAGGAGATGGCCAGGAAGCAAGTGTAGAGATCAGACCAGAGATGGGACCCAAAGTCCATTAGCAAACAAAATCAAAGGGCACTGTTAGTAAAGGGCAGACTGGGTGGCAGGGCCAAACACGATGCAAGCAGCACCAAGGTCACTTTTGGGAATTACAAGAGAGATAATCAAAGTCCAGCCAAATGAAGATCCATGGAACTGGGAGATAAGAACAGAGCGTCTGTGGTCAGGGCAAAGCAGTGACAATGTGATTATGTGCCAATGACAGCAAGGCCTGCCACCTTCCTATCTTGCTGCCTGGGTGGAAGGCCCATAGGACAAAAGGACAAAGGTGAATGGGTGAAAGTGCTGGCTTGGGCAGCAAAGCCATTTTTCTGCCATGGGTGCTTGTTTAAATAACCGATTTTACTGGTTTATGTTCACACCAACATCTGTGCCTTGTCTCCTACTGTCCCATCTATCCAAAGCCAACTAATCTTTCAGGATTATGCAAGACCTCATCATCCAAGCCACCACAGCTATATCTCCTCTTTCTCTGAACTCCTTTATCACTTACCTGAGTTACTCTGTCAATCACATGTTCCTACCAAAAGACTCTACTAAAGTTAGTGTGTACTGATTCTATGAGAAGCAGCGCCCACAGGGAAGACAGAGAATTTTTAGACAGTCTCTGTCCTTAAGCCTCTAGAATACAGTTGAAGCATGACGAGAGATACACATGTGGAAAGTTATTGTTTCCACCCCTGTCCTTCGGTAAGAGCCAATGATACAGAGACAGGTAAAAGTCAGGGGATGCTAAAAGAGCTACGATTCGAGAAGGCCTGAGGATTCCGTAGAGAAGATAGAAATGTGAGACAAAGTACTATGAGTGATATAGGAGGGGCTGAGTATGGTATACAGATGGTGAACAGACTGGAAGAGCCGGTTACTAAGTATTACTACTTGACTAATTTTCTATGTATACACATTCACTGAGAAGAATCTTCCTTTATTCAAATCCCAAGGAAGGGAAAGTCCATACTATTATGGGTTGGCAGGCTTCAACACTTTAAAAATCATTTGTGGAGTTTCTCGCTTTACATTAATAAAAGCACTCCTGGAGTTTCTGGGTATAATAAAAGTAGATCTGATTCCATGCAAGTCCTGTAAAGCAAACTGTTCAAGCTTTTGTGATCTGGCTGTAAACACCAGTTCAGAGTTTTGCCAGTGGGAGGATTTGGTGCTACATATCACAGGAAAGTCAGGTTGGTCATGGCAATGGCATTAGTACTCAGCGGAAGGGTGGAAAAACATATAACCTGCTGTTTCTCACAAATCTCTCCCTTCCTGGGAGGCCACAGATGGTCTGGATCAACCACTGACCTCCAGGCGGGGTTCCCAAATGTTTCAGATTACAGACTCTTATAATGGCTACCTCAGAAGTTAAGCTGTCTGGCTTGATGCCATGCACCCACGCTGACCCAGAGCCCTCACTCTATGATTAGAAACTGATGCCAGGCAGCCTTCGGGTGGTTGACAAGCTGCCACAATGGCTGACTCATTTGCATGGCTCACCGTGATACTACACTGCAGGCAGCTAGCTCCAGCATATGGAGGCCTCTGAGGAGCTCCCAGCCCTTGGTAGTTGGTAGAGGGTACTTCTCAGCCTGAACACCAACAGTCAGGGGGTAGCAACAGCACTGGCTTCTCATTCCCAACCAATCATGCATAAAATCAAGTCTACAAGGACTACTCATACTACACTCTGTATGAGTGACAGCTTTCAAGATTTTCATGAAGGGGAAGATTTCATTATAAACTCAGGAAAATACTTTCCCTGAGTAAACATTACACCATCTAATAAATTCTGACCCTAAAGCTCAGGCTCCCAAGGAGACTCCATTTGCAGGGAAGTATTCTTGATGCTGCTGAAGAAGACTGGGCTTCTAAAGCCAGTCACTTCACTCACTGCTGCTTCAGACAAAGAAAAGTATAAACAGTAGTCAGGTCTTAACTCTCCACGTCGCCGGCTGACAACACTGGCACTGAGAGTTTAGGAAGAATTCTTATTTACCCTCCAGAATATACTTTCCAAGTCAGTTTACTGTCTTAATTATATTTTACCAACAAAGCGTATACTATTTTGTAGTACAAAGCGTGCTATCATAGTGAAGGAGGGCATGCTGAGAAGCAGGCTGAGAAAAAGAAGATTTGAGATCAAAATTGGCAAACTCTGCATTCACAGGGTCAGTAAAACATGAGAGGCTGATAAAAGTTGGCTACACTCTCTAAGAAACAAGGCCCATTTCCTGCTCCTGGAGATTGGAGCAATTTTCAGTCAACCACACATTGAGAAGGAGTATAAAAGTAGATCTGATTCCATGAAAGTCCTGTAAAGTGAATTAGGTTTAAGTTAAAAGTTAAGGATGAATGGTGGACCCAGGTGGATTCTGAAGTCAAGTCTGGGAAGGACTGACACGGAGGGGTGACTCCAAACAGGAACTTACATGTGGAGCCAAGGCCCACTCGCCATTCACATGTGCCGGATTTGGCACCATGTGATGGGATCAGTTGTAGTACATACTTCCTTTGCTTTTTTGGAGACATAGTGGGCCCTGAAGAATCAACTCGGTATGATGAATAGTGCAGTATAAGGGTCATACATTTTTGGACACTGGAATTGATTGTTTTAAAGAATGTACAGCATACGAGAGATGAGCCTTTTTCCATCTGAACTAAATCAAGGGAGTCTTGACTGTTTCGGATTCTGAAACTTTTTTTTTTTTTTTTTTTAGATCTTTCAGCCTTCAGCAATTCCTATAAGAAGCCATAAAGTCTCTAAGAAGAAGCTACAATCTGTATCTAGGTTAGAGAAGGTGGATGAATTCTGTAGCAGGCTCAGATTTGATTATCTTGATTTGGTACAAGAGAACTCAAAGATGGCAGCACTTTTCTTCCCAGTGTGGCTGGCCCCTTGCATAAATGACCTGCTAGAGCAGACACAAGGCAGGCAGGCAGCATCCAAGATAATGAGTAGTCGAGAGGGTGAACAACTCAACTCTGTTTCCCCTGGAATTCCCTGATATTAGCACTGACAGTCCCATGCTCCGGTCCTGAGCAAATTGGAATGGTTTGGTCAGCCAAGTAATAAAGGACAGTGTCCCAGGGTCAGCAGTTTAACCTTCTTACTTTGGCAGTTTTGGTTTGGGCTATTTCACCAGACACATGAGAATTTTAAGATGAAATTGCCTAAAAGTCTGACTTATTGAGGCTAGCCCTTAATACTCAGCCTCAATCAAGATGATTTTGAGTCTTTCATTTTTCAGGAATTTTCTAACAATATAAGTTTGCAGGTGAATGTGCTCTGAAGGTCTGGTGGCTACAGAATAAGCATATCAGAACACTAGAGTTCTGCCAATCAATTGTTAATAGTTTACCAGAAATATCCATAGAAATATTTGCACAACTCTTAAAACAGATAAAATCAGGTCAATGGAATTAAGACTCTTGGCAATTAGGAGTTTATCCTGTGAAAAGGACAAAGCTTTGGTGTTCAGCCAAGAAGGAAAGGATCTAAATCTGATGTGGAATGTCTGTGAGCAAGAGGGAATTAAGATAAATTTAAGTCCAAGATAATGAAATTCTTTTCAGCTTTAACTTGCTATAAATAAGTAAGCTGTGCCGGCTCCAGAATTTTTACCTAGGAGGGGGCTAGGGTGGCAATCTGACTGACAGGGAGTGTGTGAATTGCGTTTGTCTGATGCTTTAAGATTGAGGAAACACCAACTGTCCATCTCAAAGCTCCTAACCCCAGCCTCTGTATTGGTACTGCCTCCGCAAAGAAACAGCTTTATAACAAGGAAGCAGAGAAGAAAATGGATGGAGTAGCCATTTCATATGTGGAGTCCCATGCTCTTTAGATCTAGAAAATAACTCCATATATTGCACTATCAGGGAGATATGAACTAGTGCTTTTCTGTAGTGTACTTCTAATTATTTAATACTTCCTTGGTACACTAGGACAAAAATAGCATATTTTACATATCTATGACAAATACAGTATTTGTGTACACAAAACTGAGCTTTTATTTGGGGTACGTGAAAAATGGATATTTACTATTGAGAAGTATGTACGACAGCAATAGAGAGGGAGTTGGTAGTGTTTGAGAGAATAATCAAAAGCAGATTTGCTCTGCTTTATTAGAAATAATTAGGGGCTGGGTTGGTGGCTCACACCTGTAGTCCCAGCACTTTGGGAGGATGAGGCTGGAGGATCGCTAGCCCAGGGGTTTGAGACCAGCCTGTGCAACACGGTGAGACTCTGTCTCTACAAAAATACTTTTAAAAATTAGCCAGGCATAGTGGTGTGCACCTTTGGGTCCAGACACTTCGGAGCCTGAGGTGGGAGGATCTCTTGAACCCAGAGGTCGAGGCTGCCATGAGCCATGAGTGTGCCACTGCACTCCAGCTTGGGTAACAGAGTGAGACACTGTCTTGAAAAAAAAAATTAGGAACCACATTTGTAAGGAAACTGATTTTAAAAAGTGCCTCTAGAAAATTTTCATAAAGAAAAAGCTTGAAAAAAATGATCTTTTAAAAACCCCTCCCCACAACAAATCTCAGAGAAGTAGATCCTCAAATGTTCATTAATGGATGACTATCGGCAGGAAACTAAAGGTTTGGACACATTATGATGAGAACAGCATTCCAATAGGATTCCTGTTTGAAGCTTGCTGGTGAATGAAGAGAGAAATGGGGAAAACCACAGGAGATGAATCCATTATGGTCTGTGGAAGGGCCACAGGGCTCCTGCCTTATCTTATGACCACCTGAAGCAGTTTCCAGGAGGACCATTCAGAGAGGGTCCCATGGCATAGGAGAATCAACTGTTATTTCTGGCTTGGTGTTTAGTGGGTGCCTCTCATCCCTAAGCATCAGGTATTTCTCAAAACCACAAAGAACAATAATGTCCAGTTCTTATTAATACAGGTGGCAGCTGGTTGCAGAAGAAAGTGATTACATGTTCATCTCTGGGGAAGGAAGTACCCACACACATGTGGCTGTGGTTTTCATCATACTGCCTCCCTTCTCTAGACTCTGCAGGGGCTTCTAGATGTCTCTTGCATCCAGTGAAGACAACTCAACTCTCTGTTTTTAGGCCTATTAGCTAAGCCCTCCATCACACTCCTCCTAAATGCCTTCATCTTTAGCTACAAGGCAGCCCACACTGGTAAGCTTGCTAATGAGTGAAAAAGCGGCAGCCTGGCTTCCCGCAGGGGAGTGTATACATTTTAATAGCAGGCTTCCAGAGACAGGGCACCTGCTGCCTGTCTCCACTTTCCAACAGCGACCTGGTGATGAAAACTTCAGCCAGGCCCATCGGGAAGGAGAGGCGGCGAACTGCCCTATGCATATGCCTGGGGTTGTTCTGCCTTAATTTAAGACTGATAGAACAATCTTCCAGAAACAGGGTAGAGCCTTCCCAGATCAACAAAGCTCTGTAAGAGCTGAAGGTACACCTGATTCCCTGGAGTACCACTGAACAACCTGGAGACAGTGCAGTTTGTTTCTCCTGGGCAGGCACACATGGCATCTGCCAGAAGGAAAACATCTGTCACTTACACCAGTTTATGGAAAACAAGATACAGAATGGCACTGTACTTGAGATCTGGAACCACCAGGAATCCTATTCTGTCTCCCCAAGTATGCAGCTCTTGATTTGGGGTATATATTCCAGTGATAAAGAAAAGAGATACAAATTCTCCTAAAACAAGATGGAACATTCTAAATGGACACAGAAGTTACAAGCTGGGGAAACATGGTGGGAAGGTGGAAGAGGGGCTCATTCTGGCTAAAGAGGAGTAGAGGGGCAAGTTAGAGATAGTATCTCAGAATTAATGCTATTTAAGGCAGGAAACAGGGGCTTACACCTGAAATCCTGTGCTCTGGGAGGCCAAGGTGGAATGATGGCTTAAAGACCAGGAGTTTGAGACCAGACTGGGCAACATAGTGAGACTATTTCTACAAAACAATTTTAAAAATTAGCTGGGCATGGCGGTGCACACCTGTAGTACCAGCTACTTGGGAGACTGAGGCAGGAGGATAGCTTAAGCTCGGGAGTTTGAGGGTACAGTGAGTTATGATTATACTACTGCACTCCAGCCTGGGCAGCAGACAACAATCCTGTCTCTTAAAAACAGAATTGATGCCGGGCGCGGTGGCTCAAGCCTGTAATCCCAGCACTTTGGGAGGCTGAGGCGGGTGGATCACGAGGTCAAGAGATCGAGACCACCCTGGTCAACATGGTGAAACCCCGTCTCTACTAAAACTACAAAAAATTAGCTGGGCATGGTGGCGCGTGCCTGTAATCCCAGCTACTCAGGAGGCTGAGGCAGGAGAATTGCCTGAACCCAGGAGGCGGAGGTTGCGGTGAGCCGAGATCGCGCCATTGCACTCCAGCCTGGGTAACAAGAGCGAAACTCCGTCCCCAAATACATCACAAAAAAAAAAAAAACAGAATTGATGCTATTCAAGTTTTCTTATAGGATAAGAGGCATTTTGGTGCTGAGAAAAGAGGGTAATTGGGATATTGGGGGGACAATAGCCCAAGGGTCAGGTACTTTATGGGCAATGAGAGAATGCTATGAGTAATGGGGCTGGACAGGTAGGCATGCCTGGGCTGCTAGCCTGCTTGAGAAAGCCAACTCAAGTAGTATTATGACAGATGGGTGGGTCACAGGCAGAGAGGTCATGGAACATCTTTGTAAAACACCCAAGGGACTGGTAGTTACACAGCTGAATACATATGTAAAAGTCCCTGAGCTATATACTTAAGATTTGTACATTTTACTGTATATAAATGATAGCTTTAAAAAGTACTTTAAAAAAAAAACAGTGCCAGCCTGTCCAGGAGTCCAGGGGCTGGGAATAGCTAGCAGAGGACAAACACACAAGAAAACCAGTCTCTTTACCCTACAGTCGGGGATCCTCTCCCAGGGTCCTTCCCCTAAAAAGAGCACTCTGATGCTTGCTTACAAAGCAAGGGTACCAGAATCAGAAGCTGTCAGTGCTGAAGGGCACGGTGGGAGACATGCCTATTTCATTTTACATAGAAGGAAACCAAGGACTAGAGGGGCTATCATTTTGTCCAGGGTTCGATGGCCAGTTTAGAGACCGAATACCTAGATTTGCATCCTAGTCCAAATTTCAATTCAAAGCTCTTTCTCTACCCAACTGCTGCCAGCAGCCATCAGGAAATTTGAATGAATGACAGGATTCTGAAGCTATACAAAATCAAACGTAAGCAGATAGGTAGCAGCATGGGTGAATGTTCATGGCAGTGTTCATCATGGTTTGGTGAAAGCAGGTTACCAAACAATATCTATCACCATGATTTTGTGGGGGCAAGTATAAACAAAAGGAAAACCACAGGGATGATCGCCCACATATTAACAGTGCATTATCCCTGGGTAGAATTATAATTTTCTTCATGTGGGAGGTTTTCTGGTAAAAACTGAAAAAAACTTGTTAGACAAATTCTAAAAGAGCTATAGGGCCAGGCACAGTGTCTCATGCCTGTTATCCCAGCACTTTGGGAGGTTGATGGGTAGATGACGAGGTTAGGAGTTTGAGACCAGCCTGACTAACATGGTGAAACCCCGTCTCTACTAAAAATACAAAAATTAGCCTGGTGTGGTGGTGGGCACCTGTAGTTCCAGCTACTCAGGAGGCTGAGGCAGGAGAATCGCTTGAACCCAGGAGGTGGAGGTTGCAGTGAGCTGAGATGGTGCCACTGCACTCCAGCCTGGGTGACAGAGAGAGACTCCGTCTCAAAATAAAAGAGATAGAGAGAGAGAGAGAGAGATAGCACTTACAGATAATGTTTGTGTTCTCTACCTTTTCCATTTAAAAAAAATGAATATACATTAAAGTTTTTATTCAGAAAAAGATTTGTATCACTATCTAGATTTTTGTTATAATTCTGAACTGAGCTTTAGTCAGCTTGTTTCACTAAGAGCAAACACTTCGTGAGAACCAAAAATGAATCACTAGGTAAATATTGATCTGTTTCTAAGTGAACAAGAGACATAGCATTCCATTAAAGCAAAGTTTTCCTCCAGACATTAAAAGATTAATTTATAATGTACTTTTGGGTAAATAATCTTAAAGCAGATTTTTGAATTGACCTTAATGCTAAGAGGGGAAAACAATAATCCCTGCTCCCATAGCATGCTTCCGATGTTCACCTTTCATCAGCACTTTTTCTATACCAGAACCAAGAGGAAGGACATGTCCTGATTCTGCACGTCATAATAACCAGCAACCTGCAGTCAGAATTACTGAATAATACTAACAGCTTGTTGTAAATCAGTTAACAGAACTTTCTAGCCCAGGCGAGTACTTGGGAAGGCTGTAGACAGGCATCCTTATAGGAAAAAAATCTTCACAGTCCCAGGAGAAGCACCTTCCCTGCCAACAGATGTGTTTCCTGCCCTCAGCTTCCAACACATGAAAGGTTGTTACAGACATGTAACACAGAAAAAGACCAGGGGGGACAGTAGCTTCTGATGGAGTGACAGAAATAGGGAGTCTGATGGGAATTAAAGGCCACCAGAGACTCTAGTCAGGGGTTGGCCTCTGCCTCGATTCTCTCACCTGTAACCAAGAAAAGTCCCCGTTCACTTCCCCACAGATAGGACGGCAACCACCCTGGTGTCACACTCCAGTTTGGGTTCAGTTTCCCTCTCTGCTATTCCCAGTGTCCTCGTCCTTAAAATGAAAGGAAAAATGCATCCCACCTCAAGGTTGTTAAGACTAAATGGTATAATGTCTATGAAAGGTACTCAACAAATTTCAAGTAGTAGTAATGTAGACAAAAGGGAGTAGTAACATGAAAACATTGTGGTGATATGAGACATGAACATAGGATACAGGGATTCCTAAAATTAGAATCTAAATCAGAAATAAGAGGTGAGTGGAAGGATGGAGGGGCAATAAAGTGAATCCTTTTGCCCTTTAATTGTCAAGTTCAAGTCAGACTATTCAGGTGTTCAGAATTTAGCTGCTTAAGCAATGCTCCAACATGCTCTAAGAGGGCTGGCCCTATAATCAAAGGGAGAGGTTTTGGAAGTAAATTGGTTCTGGAGAATTTGTTCCTTCACATACACCTTCAAACCATAGTTAATTCCTAAACAATCACTAGGTCTGCCTTTAACCTAGGCTGACCTCCACCCCTCCCTAGTTAAGGTACCAGGAGAGAGGGTGGCAATCAGCCAATGACCAGGGGACTCTGTGCTGATGCCCCTGGGTCAGGCTGATGCTAATTTTCTCGACACATCCACCAGGTCCAAGGAGATGGGGCTGGGGATGCGCATCCATAACAGGAGGTGGGTGGGAGCCATTTCAGTAGAGGTCAAAACTTAGACTCACCAAGAAAATGTGCCAGGGAAGGAAAAAAGCAAAGAGAAACCATTGGGCTTACTGTCTCTGGATGATTTTTTTAAGGAAAAAAAGAAAAGGAGATAAACTAACTGCCACAATCAGCTTTCCTTTACACTACGAACAGTTAGTACAGAATCAAACATTACATGATGTTTTTCTGGAGCCTGGGCAACAGCAACTTTTGCATGGCCTCCTCCCTCTAATGACTCAGGAACCAATGCTGGGTGGAAATTTGCACTCATCCGCACAGAAACTTGCAGGGTTTTAAATACTTTGGATTTTAAGAGCTCTCTAAAAATGAGATGACAAGAGAACTGGGCCTAGCAGTCCTACGCAAACTGAAAGCTCAAAGTGGGTGCAAATGACAGTAGCCAGTCCAAATTTTTGATTTATCTAAATTAAGTATTTTTAAAAATGCAGCCTGGGTATGGTGGCTGAATGCCTGTAATTCCAGCACTTTGCGAGGCCGAGACAGCCAGATCACCTGAGGTCAGGAGTTCAAGACCAGCCTGGCCAACATGGTGAAACCCCGCCTCTACCAAAAAATACAAAAATTAGCTGGGTATGGTGGCGCATGCCTGTAGTCCCAGCTACTGGGGAGGCTGAGGTAGGAGAATCGCTTGAACCTGGGAGGCAGAGGTTACAGTGAGCCGAGATCATGCCACTGCACTCCAGCCCGGGCTAGAGTAAGATCCTGTTTATAAAATAAATAAATAAATAAATAAATAAACAAATAAAAGAGAAACATTCAAAATACAAGTGTGAAAATACTAGATGATTTTCAAAACATATATTGTGCACATCCTTTACAGAGTTGATTTTTTTTTTTTTTTTTTTGGAGACGGAGTTTCGCTCTTGTTACCCAGGCTGGAGTGCAGTGGTTTCACCATATTGACCAGGATGGTCTCGATCTCTTGACCTCGTGATCCACCCGCCTCGGCCTCCCAAAGTGCTGGGATTACAGGCTTGAACCACCGCGCCCGGCCCTACAGAGTTGATTTTTAACTGCAAACACTGCGTATAAGAATACCACATCCTTGTATTGTGACTGGTTGTGGAGCCTACTGTAAGGAAAAGTCCCCTCGGCAGAAGCAGTTCCAAATTCAATATGATGACATTTATACTGGTGTCCACCACAATTAGGCAACATCTCTCTTGACTTGGGGTCATGGCATCACTGTCACAACTATGAGAAAATGTGTAAGAGTACTGCACATGGTCCTTTCTGCCCGTGGACACCACTGCAGAAGCATCGTTAAAGTCTCTCTTCTCCCTGCGATCATGTCTAAGTCAGAGTCTCCTAAAGAGCCGGAACAGCTGAGGAAGCTCTTCATTGGAGGGTTGAGCTTTGAAACAACCGATGAGAGCCTGAGGAGCCATTTTGAGCAATGGGGAACGCTCACAGACTGTGTGGTAATGAGAGATCCAAACACCAAGCGCTCCAGGGGCTTTGGGTTCGTCACGTATGCAACTGTGGAGGAAGTGGATGCAGTCACGAACGCAAGGCCACACAAAGTGAATGGAAGAGTTGTGGAACCAAAGAGAGCTGTCTCAAGAGAAGACTGTCAAAGACCAGGTGCCCACTTAGCTGTGAAAAAAATATTCGTTGGTGGCATTAAAGAAGACACTGAAGAACATCACCTGAGAGATTATTTTAAACAGTATGGAAAAATTGAAGTGATTGAAATCATGACTGACAGAGGCAGCAGCAAGAAAAGGGGCTTTGCCTTTGTAACCTTTGATGACCATGACTCTGTGGATAAGATTGTCATTCAGAAATACCAAACTGTGAATGGCCACAACTGTGAAGTTAGGAAAGCCCTGTCAAAGCAAGAAATGGCTGGTGCTTCATCCAGCCAAAGAGGTCGAAGTGGTTCTGGAAACTTTGGTGGTGGTCGTGGAGGTGGT
>NW_022437079.1:3282773-3283320 GCF_009761245.1 Sapajus apella
GGATGGCTATAATGGATTTGGTAATGATGGTGGTTATGGAGGAGGCGACCCTGGTTACTCTGGAGGAAGCAGAGGCTATGGGAGTGGTGGACAGGGTTATGGAAACCAGGGCAGTGGCTATGGCGGGAGTGGCAGCTATGACAGCTATAACAACGGAGGTGGAGGCAGCTTTGGCGGTGGTAGTGGAGGCAATTTTGGAGGTGGTGGAAGCTACAATGATTTTGGCAGTTACAACAATCAGTCTTCAAATTTTAGACCCACGAAGGGAGGAAACTTTGGAGGCAGAAGCTCTGGCCCCTATGGTGGTGGCAGCCAATACTTTGCCAAACCACGAAACCAAGGTGGCCATGGCGGTTCCAGTAGCAGCAGTAGCTATGGCAGTGGCAGGAGATTTTAATTAGGAAGCAAAGCTTAGCAGGAGAGGAGAGCCAGAGAAGTGACAGGGAAGCTACAGGTTACAACAGATTTGTGAACTCAGCCAAGCACAGTGGTGGCAGGGCCTAGCTGCTACAAAGAAGACATGATTTAGACAAATACTCATGTGTAT
>NW_022437079.1:3283720-3310473 GCF_009761245.1 Sapajus apella
CGGAGTTTCGCTCTTGTTACCCAGGCTGGAGTGCAATGGCGCGATCTCGGCTCACCGCAACCTCCGCCTCCTGGGTTCAGGCAATTCTCCTGCCTCAGCCTCCTGAGTAGCTGGGATTACAGGCACGCGCCACCATGCCCAGCTAATTTTTTGTAGTTTTAGTAGAGACGGGGTTTCACCATATTGACCAGGGTGGTCTCGATCTCTTGACCTCGTGATCCACCCGCCTCGGCCTCCCAAAGTGCTGGGATTACAGGCTTGAGCCACCGCGCCCGGCCCTACAGAGTTGATTTTTAACTGCAAACACTGCGTATAAGAATACCACATCCTTGTATTGTGACTGGTTGTGGAGCCTACTGTAAGGAAAAGTCCCCTCGGCAGAAGCAGTTCCAAATTCAATATGATGACATTTATACTGGTGTCCACCACAATTAGGCAAC
Organism: Sapajus apella; assembly: GCF_009761245.1. Classification (NCBI taxonomy): domain Eukaryota; kingdom Metazoa; phylum Chordata; class Mammalia; order Primates; family Cebidae; genus Sapajus; species Sapajus apella. The sequence continues at coordinate 3,284,161 of NW_022437079.1, forward strand.
ATCTCTCTTGACTTGGGGTCATGGCATCACTGTCACAACTATGAGAAAATGTGTAAGAGGACTGCACATGGTCCTTTCTGCCCGTGGACACCACTGAAGAAGCATCGTTAAAGTCTCTCTTCTCCCTGCGATCATGTCTAAGTCAGAGTCTCCTAAAGAGCCGGAACAGCTGAGGAAGCTCTTCATTGGAGGGTTGAGCTTTGAAACAACCGATGAGAGCCTGAGGAGCCATTTTGAGCAATGGGGAACGCTCACAGACTGTGTGGTAATGAGAGATCCAAACACCAAGCGCTCCAGGGGCTTTGGGTTCGTCACGTATGCAACTGTGGAGGAAGTGGATGCAGTCACGAACGCAAGGCCACACAAAGTGAATGGAAGAGTTGTGGAACCAAAGAGAGCTGTCTCAAGAGAAGACTCTCAAAGACCAGGTGCCCACTTAGCTGTGAAAAAAATATTCGTTGGTGGCATTAAAGAAGACACTGAAGAACATCACCTGAGAGATTATTTTAAACAGTATGGAAAAATTAAAGTGATTGAAATCATGACTGACAGAGGCAGCAGCAAGAAAAGGGGCTTTGCCTTTGTAACCTTTGATGACCATGACTCTGTGGATAAGATTGTCATTCAGAAATACCAAACTGTGAATGGCCACAACTGTGAAGTTAGGAAAGCCCTGTCAAAGCAAGAAATGGCTGGTGCTTCATCCAGCCAAAGAGGTCGAAGTGGTTCTGGAAACTTTGGTGGTGGTCGTGGAGGTGGTTTTGGTGGGAATGACAACTTTGGTCATGGAGGAAACTTCAGTGGTCGTGGTTGGCTTTGGTGGCAGCCGGGGTGGTGGTGGATATGGTGGCAGTGGGGATGGCTATAATGGATTTGGTAATGATGGTGGTTATGGAGGAGGCGACCCTGGTTACTCTGGAGGAAGCAGAGGCTATGGGAGTGGTGGACAGGGTTATGGAAACCAGGGCAGTGGCTATGGCGGGAGTGGCAGCTATGACAGCTATAACAACGGAGGTGGAGGCAGCTTTGGCGGTGGTAGTGGAGGCAATTTTGGAGGTGGTGGAAGCTACAATGATTTTGGCAGTTACAACAATCAGTCTTCAAATTTTAGACCCACGAAGGGAGGAAACTTTGGAGGCAGAAGCTCTGGCCCCTATGGTGGTGGCAGCCAATACTTTGCCAAACCACGAAACCAAGGTGGCCATGGCGGTTCCAGTAGCAGCAGTAGCTATGGCAGTGGCAGGAGATTTTAATTAGGAAGCAAAGCTTAGCAGGAGAGGAGAGCCAGAGAAGTGACAGGGAAGCTACAGGTTACAACAGATTTGTGAACTCAGCCAAGCACAGTGGTGGCAGGGCCTAGCTGCTACAAAGAAGACATGATTTAGACAAATACTCATGTGTATGGGCAAAAAACTCGAGGACTGTATTTGTGACTAATTGTATAACAGGTTATTTTAGTTTCTGTTCTGTGGAAAGTGTAAAGCATTCCAACAAAGGGTTTTAATGTAGATTTTTTTTCTTTTTCTTTTTCTTTTTTTTTTCGCACCCATGCTGTTGATTGCTAAATGTAATAGTCTGATCGTGATGCTGAATAAATGTCTTTTTTTTTAATGTGATGTGTAAAGTTAGTCTACTCTGAAGCCATCTTGGTAAATTTCCCCAACAGTGTGAAGTTAGAATTCCTTCAGGGTGATGCCAGCTTCTATTTGGAACTTATATACAACCTGCTTGGGTGGAGAAGCCATTGTCTTCGGAAACCTTGGCGTAGTTGAACTAATAGTTACTGTTGTGACCTGAAGTTCACGATTAAAAGGGATTACCCAAGCAAAATCATGGAATTATTAGTTATAAAGGTGATTGTTGGCACATCCTATGCAATTATCTAAATTGAATAATGGTACCAGATAAAATTATAGATGGGAATGAAGCTTGTGTATCATCCATTATCATGTGTAATCAATAAACGATTTAATTCTCTTGGAAAAAAAAAAAAAAAAGAGTACTGCACATGAACACTCAGAACACCCACAGCCCATAACGGTAGCTGTCCAGCCTTGGCTAACAGCATGTGAAAATTAACCAGAGAACTACACAAAGCACGGGCCCAAACTCTCAGATATTTGTTGCCCATTTGTCTGCTCTTAGAATCATTCACCCAGTGTCCCCAACAGCCAAAAGAGGGGATGAGAGGTGGCATCAGGATGCAGGGAAGAGCTTCTACCACTATCCACTGGGTCTTAGCAACTGCGTTAGTCATGTGCCGAGGGGGCACACTTGAGCAAGACATCTCTGAGTAGCTGCAGTCTGAGAAGGCGTAGGCAGAAAGGAGTAAGGTTGAAGTACAAAGGGCGTGGAGCAGCACGACAAGAAAGCAGTAAGGAATTCAGACCGACTGTGCATAAGGCTTGGCCTGAGCCCTGGAGGAAGGCTAAGTCATCCAGAAGACATCACTAGGGAAAAAGTCAACACTGCATCTCTTGAAAACAGTATGTGTGACACAGAGTGCAGAGTCCCTTCATTTTACAACTATGGTTTCCTCTATCAGAAGCAGAGCCTGCCCCTGCCGCCTCCAAAATACAGATCTGGAGCCAGGTGCAGTGGCTCATACCTGTAATCCCAGCACTTGGGGAGAGAGAGGTAGACGGATCACTTGAGGTCAGGAGTTCAAGACCAGCCTGGCTAACATGGTGAAACCCTGTCTCTACTAAAAATACAAAAATTAGATAGGTGTGGTGGAGCACACCTGCAATTCCAGCTACTCAGGAGGCTGAGACACCAGAGTCGCTTGACCCCAGGAGGCAGAGGTTGCAGTAAGCCGAGATCATGCCACTACACTCTAGCCTGGGTGACTGAGTGAGACTCTATCTCAAAACAAACAAACAAAAAACAGATCTGGACTTCTATAGGGAAACCTGGTTCACTCAGACAAAGCACTCTCTTTAAGTGCATTCTCTTAGCTAATGCTTGGTACATTTTTCAACAAGGCAGGTGGAGAGTACTCAACTAATAGATTTATACTTTTTTGCTTATTAATTATTTTGGGTGAGGATAGTTTCTCCGTCCTAGAACTGGCAGCAAAGCATTTGCTAAAGGACTAGAATATTGTCCAACTTTTCCATATCTACCTACAAATGACAACAATTTTCTGCAAAGTCCCTGTCACGGGTAATGACATCACACTGTGAGGAAGGAATGTTTCAGGCAATAAAGATCTGATTCTCTCCTACCCTCCCGGATTCAAACACTAGACTGCAATCAGACTGTGGCTATTTTAACACCAGTGACGCCATATCCCATTGATGCCTTAAGGACATGATGGGAGTAGATTCTTCTTTGAACATCACACAAAGCCAAATACATCTGCAGGTGAGCATACACAGGGCATGAGGTCTACTCACTCTTTGGTCAGAAGAGGACAGGACTTGAGCAGAAAGCGTGAGAGCCCCGAGTCCTGGAAGTAGAGGTCAGGTGAGGCTGTTGGGCTCTTCAGGTTCAAGCACCGGACGATAACGTACAGCACAGCAGCCACTGCTGCTAGCTTCATTCCATCAAATACGGCGGGGAGCTCAGGGGTCTCCAGCATGGCATTCATCTTGATCTGGGGAACAGAGGCACAGGTCTGAGTTTACAAGCACAGTGAGGAGGGGTGGTGTCCACCGCACTACAGACGCATGGTGGCTAAGAGACACTGCAATGGTGTGCCATATTCAGACGTATCCACAGGGCCCTCCCAGGCAGACACCGCCTGCACCTTACAGCTCCTAATCAACTGGCCATAATCCAAATCACAAACAGTTTTGAGCACAGATAAACTGAGGACTATGTGTTTTTCTTTTTATACTCTGATGAGCATTTCTAAGATGAGCAAATTGGAAAATGCTGAGAATAGTATCTTTCGTCGGAGGGGGAAAAATAAGATCAGTCAAAGAGGCAGCAATAGGACAGGGGTAGCACTTTGATTGTTGTTAACAGGTCATTTTTTTTCCCTCTGTAGACTTAACCTGCACCTGGTGCCCCAGGTGTGTGTGAGTGTTATGTTTACAGCATTGAACAGAATCGCGGATGAGACCACTGGCGCCACCAGGTGTGGTTGTACTGCCTGCTGGCCTCACCCCTTTATTTGCACAACAGGCTGAGATGAAGCAGCCTTGGCCTGACTCAGCCATCTGCTCCCACAGGCTCCCCAGTGCTGGAGTCTGCGTCAGACTCAGCCCAGGTCACAGTGGTCTTGGCTTCTAAGGGTTTCAAGTGTGAAATGCAGCTTGGCTACTTTTTTGTTTGTTTGTTTTTGCTTTTGTTTTTTCCCTGCAGAGGCTATTTAAATGTCCAAATTTAGGTTAAAAGTAACTAGTCCAATATTAGGTTAAAAGTAGAGCAAATTGGACCACTAAGCCAAAATTTAAAATTGGAGTACAGAAAACGTATATGTTTATCTGGCTTTTCCCGAGCTCTCCCAATATTTCATCTTTCGAAGTAACTTTACCTTATATACAACACACACACACACACCCCCCTCCAAACATATAAAATGAAACATCAACAACAACAAAATCAACAGCAACACAAATCCAGTATTTTCCTTGCTGCTTGGCAGAAAAACAGAACATCAGTTGTTAACTTAAAAATTAGGGAAACCAGCCGGGCGCGGTGGCTCAAGCCTGTAATCCCAGCACTTTGGGAGGCCGAGGCGGGTGGATCACGAGGTCAAGAGATCGAGACCATCCTGGTCAACATGGTGAAACCCCGTCTCTACTAAAAATACAAAAAATTAGCTGGGCATGGTGGCGCGTGCTTGTAATCCCAGCTACTCAGGAGGCTGAGGCAGGAGAATTGCCTGAACCCAGGAGGCGGAGGTTGCGGTGAGCCGAGATCGCACCATTGCACTCCAGCCTGGGTAACAAGAGTGAAACTCTGTCTCAAAAAAAAAAAAAAAAAAAAATTAGGGAAACCACAAGCTAACAAAAAAGAGAAAATGGTAACTCTCATAGCCAAGGTAGCTATGGCTACAGCTAACCCTGAAATGGTTTCAAGTAGCCTCTGCTAAAAACAGTTATCATGAGAGCTCTGGGAGCCAGTGATAGACACAGAATTGGCAGGACAAAACAATTTCCAAAAACTGTGTTAGGAGTGTAACCCACCAAACTATCCTAAGACCTACAGCAAGTCCAGAGAAGACTCAGAAACTCTTTTCTAAACTCATGGTCACTTTGGCAGACACTTTCTGACAGGGATCCCCAATTCAATAATAAAAGGAAATCTAAGATCACAGTTCCGTAACTAGACTTTCACCATCAGGGCAAGACAGGGATTTTTTTTTTTTTTTTTTTGAGACAGAGTATCACTCTTTCACCAGGCTGGAGTACAGTGGTGTGATCTCGGCTCACTGCAACCTCTGCCTCCCAGGTTCAAGTAATTCTCCTGCCTCAGCCTCCCAAGTAGCTGGGACTATAGGCATGAACCACCACACCCAGCTAATTTTTGCATTTTTAGTAGAGATGTGGTTTCACCATGTTGACGAGAATGCTCTCAATCTCTTGACCTCTTGATTCACACACCTCAGCCTTCCAAAGTGCTGGTATTACAGGTGTGAACCACGCCTGGCAAAGACAAGGATTTTTTAAGACTTACCTGACACAATTTCAAATCAAGGCTAGACCATAAATACACTGTCAGCTATGCTCAACTTCTGTGAGGAGACAGTCTTCTTAAAACTTAACTTCGGGGCCGGGCGCGGTGGCTCAAGCCTGTAATCCCAGCACTTTGGGAGGCCGAGGCGGGTGGATCACGAGGTCAAGAGATCGAGACCATCCTGGTCAACATGGTGAAACCCCGTCTCTACCAAAAATACAAAAAATTAGCTGGGCATGGTGGCATGTGCCTGTAATCCCAGCGACTCAGGAGGCTGAGGCAGGAGAATTGCCTGAACCCAGGAGGTGGAGGTTGCGGTGAGCTGAGATCGCGCCATTGCACTCCAGCCTGGGCAACAAGAGCGAAACTCCATCTCAAAAAAAAAAAAAAAAACAACTTAACTTCTGGGCTGGGCGTGATGGCTCATGCCTGTAATTGTAGCACTTTGAGAGGCCGAGGCAGGCAGATCACTTGAGGTGAGGAGTTTGAGACCAGCCTGGCCAACATGGTGAAGCCCCGACTCTACCAAAAATACAAAAATTAGCTGGGTATGGTGGCGAATGCCTGTAACCCCAGCTACTTGGGAGCCTGAGGCAAGAGAATCGCTTGAACCCAGAAAGCGTAGCTTGTAGGAAGCCAAGATTGTGCCATTGCACTCCAGCCTGGGGACAAGAGCGAAACTCCATCCCAAAAAAAAAACAAAAAACTTCTGATGACATGTCCCCTTACTCCTGGAGTCATATCTCCTGAAAGCTATCTATAAACCCCTAAAACAAGGATCCTTAACTTGGGTTCTATGGGTTCCCTATGGCATCCTAGGGTCTAAGAACCCGCTGAAATCATGTGAAAGTTTGTGCACATGAGCAGTTTTCTGGGGAGAGGGTTTGAAACTTTGATCAGCATTGCACTGAGATGCTCAGGAGTTTCATCTGCGGCTCCCATTCCTCACCTTGTCCGAGCCCTCTCACAGATGCCAAACTGAGGCCAAACAAATGTCCAAGATGATGCAGCCTGTTAATACAGGCTTTGAAGTCTCCACATTGTAGTGGAGGGCCAAAAGTAAAATCCACCAGAAATTCTCTGACTATACGTCGCTAATACGGAACTAAGGTGGAAGTTCTTCCTCATCACCTTTGTTGGAAAGAGAACAGGGTAATGCAACACGTAGTTTTTACCAGTTTCCTTGTTGGTCTGGGGTGGGCTTACTGAATTAAGAAAGAAATCCTTCCCTTCCCACTTCTACTCACTGCTTCCTAACTTAAGGGGAGGAGAAGCAAGAATAAGAGTCTCTGCAATATTGGCCGGGCATGGTGGCTCACGCCTGTAATCCCAGCACTTTGGGAGGCCGAGGAGGGTGGATCACGAGGTCAAGAGATCGAGACCATCCTGGTCAACATGGTGAAACCCCGTCTCTACTAAAAATACAAAAATTAGCTGGGCATGGTGGCGCGTGCCTGTAATCCCAGCTACTCAGGAGGCTGAGGCAGGAGAATTGCCTGAACCCAGGAGGTGGAGGCTGCGGTGAGCCGAGATCGCGCCATTGCACTCCAGCCTGGGTAACGAGAGCGAAACTCCGTCTCAAAAAAAAAAAAAAAAAAGAGTCTCTGCAATACATACCAATGTTACTTATTCTTCTCACTGCAAATACGATTTTCCTTGAAGAGCTGTATAGTTGGGCTGGTCAGTCAGATCTCTTATTCAAACTAACCTAAAAGTTAAAAAGATTGGATGGTAATGTTTTAAAGAATGAAAAAGAAGCAATTTAAATGAAACATAAGCACAGTCTAAGTTTCTCTGCATTTAAAGTATTTAGAGAAAAGACAATTTCTTTAATTAACATGTATGCCACCCTCTTGAAAGACTGGCCTTTTTAACAAGCCTGCTGCGGGAAGGCTTTGTGAATCCACCAAGACTGACAGGCTCTCTCTTGTTTCCAGGACAAATTTTCTGCTGTGTTCCTGATTCTGGCTAATGGCAATTTACATTACTTTGAACCTTTTCTCATAACATAATCTCCAGAAACGCCTAACAGGACAGCTATCATCTCTGTGTGACCAATGAAATAACTTAGCAAGGCTTGAGATCAAGACAGCACAGCCAGTCGACTTATTTGTTCTTTTCCAAACATACAGCAGGGACAGAAAAAAAATATGAGCTGAGAAAAGTAATAGGGCACCGATGGGCTCAAAAACAAGGTACCAGAAACAGAACAGAGCCAAAAGCAATGGGAAGGGGACTGCATCGCTTGTAGGTCCTCAGTTCAGACTGGGGCCAGGGGCTGGCTGCTGAAAAGCACCAGAAGCTAAGTGCTCACTGAGATGGGGCCCTGAGCAGAGCCTACTGTTAGAAGCTGCTAAAAGATCTATGGCTTCTAAAGCAGCAGAAGCAAAAGAAGGAACATGGGGGAAACAGCCAGTGTTGATGCAGCACTATCTATGTGCTAAGCTCTGTTCTTCAAACCTGACATATGCTAGCTCATTTAATCCTTCCCATACTCTATGAAGTAGATGCTATTATTACCCCATTTTATAGACAAGGTAACTGAGGCATACAAAGTTTAAGTCACTTGTCTAGTGTCATTCAGCTGGTGGGCAGAAAAGCCAGAGTTCATATCTGGTCCCAGAGACCCTCCTTTTAATCACCATGCTGTGTTACTAGAAGGCAGGTAAGCCAGAGAGAAAGAGAGGCAAGCAAGAAAGTGGGTGGTGCGGGAGACACACGAGGCACCAGAGGCTTGCCCAAAGTCAGACAGCTGTAAACGGCAGAGCTGGGATTCAAGCCCAGTTTTTTTTTCTGATTCCACCACACCAAAATGACTTCAGAAGAAAATCAAAGCCAGGTGAAGGAAATAATCAATTAACCTTCAGAACAGTCATGCCCAACTTCCAATTTTTATTACCTGTCCCTATTCTGAGACAAATTAGTCATAGAGGGCCAGGCTGTGGTGAGGTGGGGCTGGAAGAGCAAAGTCTCCAGCCATATCACAGGCCACCTGACCCCACAGGCTTGGCTGACAAATGAAAAACAGGGCATGAGCTAGATCAAAGATCCTAAACCGGAGCCCATGGCGTGGTGTTGCATTCAGCTGGCATTTAAAAAAAAATAATTATTTGTTGCCAAATTATTAACACCATGAGATTTCAGATAAAAATCTACGTTTCTGATTTCTCTTGGAAATAAAATCAGATGTGCCAACACAGGGCCAGCATTCTCACATGGCAACAATGGACAGAGCTGAGCAGGGCTGCCCCTTTCAGACCTGGTAAGCTCTCTCCAGGTGGCCACAGTCCCCACCACTTCCCCAACCACAGACCCCTGGCCTGCTTTAATCATTTATGGTACCAGAATGGTCCCTGTAAGCATCTGAACATGCAACTCTTGGAGAAAAGCATCTAAGGTCCCTTCTAGCCCCGAATAGGTCTGTACTGACTTAGTATTTTAAAAATATACAATCAGTATATGTATAAATAAAAAATTCCTAGAAAAAATGATGCAAAGGCAGTGGCAAAGCTGATAGGATAACAAGATGTAGCGCCTTTTATTGACTGATATTTTCATTGAGGTTTATTTATACCTGAACTCTTTCCACAAACTATTTGAGACAGCTTCAAGAAAACACCCTTACTGAATCTACATGCATAGAAAAAGATCTGGCAATGTGTTAGACCGCTGACTCCTTTCTGATAGTAAGTGTCCCCTTCATCCTTACTAGCAAAAACCTGTGAAATGTGCCCAGCTGAAAAATACCACATACCCCAGCTTCCCTTACCTAGGTGAGTCCATGTAACTAAATTCTGATCAGCTCTGGAGGGGTTGATCTAATTTCTGAGAAGGCTCCTTAAAGGGCAGGGAGTGCACCCTTTGTCTGCCCTTTTCCCTTCCTGTGTCCCTGGAATGCAGAAAACATGGCTGCAACTCTAAGAGCCCTCTTGGGCCATGAAGTGACCTTGAGGTCACTTTAGGAGCCCCATTAAGAGGACAGCAGAGCAGAGAGACAGAAATCTGGGTTCCTGACAACTTAATGGAGCCCCCATATCAGACCCAGACTGCCTATCTTAGGACTCCTTTTACATGAGAGAATCAACAGCTGAAGTCACTGTGACTTCTAGACTCTTTTAGTTGGCAATTTCTAAAGACACAGAAGGAAATATGATATACTCAATCTTTATGAATACTAAAATCACTTGGTTATAAGTGTTGGCAATTTCTCTATTTCCCAGAATTCATAATAACTATATTTTTTATTATTAGAACAAAGCTTTAAAATAGCAACTAAGAAAATCTAATTTTTAAAAACTAGAAAATACATGTCAACATACATAATTATGTAGGTGATAAAGTTTTAATGCATGTGATTATGCTTTAATTTTTTTGTTTGTTTTTGAGACGTAATCTCACTCTGTCGCCCAAGCTGGAGTGCAGTGGTGTGATCTTGGCTCACTCCAACCTCTGCCTCCCAGGTTTCTCTTGGAAATAAAATCAGAAGATGTGGCAACACAAGGCCAGCAATTCTCTGCCTCAGGCCCCTGAGTAGTTGGGATTACAGACACCCACCACCACGCCCAGCTAATTTTTGTATTTTTAGTAGAGATGGGGTTTCACCATGTTGGCCAGGCTGGTCTTGAACTCCTGACCTTGTGATCCACCCACCTCAGCCTCCAAAAGTGCTGGGATTACAGACATGAGCCACCACGCCTGGCTGTGATGATGCTTTAATTTATCTGAGCTTTCTGACTGCGGGGGGTGGGCGGGAGGTTTGGGGGGGAACCCAGTCAGACCTATAGTTTCCAAAATGGAAAGAGAGTTAACATATATTGTGCTCTTACGCCCAGTGGCATAACAGATACTCACTGGAAACAAGGCTTATCTGGCACAAAATTATTTTTTAAAAAAATGTGGGACTTTATGTAAGGGGACCTTGAGTGATTTGATAGACAATGTCCTCCCACAACTTTTTTTAAATAGAAAATGCAGTAGAGAATTAATTTCCTCAACCCTCAAAAAATTCGAAGGTTTTAAAATTCAATTCAATTCAGGAAGGCAATCCTATGAGAGATTTATAATTATTGTGGTCCAACTCCACAGCCTCCATCCAAGGCTTCTGCCTGAAGTCCTGAGGAACAGGTCACTTCTGCACATCCCTGGAGACACCCCCTTGAGTTTCAGCAGGCTTAATTAAGTACCTGACTACCTCCTGTGCATGTAGCATTTCGCAGGATGGCAGTTAAGTACATTCTCATTTTAACCAGGAAGAAAAGAAATTTATGCTAAGGCTATATGTACTTTAGAAGCTTAGATAAGAATAATCTGGCCAAGTGTGGTGGCTCATGCCCCTAATTCCAGCACTTTGGGAGGCTGCAGCAGGTGGATTGCCTGAGCTCAAGAGTTCGAGACCAGCCTGGGCAACACGGTGAAACGCTGTCTCTATTAAAATATAAAAAACTAGCCAGCCGTGGCAGTGTGTGCCTATAGTCCCAACTACTCGAGAAGCTGAGGCAGGAGAACTGCTTGAGCCCAGGAGGCAGAGGCAACAGCGAGCCCAGATTGCGCCTCTGCACTCCAGCCTGGGCGACAGAATGAGACTCTGTCAAAAAAAAAAAGAATCATCAGTCCAGGAAAAAAATTAAGCAAGGAAGGACTCATGGAGCAGCGAGATCTAGAACCCAGCTTTAGTCAATGAAGTACAGCTGTCCCTCCTTAACTGCAGATTCAACCAACCACAGATGAAGAATATTTAAAAAAAAAAAAAAAAAAAAAAAAAAAAACAGACAACAATAAGGCTGGGTGTGGTGGCTCACACCTGTAATCCCAGCACTTTGGGAGGCCAAGACGGATGGATCACTTGAGACCAGGAGCTTGAGATGAGCCTGGCCAATATGGCGACACCCCATCTCTACCAAAAATTACAAAAAAAATTAGTCAGGTATGGTGGCACGTGCCTGTAATCCCAGGCTGAGGCAGGAGAATTGCTTGAACCCAAGAGGGGTTCATGGTTAGAGAATATGCCCAAATCACCTCTCATGACTGGGGAGTTCCACGATCCTGTCCTTAGTGGCTGAACGGACTGTTTGCCACATCCTTCTGTAAGGCCCCTTGGTTACTCAGACAAGCTCCAATCAATTCAGATGATAGCTAACTGACACGAACACCCACAGATGACTCGTGAACACAATACAAATTACATTCTGTGAACAAATACTGAGTGGCTTGGCTTGTCTCTGTGATTCAGCTGTCAGAACCATTCTTTCCTCTCAGCTATCAGCAAAGTGAGGGAGCTCAGAGATCCAGACATCTGGGTAAGGGGGAGATCTCTCTTCCCTGCAACCCAAAAGGGCCTAACATAACAAGCTTTGATACTTACGGGTCCTAAGGCAAATACCTCTCAAGGAAAACCAAACCAAACCCCTAAAGGATTTCTCTGTTCCAATTCCATCTGGTTGAAGAAGTAAATTTCGTTTAGGGGACAGTCCTGCGGTGACACAGCACGTGGCAAATCCAGCTACAGTATTTGTCCTGGGGCAAGTTCCTTAATCCCTCCCAACATCATCTGTAAACTGAACATGTTAATCCATAAAGAGCATTTTAAAACAATGCCTGGCATACAGTAAGTACCCCAAAATATTCGCTATTATCATCTCCACTATTAAATTTTCCTCCATTTTGCCTCAGTAAATAAAAATAACCTAAGTTGACAGGTAGAAACGACCACAAAACATACTCCTTCCTAACTGACACGCAGGTCTCATTAGCAATGAACTCGCTGGCTGATTGACTGCTTGGGCCTCCTCCAGTGAGTTTAAAATTAATCCCAGGACATACTCTTCTTGATTCTTCTAAAATGGAAACATGTTAGACTTAATAAATCACTGGATAGTAAGTGGTGATCATCATGTCCCATAAACAGTTCCACAAAGTCATAAGGTCACACACTCAATCTGTTGGAATTTCAGAAAATGGTCTACCAGTTCTCAGGAGGAGTAAAATTATCCAATGCAGGAAAATGGGAACCTCACATTTAAATATCAGGAATGGCTACTAAGCCCTGAGCTTCCACAAAAGAAAGCTGCCAAACTAAAAATATCTGAAGACTGAGTCACCAGGTAAACATGAGCATTTAATTGGGCACTTTTCTGTGCCCTTACTAAAATACTGAAGGGAAGCTGGCCTCTCCCAATAGCAAATAACCCTGCTGAAAGAATAGTACTGTCTACGAGAGAATGAATGGGTAAAGCACTTAGCAAAATCACAGCCAAAATTTTCTCTTACACTGAGAAACCATCAATCCATACCTGAGAACAAACAAAAAAATCCTAAGCCAGATGTTTCCTCTAGGAAGGTTCCAGACTTTCTAAGAGAACAGGCACTTGAATAGTGAGATTTGTCCTAAACATTGTATTTTTAAAAATCTGTACCATAATTAAATTATGTAATATCAAAAGCAGAATCACAGTTTATCAGAACCCAATGAACTCAAGTGCCTAAGTTTACTGGAATTTTTAAGAGAAAGATACAACTGAAGAAGAGGGCATCTCCAGATTGATTGTCCTGGGCATGTCCTGAGAACAGTACAGATGCCACCCACTATTCTACATCTGGAAACAAGCTTCCTGAAGGAGGAAATGGAGAGGTGGGTGGGAGGGCGAGACCCAGTGCCTGGTGCCACCCTTGCCTGCAGAACCACTCACCCCAGGGAACTCCCTCAGGCAGGCAAAACGTTTCACCCAGAGTTGCAACAGAAAAGGACTTACAGCTACTCTCAGTTAATGAGAAAACAAAAATAACTTGGACTCCCTGTTCCTGAGGGTTCTGGCGTCCCAAGCCTCCCAGTGCCCTGAGGACTTGGCTAAAACACACTCTGGGGCCCTTAATGAGAGAGCATTGACACCAGTGGCCCATTATAACTCTAACAATCTTGCATTTCACCATGGCAGGCATCTGTGAGGAAATCCGACCAACGACGAACAGGCCAAGCCCCTCTCCTTACCTGCCGAAGGAGAGACTTGCTTGGCCCACTCACCCCAGCTGGCCAGAGTTCAGGTCACTTGTCCACCCATCTCTCTCAGCTGTGCGGCTTTCTGATGCTAAATTCTGCCACCTAGGAGCAAGAGCGCCCCTCAGGGCTTGGCCTGTTACACAGGGATAGACAGCAGGAAAAGCTCTGTGCTTCTTGCCCTTCCAAGACCGAGAGAAGGTTCTGGGGACAACAGTAACTGTGCACAGCATTTCAAGGCAGGCTTTACTTATTTCTGTTTTATAAATACCTCAGACACTGAGTAGAAACAGCATCTTTTTCCAGTTTAGACCAGAAGTCCTGAAGGTCACATGGATTCCTTTGTGACCAAGTCTTAGGAGACAAATGCTACCAGCTAAATGCAGACAAAGATGAAGGACTGATTTGTGCTTGACATGAAGAAGGGGTATGGTGAGATAGGCACCGATCTGGTGCTGAACATGCCAGCCTCAACACTGGGCCTCCAGGGAGCTCTGCCCAGCCTCTGCCATCAGTCCTGCTGAGTATGAGAGCTAAAGAGCTTTGCCCCCCACTTGTAGGTCACAATCCAAGTGGAAAGACCCAGAGATTCTGGATTCTAGTTGTCAGAAGGGGCGGGGATCCCACTTATGTCTCTACATTACTTGTCTCCAGTGGCATCTGGAGTTATTACACCCCCCACCCCTCTGAACATTCTGTGCTGTACAGCTCTGGGCAGATCACTTGCACTTTTGGAGGATTTTGAGGCTCAGTTTAAGAGTCCATGTGATATAACTGAATGACACAGGGATGAAGGTTTTGGAACTAGAGGACCTGAATTTGATTCTCGGTTCTGCCAAGTGACCCTGGGTGAATTATCTAAACATTATGAAGGTTTGGTTTTTCTTCTATAAAATGGGAGAAGGGAGGTCATATTACATGTTACTGAAGGAAAGAAGATGAAATTCTGTAGACTAAAAAAATGACTTATAATGATAAAATATGCAGATATCCTCAAGATAAGGTTTGTAAAATGCTTTGAGCTCTTTAGCAGAAAGCTGCTTTATTAAATATTTCAAGGTTAGAAAACCATTAGTTTTAAAGCAACTGCTAAGGAATTTTACACATGAGGAACATGGGAATTGGTCCCCAAGTAGTCTGAGCTTGACTTTATGACATCTTTGCACTAAGGTTATTGAATGATCTAAAAAATAAAAACTCGAAAGGAAGCCCTCTGGGTTGACATGTTTTAGGGTTCAGTGGATTGCTTTTTCAAGGACAGAAGTAAGGTCATGCCCTCAAATGTTCCTCCCGCCCATCATCCAACACAAACACTCCAGGGTCGCTCCAGGCCTGATTCCTGCCTCCCACTGTGGACTAAGTTTCCTCAGCCTTCTTTAAACCCAAGGGCAATCTCACCTGCCACCCCAGCCCACCAGCAGCCTTCTTTCTTTCTTTCTTTCTTTGTGTGAATTTTGCCTGTATCAGGCAGGCATTTGCTCCGAGTCCACCTCTAGTCCACCTAAAAAATACTCTGCACTACAGAGCAGGAGTGCCCTACATGAAGCAGACACCTACGCCACTCACTCCACAGGAGCTTTTCCTCTGCTGGGCTTTCCTAATACATTTGTCTTGCCTCCTCATCAGTTTCCTGGGAGGCAAGAAACTGGCCATCCAGGAAGATGATTTCATCACAAATGGCAGAAGTGTTTCTCTGAGACTGGGAAAGAAAATTACCCCGCTTACCAAAAATTAATTCACTGACATAAGTAGGGAGCACCCTCATAGATCAAGCAGTGGCTTATAAATGAAGAGGACAGAACCCGCTGAAAAGGCATCAATCCCACTGGGGGGATGTTTTGCAAACTATGCCCTCCTGACATAGTGAGACCCTCATCTCTACAAAAAATTTGAAAATTAGCCCAATGTGGTGGTGCATGCCTGTAGTCCCAGCTAGTGGCGAGGCTGAGGCAGGAGGGTTGTTTGAGCCTGGGAAGTTGAGGCTTCAGCGAGCTGTGATTGCACAACTGCACTCCAGCCTGGGCCACAGAGCGAGACCCTGTTTGACAAATAAACAAACATAAATTAATAAAGCATGCTGTACATCATAAACAAATTTTGTCAATTAAAAATTAATAATAGGCCGGGCGCGGTGGCTCAAGCCTGTAATCCCAGCACTTTGGGAGGCCGAGGCGGGTGGATCACGAGGTCAAGAGATCGAGACCATCCTGGTCAACATGGTGAAACCCCGTCTCTACTAAAAATACAAAACATTAGCTGGGCATGGTGGCGCGTGCCTGTAATCCCAGCTACTCAGGAGGCTGAGGCAGGAGAATTGCCTGAACCCAGGAGGCGGAGGTTGTGGTGAGCCGAGATCACGCCATTGCACTCCAGCCTGGGTAACAAGAGCAAAACTCTGTCTTCAAAAAAAAAAAAAAGTTAATAATAATTTTAAAAATAGGCAGGGCATGGTGGCTCAAGCCTGTAATCCCAGCACTTTGGGAGGCCAGCATGGGAGAATCACCTGAGGTCAGGAGTTCCAGACCAGCCTGGCCAACATGGTGAAACCCCATCTCTACTAAAAATACAAAAATTAGCCAGGTGTGGTGGCACATGCTTGTAATCCCAGCTACTTGGGAGGCTGAGGCAGGAGAATCATTTGAACCCAGGAAGCGAAGTTTGCAGTGAGCTGAGATCGCGCCACTGCACTCCAGCTTGGATAACAGAGTGAGACTCCGTCTCAGAAAAAAAGAAAAAGATTTGTCACTAGTCTTGGGAGGGTGCATACACATACCTATGTACACGTTTGGTCTCATCCACAGTTTTCTGGTTCTTGTCTTTAAACAGTGCTGCTTGGTAGCCATACACATGGCTGCATGCATGCTAGGGAAATAGGCCCAGCCCAATACGGGTTTGCTTCTGCCTTTGTTTGCTAAGGGAGACTGCGATGTCTTGCTAGGCCCTGAAAAGCATGGAATGGCTCCAGAGATCCAGGATGATTTCTCCAACTTGATTCAGAGCCACGAAAAGCAGCTGTTAGGAGCAGACTGCAGATGGGCTCACCATTGTGGAAATGGCTCTTTTCTCCCATCTCAGGAACACAGGTTCAGCCAACAGTTCTAGAAAAGGATGTCTATCTAATTCAGGAATTCTAAAACACAACTGTGTCACAGAGGCTCGAAAAGAGGTGCAGACTGAGCCCAGGAAGAGGAGGAAGAGCAAAAGGACATGGGCATCTTCTCTGCAGTTCCGGCAGGCTTAAAGAATGATCTATTACCAGAAAGACTGAATCACAAACTGAGATGAAAAAGAAAAATGATCCATTATCATTTTCCAGCACGCAGAACTGTTTCTTAATTGTCTCTGGTTTCTGTTTCCTCCCCTCTGCTTGCAGTCTTGCCATATTCTGTTTAATCGTATTATTTCATTCTACACTCATTTCTGGGGGAGGCCATTTTGGAGACAAAATGGACGTATTTTTGCCTTTAAGTTTAGTGGCCCATTGGATCGAGGATTTGGTGAGCCTTGTACTGAGATATCTTGGCTTGAGATATGGCTGTAAAGTGAATTTCGAAAACCATGGCAGTACCTTCTTATAAAAAAGAGCAGGCCAGGAGCAGTGGCTTACACCTGTAATCCCAGCACTTTGGGAGGCCAAAGCCGGTGGACCACAAGGTCAAGAGATCAAGACCATCCTGGCCAACATGGTGAAACCCCATCTCTACTAAAAATACAAAAATTAGCTGGGTGTGGTGGCATGCACCTGTAGTCCCAACTTCTACAGGAGCCTTCTTTGTATTTTGTGTGAACTTTGCCTGTAACAGGCAGGCATTTGTTTCGAGTCCACCTCTAGTCCACCTAAAAAATACTCTACACTACAGAGCAGGAGTGCGCTACATGAAGCAGACACCTACGCCACTCACTCCACAGGAGCTTTTCCTCTGCTGGGCTTTCCTAATACATTTGTCTTGCCTCCTCATCAGTTTCCTGGGAGGCAAGGAACTGGCCATCCAGGAAGACGATTTCATCACAAATGGCAGAAGTGTTTCTCTGAGACTGGGAAAGAAAATTACCCCACTTACCAAAAATTAATTCACTGGCATAAGTAGGGAGCACCCTCATAGATCAAGCAGTAGCTTACAAACGAAGAGGACAGAACCCGCTGAAAAGGCATCAATCCCACTGGGGGGATGTTTTGCAAACTATGCCCTCCTGACATTCCACCTCACTCCCCATAGGGACCAAAAATATCACTCTAACCTCCGTGGGGGTTATGAAAGAAGTATAATACACAGCATCCATAAAATGATTGGAAAATAGTACAACAAATCTGTATATAATGAAGTACTAAAGTACCAACTTTAGGTTGCATCAAAGTACCAATGAAAGTACTCTGAAATACCAACTATAAACACTGGAGGAATTCAAACAAAGCAGGCAGAAAGAAGGAGGAGGTAGACTCATAGCTGAGAACCACTGGAAGAGGTGGAACAGAAGAGAAGGTGAGAAGGAGGGATGGATGCAGACATCAGGCTGGACTCACGTATGAGCCAGGGCCCAAGAATGCTGGGCGGTCAGGAAATGGGCAGACGGACAAGAGGGATGTGTTTGGGAGCAGTGGCAGTGAGTCATTGTGGAATGAAGCTTCAGTGCTTTACTTACAAGGGGGATTCCAGATGTCAGTCTGGAAGATGATGCCACACAGGTGCTGCCTGACTGTGTGCGTAGGGCTGTGCACTGTTGTTCATGTGAGGGGCTGACATGAGGACATAGGTGTGAGAAGCATTTATTTGGCTACCTGTAACCTACATGACTCATGGCAATGTTGGACCAGCACTGGCTTTCACCATTTGAGCCCCACTGTAAGCCTTTGATGGCATCCAACTGGTTTTGTATAATCTGCTGATATTCACTGGGGGCCCATCTCTTCCAGGCTCTAAGAATCATACCATTTCTCACCTTCATGCTATGTAACTACCTTTTCATAGCTAGAAAATTTGCTAGTCTTATCTCTACATAAAAGTGATGATTCATGTCTCTGTTGGGGGTTCTGTTCTATGCACTTGTAATTCAATCCTCATGTCTAAGTTCTACACAAATTTAAATTTAGGGTGTTGAGTACATAGTGGGCACTCTGTAAATATTTACTGATTGACTATGTCTGTGGCATTAGCCTAAAACATCACCATTGTGGTTCTCTGAACAGAAGTTTCTTGCCAGGAGAGTATTACATTAGGCGGAGAGGTACAGGCCTTTATGAGTAATTGCCATGCCACTGTACATAGGAGAGAAGCTCACGTGGCCTGGGCTGTCAGCAGCTTTTGGATATTTAAAAGACATCTCAAAGTTCAGGCAGATAATTATCCATCCAAAAATGAAAGTTTTCCCTTTCCATTGCTCAGAGGAGTTACTGTCCCAAGGCATATTTCTTTCACATTCTCTCAAGAACATCTCACCAGGCTCAAAGAGTTACGGATCTACCCAGAAACTGCTGTCTCACAAATAAAGAAATATATTCAAAGATAAAACAGGATGCTGGAGGAAGCAGAAGAAAGGAAAGGCCCCCAGAGAGAAGGTAGATGGAAATCCACCCATTGATTGTTGACATTCAGATAAATACTGAAATACTATTACAAGATTCATGATTTCTGCTATTCTCTCCAGAACATACAATGCAACAAAATTGTCTGTGGTATTTTCCAACTGACATAAGCTTATTTGGTCCAGAAAATATAAATTTTAATACAATTAACTGTAGTTGAACATAGATTAAGAGGTTGGTAAAATTATAAAATAAGATTCTTTTTTAACATCTAAGGAAAATGGAAAAATATTTCCACAAAGATTTCTGCTTCATTGAGATGCTTTCTGTGGGTGTGCATTGGTGGTGGGGTAGAGAGGCTACTTGCAGGCTTTGGAGACAGACAGTATTGACCTGAATTGTAGCTACACTTTTTTTTTTTTTGAGACGGGGTTTCACTCTTGTTACCCAGGCTGGAGTGCAATGGCGCGATCTCGGCTCACCGCAACCTCCGCCTCCCGGGTTCAGGCAATTCTCCTGCCTCAGCCTCCTGAGTAGCTGGGATTACAGGCACGCGCCACCAGGCCCAGCTAACGTTTTGTATTTTTAGTAGAGACGGGGTTTCACCATGTTGACCAGGATGGTCTCGATCTCTTGACCGCACGATCCACCCGCCTCGGCCTCCCAAAGTGCTGGGATTATAGGCGTGAGCCACCGCGCCTGGCCAGTAGCTACATTTTTTACTAGTCATGTGACTTTAGGCAAGTGGAAGGATTGCTTGAGCACAGGAGTTTGAGGCTACAGTGAGCTATGATTGCACTACTGCATTCAGCCTGGGTAACTCTGTCTCTTAAAAAAAAAAAATTAACAACACAATGTGAACTTGGCAGTGGTATACTCACCAGAGAAGACAAAGGAGAGACTTCATTCACCAAGGCTGGAAGATCCCAGTGCAGAGCCAAATGTCTAGGTCCTCAAGCCTGGTTAGTCTGGTCTTGACTTGCCCGTGAGCAATCATGACCGATGCTAATTTAAGTATCTTCTACAGATAAACATATGGATCACACACACATTCCTTCTCCCATTCCAGACCATTATTTCCTCTACTAGCTTGCCCAGACAAAATACTAAATCTGTGAACCATAAGTTAGGGATCAAAGACTCTCATCCTAGGGTCTAGTATTGCTTTTTGGCTCTGATATGTTATCTTTAAATCACTGTGTCTTTATTTTTTATTTATTCTTTTTTTTGAGACAGGGTCTCGCTCAGTTGCCCGGGCTGGAGTGCAGTGGAGTGATCTTGGCTCACTGCAACCTCTGCCTCCCGGGTTCAAGCAATTTTATTCTAGTGCCTCAGCCTCCCGAGTAGCTGGGATTACAGGTGTGTGCTACCACACCCAGCTTAGTTTTGTATTTTTCACCATGTTGGCCAGGATGGTCTTGAACTCCTGGCCTCAAGTGATCCACCTGCCTTGGCCTCCCAAAGTATTGGGATTACAGGTATGAGCCACTGAACCCAGACTTTTATTTTTACTTTTTTAAATTTATAGAGACAAAGTCTTGCTCTGTCACCTAGGCTGGAGTGCCCTGGTGCAAGCATAGCTCACTGCAACCCTGAACTCCTGGGTTCTAGTGATCCTCCTGCCTCAGCTTCCCAAGTAACTGGGACTGCAGGTATGTGCCGCCACATCTGGCTAATTAAATCTTTTGTTGTTGTTGTTGCAGAGTCTCACTATGTTTTCAAGGCTGATCTCAAGCTACTGGCCTCAAGTGGTCCTCCCACCTTAGCCTCCCACAGTGTTGGAATAATAGATATGAGCCACTGAGCCTAGTTAAATCACGGTAACTTTAAATGAAGGAACAAAGCTAGATAACAATAAACTGTCCTATTTGTGTAGCTCTATAGTTTATAAAGTGTTTGTGATTTTAATACATTACCTCATTTACTCCTCAAACATGTCACAGAATGCATTTGTGTCGACAGTGGACACTAAGTGCTGAATTTACTGACAAAGTGCATCTACCTCATCTGGTGCTCACAACAGCTATGAGTTACTATTAATGCAAGCAAGGAAACTGAGGCCCAGGGGCCCTCCCTGTGCCAGGCCCTGGTAAGGCTCTGGGAATACAGGGAAGCAAGGCACCCACCCATCTTATAGGCTGTTTGCAGAGCTGGATAGATTCTGACCACTTCAGACTTGATACTGTAGCCTTATAGAAGCTCCATAATGCCTCTCCGCCCATCCATAGAGAGACTTAAAGAAATCTGCATTCCCCTTATAAGCTCTTTTGTTGCAAAGTGCTGATTTCTCTTGCAATTTCAGTGCAATATCCAGAATTTCTATGTAGAGTCAATAGATTGATAGATGATATTAATGATAGATGGAGGGAAAGCAACTATGTTTTCTAAATTGGGAAAAATATCCTTGGCTATAATCTACTTGGCATTTCCCATCCCACTATTTAGAAGGGTACATTTGTCAACATCATTGACAGGAATGAGCAGGCACTTTATTTACATGATCAGAATAGAGGAGGAAACTGCAACCAGGATATTTGGAACCTGAGAAGCTAATGTCTACATCGTGAATACAGTTCAGGCCACACAAGGAGCTGTAAGAGGCTGGAAGCTCAGCTAGTACTGTGGAAAGCCCCCTCTGTGGCCCATAGTGGGGCACATGGTGTCCAGGCCCCAGGGAGGCTCCTCAGGGCAGAGTCTGGCACAGCATCCAGCAGAGAAAGGGCTTAATAAATGCCTCCTGAACAAATGAGAAAAAAGAACGTTTCTCAGCTGTGAGGACTTTAGTGCAGTCACATAATCCTAGGAATAATGTATATCCCTCAATTTTAGAAAATTGTATTGACATAATTGGATACATGAGAAAAAGTAATAGGATGCCAAACAATATATGTAGAAATTTGCTAAAATTTGGCTGGGTGCCATGGTGCACACCTGTAATCCCAGCACTTAGGGAGGCTGAGGTGGTTGGATCACTTGAGCTCAGAAATTTGAGACCAGCCTGGGCAACATAGTGAAGTCCCATCTCCACAAAAAAAAAAAACAAAAATTAGCAGAGTGTGGTGTAGTCCCAGCAACTGGGAAGGCTGGGGTGGGAGGATCACATGAGGAGGCGGAGCCCAGATCCTGCCACTGCAATCCAGCCTGCACGACAGAGTGAGACTGTCTTAAAAAAGAAAAAAAAAAGAAATTTGCTAATATGTATAATTCCATGTTAAGTGACTAAAACGAGGAGCTGAACAACATGTACAATATGCTACCAGTTATATAAAAAAGAAAGAAAAAGGATATAGATACACACATAAAAGATCTTTGAAAAAATATACAAGATATGGCCGGGCGCGGTGGCTCAAGCCTGTAATCCCAGCACTTTGGGAGGCCGAGGCGGGCGGATCATGAGGTCAAGAGATCGAGACCATCCTGGCCAACATGGTGAAACCCCATCTCTACTAAAAATACAAAAACTAGCTGGGCGCGGTGGCATGCACCTGTAGTCCCAGCTACTCGGGAGGCTAAGGCAGGAGAATTGCTTGAACCCAGGAGGTGGAGGTTGCAGTGAGCCGAGATTGTGCCACTGCACTCCAGCCTAGCGCCTGGCAACAGAATGTGACTCTGTCTCAAAAAAAAAAAAAAATAAAAATAAAACAAGATACTAGTACCATTGACTGCCTCTTGGGAGGAAGGTTTTCCACTCTGTTTACCTTTTGAATGTCATACCACATTAATGTATTATCTGTTCAAAAGTAAATAAATACCTCTAATGGACAAACTACCCAATTTCTCCAACAAATTACAGGGAAAAGAAGAAAAGGAGGGGGATCTGTAGCTTAAAAGAGACATAAATGGGCTGGGCGCGGTGGCTCAAGCCTGTAATCCCAGCACTTTGGGAGGCCAAGGCGGGTGGATCACGAGGTCAAGAGATCAAGACCATCCTGGTCAACATGGTGAAACCCCGTCTCTACTACAAATACAAAAATTCAGCTGGGCATGGTGGCGTGTGCCTGTAATCCCAGCTACTCAGGAGGCTGAGGCAGGAGAATTGCCTGAACCCAGGAGGCGGAGGTTGCGGTGAGCCGAGATCGCGCCATTGCACTCCAGCCTGGGTAACAAGAGCGAAACTCCGTCTCAAAAAAAAGAAAAGAGACATAAATGGTAGAGCAATCAATCATTTTGTCTAATCCTTACTTGAATCATAATTCAAAGAAATTAAGCTTAAGGAGGAAAACACTTATGCCATTTTTAAACAATTGGAAATTTGAACAATGATGATATTTAATGATATTAAAGGACTATTGTTAATTTTTCAAAGAGAAATAATGGCTGTTTTTTTTTTTTTTTTTTTTTGAGATGGAGTCTCGCTCTTGTTACCCAGGCTGGGGTGCAATGGCGCGTCTCGGCTCACCGCAACCTCCGTCTCCTGGGTTCAGGCAATTCTCCTGCCTCAGCCTCCTGAGTAGCTGGGATTACAGGCATGCACCACCATGCCTAGCTAATTTTTTTTTGTATTTTTAGTAGAGACGGGGTTTCACCACGTTGACCAGGATGGTCTCGATCTCTTGACCTCGTGATCCACCCGCCTCGGCCTCCCAAAGTGCTGGGATTACAGGCTTGAGCCACCGCGCCCGGCCAATAATGGCTGTTTAATAAAGGAGTCTTTATGTTTAAGAACTATCATAGAAATATTTATACATGCAACTATACGATGTTTGAGATCTATTTCAAAATTAATGTGAGCTGGGAGAAGTAGCTTGGAGGACCGAGTAAATGTGAGTGGTTATGAGTTGACTCTTGTTAAAGCTGGCGGTGAGTTTTGTGTGGCATGGAGGTTCACTACATGATTCTCTCTACTTCTGTGCGTCTTTAAAATTCCCAGAATAAAAAGCTAATAAATGAATGAGTGATTATTTAGCAATATGACAAACCGTCCTGCTAGTCACTAAGGCCCAAGCTCACCCCAACCTTCCACTGCAATCAAGCCTCTACTGTCCCTGAGCTGAGGAGTCACCTGTAAAAAATAAACTTCAGGCTGCTGCCAGCTACCGCAATTCTGGCAAGTGTTTAGGCCACACAAATATCAGCAAGAAAACTTTATCACTCACTCCAAAAATAAACATACAAAAAGAACCAGAGAAATTAGTTTTGGAAGGCCTCCTTGCATTAATGTGGAAGGTTAAGTGTTGGCGGCACATACAAACAGATGTGATGACTTGTATCTGCTCCCCTGTAAAGTGTCTTCCCCAAACCCATAAATAATTTTTGTCACTCTCCTTGGGAGTGTTTCTCAAGTTCTCCGAATGACTTTATCACTTCCAGGATCTCAACGCAGAAAATCAATTATGTCAACTAACTTTTGAACTCAGCCAATATTTCTAAACTTTTCAACACATGGAAAGCAGCCCTATGAATGACACAAACATGACTGGAAACCTCCATCTGCCTCCCGGAGCTTAGATTCCTGCACTGGGGTCTTTCAAACTCAGGTACCACATGGCTCCCTCTGAGGGAAATAACTACAGTAGTCCTGCCAGATGCCCCTGATTAAATTACTTTGTGTTCGATTCTTAAATTTAAATTGAACTACTTTTATCCAACTATTAATTATACTATTTCTTTTCTTTTTTTTTTTTTTTAAAAGATGGGGTTTCACGGTGATGGCCAGGCTGGTCTTGAACTCCTGTCCTCAGGTGATCCACCCATCTCAGCCTCCCAAAGTGCTAGGATTACAGGCATGATCCGCTGCACCCGGCTTTATACTATTTCTTAAAATGCATGAACAGTACAAATAGTACTCAGTACAGAGCATAAACTTCCTTTAGCACTTTTACAATTACAGAGATCCAACCACATTTATAAAAACACAAAATTACTCAAACAGTAAAATTCAGATGAGCTACATTAATGTAATGAGACTAATGCCATTATTCAGGCCTGAAATACCTGCAGACAATGTCAGTGTCTCCTGAGCGGGTCCTTTGGGTCCTGAGAGCCTATACTGCCAGGTACAGTGTGACAAGTCCATTCTCACACCCCTTTTCTTGCTGGGACCCTGCTGCAGCCTTCATTTACACAGTGCTGTGTGGTATCATTTGACTTCACTTGATGCTATCACATCTTTTCTGCACTAATTCCATCTCTGTATTTTTCTCTATAGCAGGGTTAGCTGCCTTCAATTCATTAGAAAGTCACATACAAATGGGGGAGGCACTGAGACTGTGTGGGTGGACCCTGATATTATAATTAGTATCCCAACATTCCAGGACAGGCGAGTACAACATTTCCAATTATCATTAACATGAAACCAAAAAGCCTGTGTTCGTCATCTAATGAGAACCTAAGGAACCTCAAGGACACACCCTCAGCCCTGGATTAGGAAATCCATAGCACAAAGTGAATGTGGCGGTGCTACAGAGGAAAAAGTGTGGTGGGGACTCAGATGAGAAGTCACACTGTATCTCAGAAGCCATCTGGGCCATTACCTGGCATAATCATGGATTTAGTAAGTTTAACTACATGCTTCCAAAGAACTGATGTGTAAATACCACTGAAGAGCCTTATTTAGTTCCAGTGAGTTGCTGATGTCTCACTTCAGCCCCCTCCCACTCCTCAGTCCTTAAGAACTAAAACATGGCACTTCACACATGACAAATTCAGACTTCAGGAGTCAAAGAACAATTTCCAGCATCGGTTCACATCAGTATAAGGTGCTACAATTGCATATCCACATTGTGTAGTCTGTATCACCTAAAACACTGGGCACAAAGCCCCAGCAAATGCTGCTGCTGCTAGGTTAACTAAACTAAATCAATGGCCTGGTTTCCCAGCAAAAGAGTAACCAGCATTGTTTAAGGAAACTGCAAAAGAGGAACGTTTCCTTGAGTAGAATTCTCTACCTTGGCCGGGCGCGGTGGCTCAAGCCTGTAATCCCAGCACTTTGGGAGGACGAGGCGGGTGGATCACGAGGTCAAGAGATCGAGACCATCCTGGTCAACATGGTAAAACCCCGTCTCTACTAAAAATACAAAACATTAGCTGGGCATGGTGGCGCGTGCCTGTAGTCCCAGCTACTCAGGAGGCTGAGGCAGGAGAATTGCCTGAACCCAGGAGGCAGAGGTTGCGGTGAGCCGAGATCGCGCCATCGCACTCCAGCTGGGTGACAAGAGCGAAACTCCGTCTCAAA
>NW_022437079.1:3310573-3322598 GCF_009761245.1 Sapajus apella
AAAAAAAAAAAAAAAAAAAAAAAAAAAGAATTCTCTACCTTAGGCCGTCCCAACCGCCACAATTAAATGGTCATTAACTCAACCTTTTTCGTAAGCTAAATATGTTCTGGTTAGAAAGTGTTCTTGGGCCGGGCGCGGTGGCTCAAGCCTGTAATCCCAGCACTTTGGGAGGCCGGGGCGGGTGGATCACGAGGTCAAGAGATCGAGACCATCCTGGTCAACACGGTGAAACCCCGTCTCTACTAAAACTACAAAAAATTAGCTGGGCATGGTGGCGCGTGCCTGTAATCCCAGCTACTCAGGAGGCTGAGGCAGGAGAATTGCCTGAACCCAGGAGGCGGAGGTTGCGGTGAGCCGAGATCGCGCCGAGCCGAGATCGCGCCATTGCACTCCAGCCTGGGTAACAAGAGCGAAACTCCGACTCAAAAAAAAAAAGAAGAAAGTGTTCTTTACTGGGATACTGATCTTCCAACATTTTGGTACTAAAATACCTTTTTTTTTTTTCTGAGACAGAGTCTTGCTCTGTCACCCAGGCTAGAGTACAGTGATGTGATCTTGGCTCACTGTAACCTTCGCCTCATGGGTTCAAGCAATTCTTCTGCTTCAGCTTCCCGAGTAGCTGGGATTGCGGGTGTGCACCACCATGCCCAGCTAATATTTTGTATTTTTAGTGGAGACAGGGTTTCATCATGTGAGCCAGGCTGGTCTGAAGCTCTTGGTTTCAAGTGATCCGCCTGCCTCGGCCTCCCAAAGTGCTGGGATTACAGGTGTGAGCCATGCCCAGGCTAACATATCTCTTTTTAGATGACAGGGCTTTTTTATTTCCTAATCTGTTTTGTCGCTGTTGTTTTTGAGACAGAGTCTTGTTCTGTCACTCAGGCTGGAGTGCAGTGGTGTGACCTTGGCTCATGGCAACCTCTGCCTACTGGGTTCAAGCGATTCTCCTGCCTCAGCTTCCCAAGTACCTGGGATTACAGACACACACCACCATGCCCAGCTAATTTTTATATTTTTAGTAGAGATGGGGTTTCCCCATGTTGGCCAGGCTGGTCTCGAATTCCTAACTTCAGGTGATCCACCTGCCTCAACCTCCCAAAGTGTTGGGACTACAGGCGCGAGCCACCGCACCCAGCTATATTTCTTAACTTGAAAGAATCAAACTTTAGCAATTCATGTTGGACTTCCTGATTTTTGTTTTTTAGTGCCCTCATTGACATGACTAAACACTACACAAACACATGCCTATGTGACTGTGCACACAGGGAGGCAACCTTTCAAACCTTCTCTTTTATCCAAGAAAGACTGGAAAAAGTGGAACTGCTGAACCACAGAGCAAAAAAAAAAAAAAAGTGGAACTGCTAACACCACCTCCCTCTCCTCACTTTATGTAACACAGTATCTGTGGTACAATTGACTAATAATGTGGGTACTCAGCAATGAGCAAAGACCAGAAAGTAAGGACTCTAGATTAGGCTGAGTGACTAATAGACTGAAGATTTCATTCAATTTCCAGGTGGCTCTAAACCAGACTCAGAGGTAAATATAAGCATGATGAAGGTTAAGGCACATTCAAAGGAGAGAGGAAAAAAACCCAAAAGGCAAGACTTGGGAGCCATTGAAGACTATAAGAAAACAGTGTGGTTATTTAAAACACAAGCCTAGCCATAGAAAGTTCAAATATGAAGAACCTTGAAAACGTCTTCTTAGTGTCAGCAACAGTAGAAGCCTTTGTTAGTGAGGCCAGGTCAGGCTGAGACCTTGGAAGTTTAAAGTGGTTTGGAGATCTTGGGAAATACTTCCAAGGAGAGCAACAAAAAATATGTATTGGTTTGGGGAAGACACTTTACAGAGGAGCAGGTGTGAGAGCTGGTTTTTCCTGGGGTGAGAGAAAAGGAGTGAAACACTTACAGCTACTCAAACAGAAAGTGCTGTGACAAAGAGCAGGCTTCCTCTTGGATGCCCAAAGGCAGGACAAGTGGAGTGATGCTGTGGTGCAGGAGACAGGATGACATGCAACGGAAATGTGGCCTGACACAGTGGCTTATGCCTGTAATCCCAGCACTTTGGGAGGCCAAGGCAGGAGGATCACCCAGGTCAGGAGTCCGAGACCAGCCTGGCTAACATGGTAAAACCTGTCTCTATTAAAAATACAAAATTAGCTGGGTATGATGGCATGCATCTGTAATCCCAGCCACTTGGGAGGCTGAGGCAGCGGATTCGCTTGAACCTGTGAGGCAGAGTTTGCAGTGAGCTAAGATCGTGCCACTGCACTCCAGCCTGGGTGACAAGAGTGAGACTGTCTCAGAAAAAAAAAAAAAAAAAATGCTGGAAATGTGACTTAGGGAGGCCAGGACGCTACTCTGGAGAACAGAGAGCAAACAGCAAACTTCCCTTGGAAATTCCATCACATTCTGCACAGAGGGCAAGGCGAAGGGCCCAAGGACCAATGCATTCCTCACTTGCCAATGCCCCAGCTCTCCCTTCGCAGCTGACCTTTAGAAGCTGCCCTCCACCTCCCTCAGCCTCTTCTCAGGCTTAGGGTTGGAGGATATAGGAAAAAAAAAATTGCCTCCAAATATCCACAAGATCTTTAAGATTTCCAGCAAAGCTGCTGCCTAAATAAGACTGTTTTTTTAGCATCCTTAGAAACAGAAAACAGATATCTAAAATAGACGGCCTTCATAAAAAATGACGTGGAAGCTCTTTTCACACTGCCAAGAAATATTAAGTGAAAAAGGCAAGGTTCCAAATAGCATGTATACAGTGCACTACCATTTCTGCAAAAAGGGGTGGTGTGCAGAATATGTTTAACGTATTTGCTTATAGATGTATAAAATCTCTTGGAAGTTCAGAGACCGCCTCTGGAGGTTGAAGAAATCATGACACTGGTTGCCTCTGAGGATCAGGGGTCGGGGTACACAGAGACGTATTTACTAGTTAACCTTTTGTGCCTTTCAAATATTTTCTTTCATCATGTGACTGTATTACCTATTTTTAAAAACTAAAATTTGAACTAAAAAATTTTTTAATTTCTAATAAAAACCATTTAAAAACAAAATAGTTTTTATGAAACAAACCAAACACATTTGTTAATCTGGTCAACTGTGTTCCTGGCACACACCAGATGCTCAATTTGTTGAACTTAATGAACCTCCACTTAAAGACAACAAAAGAAAATCAGAAATCAGGCAGACCCAAGGGTATCAATGTTCCACTTCTCTCAAAGCTCTTCACTTGTCTGCTATTTAACTATTGCAAAACATGAGGCGATGGGTCGGTATGTAACATGCCGCTCACCCGACTGGGCCCAGTCCACAAGCCTCAGGGGTAACAGTGGGGCTTATCATCTGTCCACACCAACCATTTTACAAACAGAAAACATTTAATCCAAAAACATGATGCCTGGACAAGACAACAAAAAAAGAAATCTGCAGATATGAAAATAATCTTGAAAAGGGGTAACTTTAGCACCTGTGTGGTATCAACACAGAAACAGCAGCACAGGGCTTAAAAATGTCCTAATCATGCACGGGCCAAAATGCTGAACCATGCAAAGCTGCTATAAAATCCTAACACCAGACATTTAAGAGGCACCCTGAACTTCTCATTGCTCTGTTGCTGGGGATAGCTTAGCCCAAGATGAAACAGAAAGGCTTAAACACCTCATGCCCCACATCATCTTTACTCTGAAACAGGTCAGGGAGTACTCAAAACTCATAATGTAATAAAAATGGGAGAAAGGTAAGCTATAGGTCATGGCAGAAATTCTGTCACACGAAATTCCATTATATTGGAAATGTCTCTCTGCCGGGGCTTTTAAAAGAGCCAGATTTTAGGCCAAAAATAAGACAGACTCTGCACCTGTCTCCAATAAGACCAAAGAAATTATTTCCTGCTCAGGCCAGGAGCTCTGAACAAGGGCAGTGGGAATCACTACAGAGGTTATGGGTCCTGCCAGAGATTACCAGCAGAAGGTGTTCATGCTCAAAGCAATAAGTAACAGCAAATGAGAAGCCCTTCCACCAAAATGTTGAGAAAACAGAGTGAGAAAGAGAGAAAGGGGCCCATATTAACACACAAGCAAAGAAATGAAAACTATTATTCTAAAATGGCTGACCTCTAAAATAGCCTAAACAAAAATCAAATTCAGAATCAACTCAAGAAAAATAAAGCATAAGAAGGTGCCATTTAATGAAGTAATAATCTGGGTTCAATCTAGAAAACAAGTAAAAACAGAAGAGAAAAATCAAAGGTGACTGACTGGATTCCTGCAAAAACTGGAAGTGGCAGGCATCTTTTCATCAAAAGGGAACTGGCCGGCACAGTGATAGTAGCTATTTGTCAGACCCGTGAAGGCGATAAAGGAAATGAAGGTGAAAGTAAAGACGGAAGGAAGCCAATGACCCCCATAAAATTAGAGGAAAAAAACCATTCCATTGTACTTGCTGTCTGGTTTATTTCAAGCTCTGGAAAAGAACAGGAAAAACGCAGATAAACCAGTGAACAAGCTAGATTGCCAGCATGGATCAGTCACACACTTCTGCTTCTGCCAGGCCAGGCAGGCGCTGCTGGTGCTCCCCCTACTCGAATGACTAAGTAACTTGCTTAAATGCGGTTGACACACGATCCCTGAACTTCCCGAAAGCACTTAATACGGTGGCTCATAAAATCTTAATCTAAAAATGTTCATCTATTTAGAATCAAGCTGCATCACACTGATCACTGGGGAGGAGGGCTGAAGAGACGGAATACATATTTGGAAGGACACCACAGACACTGGTATCATCCCGGACTTCACCATTTCGAGGGATTCCCACCCCACTCACTGCCTGCATTTAAGAAGAATTTAAAAAGGTTCAGAGACTAAGAAGAATGTAACTGCAAGGGGGGAACTTACATAGAAACTGAATTACCTGAATCAGAAAAATAAGTAAGATATAAAATGCAACCTGACTTGGAAACCCCTGCAGATGTCTGTGTTAAAATGAAACCTGGAATATGTTCAATGAATTGGGGGGTTGGGGGAAGGGGACTGGGGGGAAAATTAGCTTCTGATAGGAAATACTGGGTGGTGGATATGAAAAATTATATATAAAAAGGAAAAAGAATATCATATCTAGCAAATCTATAGTGCTTACCCTGTGTCAGGTACTGTTCTAAATGCTTCAGGTATAGTAACTCAAAACAACCTTCTAATATATCATTATTATTTCTGTTTTAGAGGTGAGGAAACAGAGGCACAGAGAGGTTAGGTAGCTTGCCCAAGGTTGCACAGCCAGTAACAGGCAGGGCTAGGATCCAGGCACTTAGGCACCAAAATCTGTCCTCCCAATCTCTCTGGACTGCCATAGAACTTAAAACACTGAGAATGAGCTAACTAAGCTTGGAGTGAAATAAGTCATGCACTGGCTAGATCTAAAGTCAAGAGATCAACCCTTAGTCATTGGTCTGTGATGACCAACCAGCCTTGTGACCACCCCAGGCCTCAGTTTCCTCACCTGTGCATTGAGGAGACTGAATTAGAGTCTATCTAATTAGACATAGAGATGAGCTGTATCTAAGGGGCCTTCAGTTCTTCAGTTCTTTTTTTTTTTTTTTTTTTTTTTTTTTTTTTTTGAGACGGAGTTTCGCTCTTGTTACCCAGGCTGGAGTGCAATGGCGCGATCTCGGCTCACCGCAACCTCCGCCTCCTGAGTTCAGGCAATTCTCCTGCCTCAGCCTCCTGAGTAGCTGGGACTACAGACACGCGCCACCATGCCCAGCTAATTTTTTTGTAGTTTTAGTAGAGACGGGGTTTCACCGTGTTGACCAGGATGGTCTCGATCTCTTGACCTTGTGATCCACCCGCCTCGGCCTCCCAAAGTGCTGGGATTACAGGCTTGAGCCACCGCGCCCGGCCCCAGTTCTTTTTTTTTTTTTCTTTTGAGACAGAGTCTCACTCTGCCACCAGGTGCCAGGCCAGAGTGCAGTGGCACGACCTCGGCTCACTGCAACGTCCACCTCCCGAGTTCAAGCAATTCTCCTGCCTCAGCCTCCTGAGTAGCTGGGATTACAGGCACGCGCCACCATGCCCAGCTAATGTTTTGTATTTTTAGTAGAGATGGGGTTTCACCATGTTGACCAGGATGGTCTCGATCTCTTGACCTCGCGATCCACCCACCTCGGCCACCCAAAATGCTGGGATTACAGGCTTGAGCCACCGTGCCCGGTGGGCCTTCAGTTCTAAAATGTCACAAGTCCATGCTGGCTACCAGCAGTATATGGACTGGTCTGCTTTCTGACTAGCTATTCAAAGATCTAATTCATCCTAAAATGCAGAGCAACTTGTGCTAAGATTCCTTCTCTGCCTCCTGACCTTTAGAAGATTATTATGTTCTCTCTATTCAGGCAAATGACAGAGGGTAGTGAAGGGTTTCTCTTTTGGATCTGTTTAATGTGGCTGTAAGGAAATGGCCTTCGAAAAGTTCTGGACACAGATCTCGCTGACTCTGCCAAACCTGCACTCTCCAGGTCCCTCTACGGAGCCTGTTCTTGGAAGCTGCGTTTGGATTTGGTTACTGGAATGCAGGTGAAACTGACAAACTGGAGGTCCAGCCACCAAAATAGAGGAATCGGAAGGAATAAGAGAGAGGTCCATGGTAGACCAAATTAAGAAGTTTCCTAGTGGCTAAATAAACCTCTATCTTTTTGTATAATCCAGTCTCTTTGCTAACGCCCACTCTTGAGAGCTGAAACCTCAAAATTCATGATGGGTGAATTCAACAGCCACTTGGCACCTAATGGACCCCCAGAAATACTCTTCTCTAGCTAGGCATTAAAGGTCACCTAGAGTGCACCTGTGGGAAGAGAGAAGGGCCTTACAGAAGCGTCATGCGGTCCTCCCCGGGAGTCCTTTCTAAGCCTCTCGCACAGGTAGCTGTCATCCGCCACTGCTTGGACATTGCCAAGGTCGAGGCGCCAGCTGCCTGGCCTGGCAGGCGGCCTCCTGCGCTGCTGGACAGCTCTAGCTGTGGGAAAAGCCCACGAAGTGCCTAGAACAGTGCCGGGCGCCGAGCCGAACTCTGCAAATGTGCTTGCAAGTGGGTCAAAAGCTGCCTCCCTAGAACTTAAACCCACTGGTACTGGGTGTGCCGCTGGAGCCCCGAAACGCAAAGGCCTCTCGGGTATCTGGGGCTGTAATCAGGCTCCTCGGCCCTCTCCTTCCAGGGGCGGATCCCGGACTTTCTTACCCAAGCCTGAACCGGCAGACCCCTCCCCAAACCCCAGAAGCCCCAAGGGTGGGCACCGAGGTGGGGATGGCAGCCAGAGAGGCCGCGGTCGGGGCTGTCCCAAACCTCGGTTCCTCGGGCAGGAGGGGACAAAGGGCTCAGGAAGGCGTATCCCCTGCCGCGATCTGGGCTGCCCCCGCCCCTGGGCAAGCCAGCCCTGGGGACCCCCGCGGCGCCAGAGAACAGGCCCCCAAGGACGTCACCCCAGGATCCGAGGATCCCCTCAGGCTGCGGCGTGATGGGCCGAGCTGCGCCGGGAACCTCGGGGCTCGAGGATTCGGTTCGCCGGGTCCGGGGTGCTATCCCCACTCCGCGGAGCTCGCTTGGCCGTGGCTTTACCTGCGTGTGATTGACTACAGGTGCTCAGCTCGCCTCCAGTCTGGTCCTGAATCTCCGCGGCTGCCGGCGGCGCTTACGGATATACAGACGGAACCCCTGGCCAGTGCAGCTCCCGCCGCTACCGGCCCCGCCCAAGCAACTGCCGGCACGCCCCTGACGACCGCTTCTGCCACGCCCCCAACCACGGAAACCGCCTGTTCATTGGGCAGTTCAGCCGCTTCTCTACTTGCCCCGCGTGCTTATTGCCTCTAGAAGGGAATCCATTGGTCAACGAAGCTGCTCCTCAGAATGAAGGCGGGAGTCTTTGAGAATAGCTCCTCAGCAATTGGTTACATTTGACGTCTTTAGTCCGGCGACCCAGACGCCATTGGATAAAGCCACTGCGGAGTGGGCGAGGAAAGGAGAGGAGGGCTAGCAGATGAGTCGTGTGTGACGTTGTGGGGGGGGGTGAAGAGATGGGTAATTGTGACCGCAAGCTGCTGTAGAGGGCTGGGTAAGGTCAGGTGTCGATTGGGGTGCAGAGGAAGGAGGTCAGCTGGTAGCTCAGCTGTGGGGCTCTGGTGTGTCCAGGCCGACTGATTGATTCACATGTACTCAAATTTCACAGGGGGTGAAATTTGAGGTCATGTCCTGGGAGAGACGAAGAAGGGTCGTGAGTCACCAAACCCGAAGGCGAGGAAAAGTCGTGGAGGCAGCGGTCTCTGGCCTCTTCCAGCGCCGGATGGGGGATGGGGACGCCCTGGGCAGTATGGGCCTCAGTTATTGTTCCACGGCCCTTTCAGCCCTTAACCAACCCAGTAGGAGGCCGCCTGGAAGCAGGTAGCCTTTGAACTAGGGTTGGAATTGAGGCTCCCACCGGTTGTTGTGCCCTTGGGCAAGTCACTAAAGCTTTCTGCATGCTCCCTGATTTCTTCACTTGGCAACCAAGGGTAACAATAGTAGCTGATGAGAAGATTAAATAAACTCCGGTAGATGCTAACAGTTCCTGGCACTCAATAGGCATTCAATCAAGGCTGATTCTTCACCCACTCACCCCATCCGGCTGGGAAACTAGGCCCATTTCTAAAATTCTATGAGCCTGAAACTGCTTTTGCAATGGCATGCCGTGTACCAAAAATAGAACACTTAAGCGACTTGAAATGCAAACCCTGTCGGGCAGGCAAGGCCAGACTACCAAGGCCCTATAGGGCTGGGAGAGAGGGAGCAGGGGATGAAGTGAGAGGAGCGACTTAGCCAAGAAGGGAAGTGGTGTTTGTTGCCATGTAAATTTTTCCCAACATATTTCAGGAGTGTGACAAGGAAAAATGGGCTGGCTCAAGTTTTATGGAGCGTGACCAAAGAACAGCCTTTGAAGACTGATCAGCAGTGTACCAGAAATCACTGCATGAGATACATCTGTCAGAGACTCCTGAAGACCATTCCGCATTCTGAAGCTGTAGACATCATACAGTGTGGACAGAATCAGGCCTGAATGTAGCCCCAGACCCTTTGCGTCTGCCTTTGAATGAACTCACACTCATGGTACATCAGAGTGAAGGAGAAGAAAGAATCTTTTGCTGTTGTTCTATTCATTCAGTTGTCATGTTACCTTGAAAAATAAAAGGTTTCATCTCAGTATTTATGTATTCCTCTGTATTCTCTTTTATCTTGGAAAAGAAAAACCTAGGCTTCAGTAGCAAACTCTCTGAGCGATGAACCCCATCGTCTTGACTCTGACTCACAACAGTTTGGACTTCCAAAAAAGAGCTTTAGATTTATCACTGGATAAGTATGTAAGGTAATGTGTATGTTAACTAGCTTGGTTTAGCCATCCCACAATGTATACATGCATCAAAACATGGACCAGCGCAGTGGTTCATGCCCGTAATCCAACACTTTGGGAGACTGAGGTGGAGCCTGGGTGACAGGGACCCCCATCTCTACAAAAAATTTGAAAATTAGCCCAATGTGGTGGTGCATGCCTGTAGTCCCAGCTAGTGGGGAGGCTGAGACAGGAGGGTTGTTTGAGCCTGGGAAGTTGAGGCTTCAGTGAGCCGTGATTGCACAACTGCACTCCAGCCTGGGCCACAGAGCGAGACCCTGTTTGACAAATAAACAACATAAATAAATTAATAAAGGATGTTGTACATCATAAATATAAACAAATTTTGTCAATTAAAAATTAATAATAAGGCCGGGCACGGTGGCTCAAGCCTGTAATCCCAGCACTTTGGGAGGCCGAGGCGGGTGGATCACGAGGTTAAGAGATCGAGACCATCCTGGTCAACATGGTGAAACCCCGTCTCTACTAAAAAATACAAAAAATCAGCTGGGCATGGTGGCGCTTGCCTGTAATCCCATCTACTCAGGAGGCTGAGGCAGGAGAATTGCCTGAACCCAGGAGGCGGAGGTTGCGGTGAGCCGAGATCGCGCCATTGCACTCCAGCCTGGGTAACAAGAGCGAAACTCCGTCTCAAAAACAAAACAAACAAAACAAAACAAAACAAAACAAAAATTAATAATAATTTTTAAAACAGGCAGGTCATGGTGGCTCAAGCCTGTAATCCCAGCACTTTGGGAGGTCAGTGTGGGAGAATCACCTGAGGTCAGGAGTTCCAGACCAGCCTGACCAGCATGGTAAAACCCCATCTCTACTAAAAATACAAAAATTAGCCAGGTGTGGTGGCACATGCTTGTAATCCCAGCTACTTAGGAGGCTGAGGCAGGAGAATCATTTGAACCCAGGAAGCGAAGTTTGCAGTGAGCTGAGATCGTGCCACTGCACTCCAGCTTGGATGACAGAGTGAGACTCCGTCTCAGAAAAAAAGAAAAAGATTTGTCACTAGTCTCGGGAGGGTGCATACACATACCTATGTACACGTTTGGTCTCATCCACAGTTTTCTGGTTCTTGTCTTTAAACAGTGCTGCTCGGTAGCCATACACATGGCTACATGCATGCTAGGGAAATAGGCCCAGCCCAATACAGGTTTTCTTCTGCCTTTGTTTGCTAAGGGAGACTGCGATGTCTTGCTAGGCCCTGAAAAGTATGGAATGGCTCCAGAGATCCAGGATGATTTCTCCAACTTGATTCAGAGCCACGAAAAGCAGCTGTTAGGAGCAGACTGCAGATGGGCTCACCATTGTGGAAATGGCTCTTTTCTCCCATCTCAGGAACACAGGTTCAGCCAACAGTTCTAGAAAAGGATGTCTATCTAGTTCAGGAATTCTAAAACACAACTGTGTCACAGAGGCTCGAAAAGAGGTGCAGACTGAGCCCAGGAAAAGGAGGAAGAGCAAAAGGACATGGGCATCTTCTCTGCAGTTCCGGCAGGCTTAAAGAATGATCTATTACCAGAAAGACTGAATCACAAACTGAGATGAAAAAGAAAAATGATCCATTATCATTTTCCAGCACGCAGAACTGTTTCTTAATTGTCTCTGGTTTCTGTTTCCTCCCCTCTGCTTGCAGTCTTGCCATATTCTGTTTAATCGTATTATTTCATTCTACACTCATTTCTGGGGGAGGCCATTTTGGAGACAAAATGGACGTATTTTTGCCTTTAAGTTTAGTGGCCCATTGGATCGAGGATTTGGTGAGCCTTGTACTGAGATATCTTGGCTTGAGATGTGGCTGTAAAGTGAATTTCCAAAACCATGGCAGTACCTTCTTAACAAAAAGAGCAGGCCGGGCGCGGTGGCTCATGCCTATAATCCCAGGACTTTGGGAGGCCAAAGAGGCGGCTGGACCACAAGGTCAAGAGATCAAGACCATCCTGGCCAACATGGTGAAACCCCATCTCTACTAAACATACAAAAACTAGCTGGGTGTGGTGGCAGGCGCCTGTAGTCTCAGCTTCTCAGGAGTCTGAGGCAGGAGAATCACTTGAACCTGGGAGGCGGAAGTTGCAGTGAGTTGAGATCGCACCACTGCACTCCAGCCTAGGCAACAGAGTGAGACTCTGTCTCAAAAAGAAAAAAAAAAAAAAAAAAAGAGCAAAGGAGAGCGTACGCCCCAGTCACCTTCTGGGATGGCTAAAGGTGCAGGACTTGATTAAAATAGAAGTGCTTCTAACTCAACTGAGGCCTCTGCAGGATTTCCTAACCTGAGAAAGTCTCCAGGGTATTCTGGGAGACAGCAGGAAGCAGGTTGGAGCAGATAATGTGCTCTGTTTATTCTCTTTAGAGAAAATCAGCAATTCACTCAGTTTGTCACTTTCGTTATTCTGTGTCCTTGGGGGATGGTTCAGAGAAACGGGATTTGGAAACTCTGCTGCTGGGTCTTGAATCCTGGTGCCATCCTTCCTGGCCTTGTGACCTTGGGCAACTACAGCACATCTCAGTGCCCCACTTTCTTCTGTAAAGTGCAGAGGACGGTGAAGTGCTTGTCTCATGGGCTCCTTTGAGTGGCAGATGAGTTCACAGATGCAAAGTCCATCAA
>NW_022437080.1:0-1387 GCF_009761245.1 Sapajus apella
TACGTCCTGACCAAGACCTGGTTCACTTTACAGCTCTGATCCACAGCCCAGACGCCCATGCATGGAGGCTTGCAACCAAAGAGCTTTAGGTAGTTAAATTTCGTAGGGCTGTGCTCTAGCCCACGGAAGGTGAGCCAGCCCACAGCTCCTGAGAAGCACGTGTGCCCACCCACAGCTTCTTTCCCTTCCCTTTGGCCAGATGCAGACAACAGGAGGCCCTAGGTGATGGTAGGGACTAAGTTCTAAATCGTGTGTGATGGAACGTCTCCTGCAACTAAGAACACTCGCTTTAGACAATTACGTAGGTGAGAAATAGACTTTTATTGTGTCTGAGTCATTCAGCGTTTTGTGGTCCTTTCGTCAGAGTGATTAGTTCTACCCAACTCCTGCAGATATTGATCACAATGATGTGCGAGCTGGCAATGGGGTCTGTAGCAGAGGTATTTGTGCCACTCATTCCTGCCACATTTACAATGACCACAATGATTACGGGGCCATGGTCATAGTAAGTGTGGCAGGAATGGTGGCAGTGGCCACCTTCATGATGATGTGGCCAGTATTGTCAATGACTATGAGGTTAACTACAGTGATAGTGACACAGTTGAAAATTTCTTTCCCTGTTACCATAGAAATGGCAACGACACCCAAAGCTGAAGAAAAGAATCACTAAGTTATCCCTATTCAAAACAGGGTTACCAGTATTTCGGGGGCAGGCACTCCCCAGAGACCAGTAGGGGATGGGAGAACAGGCCTCTGAGCCCTGCTCTGATGGATGAGCACCCACCGGTCTGTGTAAGCAGTGGGCTGGTAGGTGATAGGTTGCCCCTTCCTGGCTTCCCCACCCAGTGCCATATTGGAAGGCGGTAGAGGGATGGCCTCAATGTCCTGAAACAAGGAAGGCTGCATCCCATTCCCCTGAGATGTGGGGTGGCCCTCCCGGGTACCCCAGAGAGCCCATAGTCCCTCAGTGTGGGATGCTTGTACATCCCATAGAGAGCCAGGGTGTGACGTCTACCATACAGGGTATCTGTGCCCATTAGGCACTCAAGAGGAGACTGCAACAGCAGCTGGTTGAGTAAAAATGTAAACGCCTGTGTCACCCCACTCCTTCCGCACTCTCAACATGGGGGTGGACAGGACTTCCAGGGGAGAGGAAAGGGGTGTAAGACTATGCTTCCTCCCCTTCAAGAAGTCATGGGCTGAGACTACACTTGGGAGAAGGGAGGGGAGGATATTTCATTTGCATGAGAGTGGGGTTTTAAATCAGATGGGCTTGCACCAAAACAGAAAAGACCACATCACATCATAATAGAAATTGTCCATGATACTCTCAAGGGATGGGAAGGGGAGGATGTACAGAGCCCAGGTAAGGCACTTACAGGGGAAA
>NW_022437080.1:4387-11136 GCF_009761245.1 Sapajus apella
AACAACCTCTGGCACAGGCTGCTTCCCATGCTGCACAAGGGTTCAAAGACCTAAGAGGGAACAGTGGGGGATAAAGAAAGACACAAACAGAAACATAGAGAAAGCTGGGCCAGGCAGTCCGGGAAAGTGAGGATGTCAGTTTCTCTGGCCCCAACCTGTCTCAGAGTACTTTATTTTATATGTTCACAAAGCACATAGCAAAGAGAGGGTGCCATTACTTAGAACAGCCTGTGGTTATAATTCTCATACTTCAGTTAACATACTTCAGCTAACAACTATCTTGCAGCAAGGTCAGTGAAAGCTGGTTATCTCTCTAGGTCCTTCTGCTTTTCTCCAAGACATACACATTCTCCTATTATGGTTTCACTTCTAGGAGTTCACCCAAAGTTCAAAGCAGCCTTGCTGCTGATTCCCCCAGAGGGGGTGGACTACTCTGGCTCTCTACACAACCTATGCACTCAATAGTTTGGACAAATGTTCAGGGATTATGCCAAGTGAAAAAGGGCCTATCTCAAAGTGCTACACACTGCATGGTTCCATTTATGTAATATTCTTGAAGCAAAATTATAGAAATTGAGAACAGACTAGCAGTTGCCAGGGACCAGGGAAAAGGGAGCTGAATGTGGGTATAAAAAGGCAGCATGGGATCGTTTTGCTGGTGGAACTGCCACACATCTTGGTAACCTACAGGCCATGTTGGTCCAGCTTCCAAAGTAACCACCTGGAGAAGTCTGATGATTCACGGCTTGTATCCTATCCCTGAGTAAAGAATCTTAAGTCTCTCAAACTTTACCATGAGTTCCTCAAACTGTTGACATACTGATTAATACGTGACCTCCTGACATTGAAAAAGAGACTGATTTGTTTCTGAAACTATTTTTTCAACTTTTATTTTAGAATCCATGGGTAGATGTGGTTTGTTACACAGGTATATTGTGTGATGCTGATGTTTGAAGTAGAAATAAGTCCCATCCCCCAATAGGTAGTTTTTTATATATTTCCTTTATTTTTCATTTTTTATTTAATTTTTTTTGAGACAGACTCTCCTTCTGTTGCCCAGGCTGTAATGCAGTGGTACAATCTCAGCTCACTGCAACCTCCGCTTCCCAGATTCAGGCAATCCTCATGCCTCAGCTACCCAAGTAGCTGGGATTACAGGCATGCACCACTGTGCCCGGCTAATTTTTGTATTTTTAGTAGAAACAGGGTTTCACCATGTTGACCAGGCTGTTCTCAAACTCCTGACCTCAAGTGATCCACCCACTTTGGCCTCCCAAAGTGCTGGGATCACAGGTGTGTGCCACCTCACCTGATTTTTTCAACCCTTCCCCCCCTCTCTCCTCTGGTATTTCCAGTGTCTCTTGTTCCCCTTTTTATGTCCATGTGAACCCAATGTTTAGCTCCCACTTATAAGTAAAAACAAGAACCATAAATCATAAAATTTGCTAATTATAGAAACTTTTAGCTGGTATCTTGTCATCAGCAGCCAATGACTGTCACCTCTGTATTGTACTCTCCAATGAAGAGGACAGCTCTAATAAGAAGAGACCCCTCCCTTCTCCTAAACTTCCCATAGAAACCTTCCAACTTAGAACAGACTCTGGAATACATTCAACTTTGTTGGTGTATCTGCCCAGATCAGTCCTCACATTTGGCTTCCAATAAATCTTCATCAAATTACTTTGGTCGATAATCTTGACTACATCATGTCAATATTGGGCTGTGATATTTTGTAAGATAACCATTGAGGGAAACTGCATAAAGACACACAGAATCTCTGTAATATTTTTTGCATGTGAATTTTCAATGATCTCTAAAGAAAAAGTTTAAATAGAAATACTGAACGGGGATTGGAATCGGGCACTTGGTAAAAGCTGACAGAATTTTGAAAGACAAGATAGGAAAAAAAAAACCCTTAATTGCTCTGATCAAACTGGTAGAAATATGGACATTAAAGAAGCTGTTATAAAGTGCTCAGAAAACGTAAGACACATAATAGAGAAATCCTAAACTGCCTTAGAAAACAACTACATCTCTGTGAGTAGACTGTTAACAGAAATCTGGGATTTAAGAACGCTTTTGGACAGAGCTCAAGATTAAGTAAGGAGCATGTTGTTGGAGGAAGATATATCCTTGTTAAGCGGTGAAAGAAATCTTAACGAAATTATGTCCCCCAGTCCTGTGGAAAGCAGTACTTGTGACAAACTTGTTTACATGGCCAAGG
Source organism: Sapajus apella (assembly GCF_009761245.1). NCBI lineage: Eukaryota > Metazoa > Chordata > Mammalia > Primates > Cebidae > Sapajus > Sapajus apella. Next base: position 6,612 of record NW_022437080.1, read on the forward strand.
AGATTTCAAAACAAAGTGCTGAAGGTACTCCCTGGTTCCTCCTTGCTGCTTGTAGTTAAATGAAAGAAGAGAGAGAGAGAGATTGGGGGATAACAGCTAAACAAAAGGAACTAGGGTGGGACGGCTTTGAAAACTGTCATCTTCTCCAGATGGCAAAAGATGTTAAATGTCATAATTAGCTGCTGAAAGTTTGGTTAGAGAAAAGCCTCCATGTGTGACTGGACAGCACTCTGCTGAAAGCTTGGAAAGAGTTAAATAAAAAAAGGTCAGAGTGTTAGGCACAAACAATCCCAGGGCTTAAGAGTGTGAGTAGTTTCTCAGTCAAAGCTGAGGCCTTCTAGGAAGCTTTCCAGCCTCCTAGGTTTGCTCTGCAGCAAATCTGACTGAGGAAGAAGTCAGAGAAAAGGGAATAACTTGAAATGATCTGGGAAATGATCTGGCAGTGTGACTGATGCTAATGGAAACAGAACATGCTGCAAAGCCATGCTGCCTTCGATGAAGCAGGAAGGCTGCCTCCAAGGGTGGAGCCAAGAGCCACACAGGCGGTGAAACCTGATCAAGGATCTCTGGCTACCATTTGCCTTTCTGGATTTCCAAACCGCTTTGGACTCGTGATCACTTTTTAACCTTCCATGTCTTCCATTTTTGAGCCAGAACGCTTATAACTATCATCCTATACCCATTTCATGACTGTAGGATGAGAGTTTGGGGGCAGGTAAGTGTGTCTCTAGGGTCACAGGTCCAAGATGGAGCGGAATTGTACCCAGGAGTTGCACCTATTTACACACCTTGCATAACCCATGGACTGTAAAGAAGATGAATTTTACTCCCATGCTTAGGTTACTGAATATGGTACTTTTCACCTTAGATGGGGAGACGACCTGGGTGGACCTGACCTTACCACACAAGCTCATTAAAAGCAAAGAGTTTTCTCTGGCTGGTCACTGAACAGGGGCCAAAACTCTGTGCTGATATTCCATATGAATTATACTCAGAAGCCACATCCACACCTGATATAGATTTTTTTTTTTTTTGAGACAATGTCTTGCTCTGTCATTCAGGCTGAATGCAGTGCTCCAATCACGTGACTACAACCTTGACCTCCTAGGTTCAAGCAATCATTTTCTCGAGTAGCTGGGACCACAAGCATGCATGTGCCTCCACGCCCAGCTAATTATTTTAATTTTTTTGTAGAGACGAAGTTTCCGTGTGTTAGTCAGACTGCTCTTGAACTCCTGGCCTCAAGTGATCCTCCTGCCTCAGCCTCCCAAGCGGTGATGACTACAGACATGCACTAACACACTCAGCTTATTTTTAAATAGGTTATAGAGTGTGGGTCTTGCTATGTTGCCTAGGCTGGTCTCAAACTCCTGGCCTCAAGTGATCCTCCTACCTCAGTCACACAAAGTGCTTGGATTACAGGTATGAGCCATCATAGCCTGCCTGATTTTGATATTTTACCTGATGAGATTTTGGATTTTTGGCCTGACGGGATTTATATGAAACTTCGGACTTTGAATTCATGCCCTAGTGGAATGAGACCCTTGCCAACCTTGGAAGAAGGTGAATGTATTTTTGCATTTGGGAGAGATGTAAATATTTGGAGGCCAGAGGATGGACTGTGCTGGGCAGGATTGGAAATAATCCCCAAGATTAAACTCTCCCTATTCACATGCCTTGCATAACCCATGGACTGTAAGGAAGACAAATTTTACTCCCATGCTTAGGTTACTGAATATGGTGCCTTTCGCCTTAGATGGGGAGGTGACCTGGGTGGACCTGACCTTACCACACAAGCTCATTAAAAGCAGAGAGTTTTCTCTGGCTGGTCACTGAACAGTAGCCAAAGCTCTGTGACGATATCCCATTTCATTTCTGATATTGGTGATCTTCTCTTTTTATCTTCATCAGTCTTGCTAAAGCTTTATTGTTTTATTAATGTTTTTCTGTTGGGCACAGTGGCTCACACCTGTAATCCCAGCATTTTGGGAGGCCAAGGTGGGTGGATCACCTGAGGCCAGGAGTTCAAGACCAGCCTGGCCAAAATGGCAAAAACCTGTGTCTACTAAAAATACAAAAAAGCCAGGCATGGTGGCATGCCAGTATGCCCCTGTAATCCCCACTACTGGAGAGGCTGAGGCATGAGAATCTCTTGAACCCAGGAGGTGGAGGTTGCAGTGAGCTGAGATCACACCACTACACTTCAGCCTGGGTGACAGAGCAAGACTCTGTCTAAAAAACATAAATCTTTTTCCCAAAGATCAGGCTTTCTGTTTCATTGATTTTCTCTATTGATTTCCTGGGGGTTTTTCTGCCCTTATCTTTATTATTTTTTCTGCATATTTTACATTTATTTTGCTCTTCTTTCTCTAGTTTCTTGAGGTAGGTACTTGGATTATTGATTTGAGACCGTTCCTCTATTCTTATGTAAACATTTAGTGCTATAAATTTTCCTCTCAGCTGTGTTCTGCATATTTTGATATGTTGTATTTTCATTTAAATCTAGTTTTTTTTTTATTTTTATAAGAATTCTTCTTTGACTTATGTATTATTTAGAGGAATGATTTTGATTTCCAAGTGTTTAGAGATTTTTCTGTTTTCTATCCATCTGTAGGTTGATTCCATTATGATCAAAAAACGTAATCTGCATGATTTCAATTACTTTAAGTTGTTGAGGTTTGTTCTATGGCCCAGGATATGGTCTACATTGGTGAATCTTCCATGGTTGTGAAAAAAAAAAACATGACTGGGAGCAGTGGTTCACTCCTATAATCCCAACACTTTGAGAGACTGAAGGGGGGCGTGTCACTTGGAGTCAGGAGTTCAAGGAAGACCAGCCTGGCCGACATGGTGAAACCCAGTCTCTACTAAAAATACTAAAGTTAGCTGGGCATGGCAGCAAGGGCCTGTAGACCCAGCTACTTGGGACACTGAGGCAGGAGAATCACTTGAACTCAGGAGGCAGAGGTTGTGGTGAGCAGAGATCATGATGCCACTGCACTCCAGCCAGGGCAACAGAGCAAGACTCCATCTCAAAAAGAGAAAAAAAAACAGGCCAATTATGGTGGCTCATGCCTGTAATCCTGGCACTTTCAGAGACTGAAGCAGGCAGATCACCTGAGGTCAGGAGTTAGAGACCAGCCTGGCCAACATAACAAACCCTGTCTCTATCAAAAATACAAAAATCAGTCAGGCGTGGTGGTGCATGCCTGTAGTCCCAGCTACTCGGGAAGCTGAGGCAGGAGAATCATTTGAACCCTGCAGGTGGAGGTTGCAGTGAGCTGAGATCACGCCAGTGCACTCAGGCTTAGATAGCAGAGCAAGACTCTCAAAAAACAAACAAACAAACAAACAGCAATGTGCTCTCTGCTATTGGGTGGACAGTTCTATGGATATGTCAGATCTAGTTGGTTTTATAGCATTTATTGTTCAAATCTTCTATTTCCTCGTTTTCTGATTCTGTCTTCTGTTTTTTTACTCTACTCTTGAGCCTATCCAGTAAGGTTTTTTATTTCAGTTAGCATATTTTTTAGTTCTATTATTTCCATTTTGCTTCTCTTTATAACTTCTTTTACATTGCTGAGATTTTCTACTTTTTCATTTGTTTCCAGAGAATTCACAGTTGTTTGTTGAAGCCTCTTTATGATGACCACTGTAAAATCCATGCCAGAGGCTCCAACACCTGATCTTCCTCAGTACCATCATCTGTTGATTGCTTTTTCTCATTCCTGCTGTAGTTTTCTTGGGTCGTTGTAATCTGGACATATGGGACATTATATCGTGAGACTCTGGATCCTGTCTAGCCTTCCCCTTTTTAAGTCCTACCGTTGACGAACAGTGCAAGGACTGGGGTACGTATCATCAGCTTCACGCCGAACTCACTCACAGCAGCCCCACAGAAGTGGGGCTGTGACTCACACTGACCCTTGTGGGTGAGTGAGGTGGAAGTTTAGCTCCTCCCTCTATGTCCATGAACACTTTCCCGGGGCACCAACTTGTACATGCTCATCGCTTCTGAGTGCTGATAGGTCAGCTAGCTCCCTGTGGGGCCCCACTGCCACCAGAGGAAAAGAGAGGGGAAGGACTCACACACTTTGCCACTGCAAGGTAGAGTCAGGAGCTGAGGTGAGCCTGCTGAAACCAGGGAAGAGACAGTAAAGCCGAGCCCCAGCTAGCCCTGTTCCCCACCCCCTTTTCCACCTCCTTGGTGCCAGGTGAGGGTAGAGACTAATCCCATTCTCACTACCTTGTAAAGTTTTGTAAGGGAGGAAAAAACTTTTTCTCTTCTTTCTTGGATTCAGTGGCTAGGGCTTGCAAATCTAACTGATTTTTAAAAATCAACAGAATGAAAAGAAAAAAGTTTATTTATGCTTGCAGCAAATGCACATCAGGGTGCTAAGTTTAAGTAACTCAATGAGATGGTTAGAATTTGGGGCTTAGAAAACCATCTTAACAAAGGGAAATAAATCTTCAGAGAAGTGACAAGAGGAAGGAAAAAGGATTTGGGTTTCTAGGGGCAGGGAAG
>NW_022437080.1:11146-52801 GCF_009761245.1 Sapajus apella
TTTCCTGGAGCAGGTTGGTCTAAGCCTGTTGGCAGCTCTGCAGTGCACTGCAAGCATGTGTGGGAGGCCCGGGAAGAGGGAAGCCCGGGCTCCCCACTGGGTCCATCTCGTGCCCTGAGGTCTCAAGGCCTGACTTCTTTCCACCTTTCTGAGACCTCTGTGGTCATTTGTTGTTTGATGTCCAGGGATTTTTAGTTATAAGGGAGAGGACAAGGGAGAAACAGGGTTACTCCACCTTCCTGGAACCGGGCGCTCCCTCCCACACCCACACTTTAGGTGCTTGTTACAGCAGCCCCACTCTCTCAGTACCAAAATGTGTCTAGTTTGCTATCGCTACATGCCAGTTACCACAGCTTGGTGGCTTCAAACAGTAATGTACTGCTCACAGTTTCTGCAGGTGAAGTCCAGGCATGGAATGGCTGGATTCTCTGCTTGGGTCTCACCGGGGCTGTAGTTCTATCTGGAGCTCAGGGTCACCTTCCACACTCACTGGTTTTGGCACAAGTCACCTACTTGCTGCTGTGGGACGAGGTCCCCATGCTCTTGCTAGTTGTGGGCCGGGGACCACTGTCGCTTCCTAGAGGGCACGCCCTGTCCCCGCCATGCGGCCCTGCCATCGCAGCAGCAGAGAACCTCCCCCAAGTGAAATGCTTCTCGTGCTTTGAATCTCTCTTATTTCCCCTTCTGCAACCAGTCAGAGACTTCCTGCTTTTAAGGGGTTCATGTGATTTGGTGAGGCCCACTCAGATAATATCCTTATCTTAAGGTCAGCTATGCCGCACGTCAGCCTAATCACAGGAGTAAAATCCATCATCTTCACAGCCCGGGGCCGGTATCGGATGTGTACAGTGTGTGGGGGGGCAGGAAAGCTCGGGGCCATGTTGGGGGTCCTGCGCCTCTCTTCAACTGCGTGTTCATGAAGAGCACATCGTTAGCTTGAAATCAACCATGTTGGGTCTTTTTCCACCAGAGAGCTCAACAAGTGCTAAACGCTGGGGCTTCTCTCCCCAGGGCAGGTCCGCCAGCACACTCACTCTCACATGCAATGGGAGAGGTCCAGCCTCTAACACGGAACTCGGCAAAGCATTGTTAGGAAAAATAAAGATGACCTTAACAAACAGACCAACTGCACCATGTCCATGGGCGGGGAGGACTCAATGTTGTTAAAAGATCAGTTCTCTGCAAGCAATTGATAGATACAAGCCAATCTCAATCAAAATCCCATCTGTTAGGCGTGTGTGCATGAGTGTAAATTGGTATGTGATTCAAAAATTAATCTGGAAATGCAAAGACCTTCAATAGTTCTAACAATTTTGAAGTAGAAGAAAAGGGTGAAAAATATACGTATAAGATTTCAAGGCTTGCTATCAAATCGCAGTAATAAAACCAGGGTAGTACTCACATAAGGACAGAGATAGAGACCAGTGGAACAGAATGTTTTTTAATCCCAGAAAAAGGCCCACATATATACAGTCGTTTCATTTATGAGAAATATGCTACTACAATTCCGTGGGGGGAAAGAGTGAACTTTTCAAGAAATTACGCTGGAAAAATTATATACTCACATGGAAAAAAATAAATCTTGACCCCTCTCCTACAAAAATGAATTTGTGATAGATCATAAACATGAAAGGTAAAACAATACAGTTTCTAGAGCAAAATTCAGGAGAATATCTTTATAAACTTAGGCTAGGCAAAGATTCTTAAAAGGAACACACACAAAAAAATAAAAATTAAATTTAGACTTTACTAAAATTGAGAGCTTCTGTTTACCAACGGCTTCTCTAAAACAATAAAAGATATTTAAAAAAAAAAAAAAAAAAGGAAAGCTTTTACTTCTACCCTTTTAGGGTTTTTCAGCTGGGTCTGAGAATTAAATTGACACAAGACAGATCAACAGAATAAAGCATACAAAGTCACTTAATACAAATTTTACCTGGCACAGGAGCCTTCAGCAGAAAGTAAAGACCCAAAATGCAGTTATAGGTGAGTGCTTATGTATTGAATTAGACCAAGAGTGGTAAGTTATGAAAATGTGAGCAGGCAAAGGTTTGAGCAAAGGGAGTTAATTGGTGGAGAACTGCCTGGGAAGCTGAGGGTGGGTCTAGCAAGATTTATTTCTGCAGCTTTCCCTCAGTCTCAACTTCCTGTCCCCAAATATAAGACTGGTGCTGTCCTTCTGGTATAGGCAGAAGGCCTTTCACATGAGAATTTTATCTCCTGCTCTTCAGAGACAGAAGGAAGGGCAGAGTGATCTTGCACCTCTGGCTTTCAAGTGCCTTTAACTCAAAATAGTCACTATTCCAGAGTGTCATATTTTTATCTCCTTCAGAGATAAGCCGCAGACTAGAAGACATTTGCATTACATAAATCTAGCATGAAACTTGTACCCAGAACATATAAAGAACTCCTACAACCTGATTAATTTTAAAACCAGTCAATCCATGGGAAAAAAAATAGCAAAAGATGTACGCGTTATAAAAAAGGATATCTAGATGGCCCATGAGCACATGAAAATGTGGCCAACATCATTCTTCCTAAGAAAAATGTAAATCACAACATACCACTATACCCCCAGTCAAGGTGAAATTAAAGGAACTGACAATATCAAATTTTAGCAAAAACATGGCATCACTGAAACTGTTATACACTGCTGGCAGGAATATAAATGAAGATAATCCCTCATACCTTATGAGCCAGCAATTCTGCTTCAGAGTTGGTTCATCAATGGTCATGTAAAAGACCCTTCAGACCAGGCGCGGTGATAATCCCAGCACTTTGGGAGGTCAAGGTAGGCGGATCACCTGAGGTCAGGAGCTCGAGACCAGCCTGGCCCACACAGTGAAACCTGTCTCTAGTAAAAGTACAAAAATTAGCCGAGCATGGTGGTGTGTGAGTGTGGTGGTAGGCGCCTATAGTCCCAACAGTAATCCCAGCTGAGGCAAAAGAATTGCTTGAACTCGGGAGGCAGAGTCTGCAGTGAGCCAAGATCAGGCCACTGCACTCCAGCCTGGGTGACAATTGCAAGACTCCGTCTCAAAAAAAAAAAAAAAAAAATGACCCTTCAAAGAAATTTTATTCATAAATAGGAGACAAGCCAATTTTCCACTGGGACAGAGAAGGAACCCCTCTTAGAGGCCTTCCAGGCCCCCAAAGCATGGGAATAAGAGAAAATTCTTGAGTCCCTTCCAGGGAAATTCCAGGTACCTATCTAGGCTTGAGAAGTGAATGAACAACCTGAGAAGCAAGCAGGTAATCACAGCTTAAACAGTCTCTACTCCAGTGAGCTAGAGTTACAGGTGTGTGGTTCCCTGTAGAAACCAAAGACAACACCTTGACATATGTCTCTGAGTTGTTTTTTCAGAAACCCAGACCCCCACCAGACGGAAAATGCCAACCACTGTCAGATAAGGGGAAAGGAAGGACTGAACTCCAACTGTTACCGGGAAGTGCAGGAATCCTCGTTTTTTGTCTTACTTGGAGAAAGCGCTCTGCCAAGTGACTGATTTACTGAAGGAGACTAGACAGCAGACAGTATTTAAGGGGAGGTGCGCTCTGCAAAGATGAGGCCGAGTTGGCTGCTGAGGGGAGTGAGCCAGCAGCAGCTTGAGAGTCCTGCGCTGGGTTTTTATGCTGTTAGACTCTTTTCTGAAGTTCCTGCCTCTGCCTTAAGCCTCTGCTGTTTTCCTTGTCTAGTTTTCCTACTTCTGCCTTAAGTCTCCATCCTTTCCCTGCCCAAGTTCCCACCCGGGCTTGCGGGACCCTCTCTTACCATTAGTTGGTGCACATGTGTGGGTCCGGTGTTGGATACAAATCCTATTTGATGGCTGCATTGCTCATTACCACCACCCCAGGAAAGCTGGAGAGTGGTCAGATCTACACTTACAGCACCTGTGTCATCACTTAAGAATTGGCTTCTCTGCTTCTTCCCCTTAGCATGCATCTACCTACATTCTGACACATTAACTGCAGAGTGAATGATTAGATTTCTGGGCATCTTAATGGACGTGCCTTCCTGTATAGGTATTTCCCCTCCTCTCTGCTTGTAACTGTCATTCCTGTCTCAGGTGGTCCCTGGGGCGTGAGATTTTCCAGGCTTCCCTTTTCTCAGGGGCTCTGCTCTCCTGCTCATGTCTGGCTATCTGCCTGCTCTATCATGACCCCAAGTCTTTGTTCTAAATTTCCTCCAAGAAGTCTGGGGAGAATCATTCTCACAGACCAAACTTTACCATGCCTTTCTGCTGACCTCAGATTTCAGCCAAAGCTTCACTTCCTTAACCAGCTGCATAAAGAATCTCTGAATCCACCTATGACCCTAAGCCCTCGCTTCAAGACAGCTTGCCTTTTGGGGCCAAACCCATGTATGGCCTCCACGTGTTGACTTATGACTTTGCCTGTAACCTCCGTCTCCCTGCCTTTAAAAGCCCTTACATGTAAGCCTTCTGCAAGCTCAGGTCTCAAGCTTTAGCTCCCCAACTCTCTTTGCTTGGCACCCTACAATAAATAATCTTTCTTTCTCTCTCTGCAAATCTCAGCGTCAATGTTTGGCTTTCTGTACCAGGCAAGTGGACCCAAGTTCAGTGTAGTAACACCATCAACAGCAGATGGGGCCAGGTCCGGTGGCCCATGCCTGTAATCCAGCATTTTGGGAGGCTGAGGACCTCAAGTAGGCAGACCACTTGCAGCCAGGAGTTTGAGACCAGCCTGGCCAACATGGCTAAACCCCATCTCTACTAAAAATGCAAAAAAAAAAAAAAAAAAAAAAATTAGCCAGATGTGGTGGCGCATGCCTGTAATCTCAGCTACTCAGGAGGCTGAGGCACGAGGATTGCTTGAATTCGGGAGGCAGAGGCTGCAGTGAGCCAAGATCACGCCACTGTGTGGCAGGCCAGGTCTCACTAACGCAAGCCTCCATAAGAACTGTTTCAGTACCGGCTGAGTGGGTAAGTATTAAAAGCCAGTGCTCCAGAAACAGATAAACACCACATGTTCTCACTCATAAGCGGGAGTTTAACAATCAGAACGCATGGACACAGGGAGGGGAACATGACACACCAGGGCCTGTCGGGCGGTGGGGGACAGAGGGAGGGACAGCATCAGGACAAATACCTAATGCATGCGGGGCTGAAAACCTAGATGACAGGCTGATGGGTGCAGCAAACCACTATGGCACATGTATACCTACGTAACAATCGTGCGCATTCTGCACATGTATCCCAGAACTTAAAGCATAGTAAATTAAGACAGCGTTCTTATACAAAGGTTGGGATATAACAAAAGCCCATCACCAGTTTTGTCTAGGCCTTAAAGTATAACAAAATAATAAAGGAATTCTTAACAGAATCCATGTAGGATTAAACAACTTTTACTGTGGGTTTGAAGAAGCTCCTCAGGCCTCCACAAACAAGTTTATGGAGTGTCTGAAGGAACTCCCCACACCTCTGTGATTTAGCAGGAGACAGGATAAGGGTAATCACTCCAGCACCTGGGCCCATTTAGATGAAGTAAACTTACTCAGGCTCCAGAGGAAGGACTCAGACCTTAGTTGTAGATTCAAAGACGTTAATCACTGAGATCTTTAGACGAATGCACTCTTAACACATAGACATGTAGCTTAAAAGGTATATAAGCTCTGGAAAACTGTAATTTTGAGTTGGTCTGGCAATAACTTTCACGCCTTTTCCCTGTAACCAGTTGTGGAAATAAAAAGTCTCTTCCTCCCCAGTGCATCTGCATGTCGCTATTGGGTCATGAGAAATAGCAGCCCGTCCTTCAGTTTGGTGCAGGAACAAAATTTGGCGCACCAGCGAGGAGAGATGGGGACAGTGCTGCATTCAGGGGCCAGTGGCTTGCCACGAGACAGTCTTCAGGGGGATCTCAGCATCTGCACAAAACTGCACATCCCTTTCACTATTGGAGAAGAACTGAGACCGGGAGCGGACATGCTCAAAGGATGACGTCACTGGATCTTACTCCTGTCTGGGCTTGTTAGGCCATTTGTCTGGTACCGCCAAGGGAAGCGGTAAGGCTTGCTCATACACTTGCTTTGCATTTTGGTTGAGATCAGGTTTGGGGCTGGTTTTGAGTCTGTTTTGCCCGACTACACTTCCCCTTGTGTTGTCCAAAATTTGTCTTCACTTGTGTATCTGTCTTACTCCTTTGATACCACTTAAACTTGAAAATGGGAGGAGCTGGGTTCATTCCTGCTGACAGATCTCTGGGAAGGAAAAATATTTATTTTAGGAGTTCAATGGTTAAAAGTCAGCTTAATTAAAAGCTAAGATCTAAGATGTGTATATGAAGGCCTTCATGTTTCATGTTTTGTTTTTGTTTTTGTTTATTTCTCTTCTAGGACCTTGCCTTTTTTCAACTCTGCCTCCTGGGTTCAAGCGATTTTCCTGCCTTATCCTCCCAAGTAGCCGGGATTACAGGCACCTGCCACCACGCCCAGCTAATTTTTGTATTTTTAGTAGAGACGGGGTTTCACCTTGTTGGCCAGGCTGATCCGGAACGCCTGACTTCAGGTGATCCGCTCACCTCAGCCTCCCAAAGCGAATGAATGAATAATGAATCTCACATCTGGGATTACAGATGTGAGACTCCAAGCCTGGCCTAGGACCTTGTCTTTTTAAGCAAAAGTTTTTTTTTTTTTTTCTCAGTTGGCTGAACTCCATTTTCTTCATTAATAGCTATTGCAACAGAAGCTACTCTGGGAGTTTTAAGAAAAGATGTAATTTAGATACTTAGAAATGTCTTTGTTTGGAAAAAAAAATTAAGTGCTTTGTAAATGCATCACATGGTCTAGCCTCATAATAATTCTCCCTTTTTGAAAACCCAGGATTCAGCGTGGGCTTTGCTCAGAGCTCTAAGATCCAGTTAAAAGATAGGTAGTCAGGATCTAAATAAAGTTTATCTTTGGGGGGGCCAAGATAGGTGGATCATGAAGTCAAGAGATCGAGACCATCCTGGCCAACATGGTGAAACCCCGTCTCTACTAAAAATACAAAAATTATCTGGGCATGGTGGCCCATGCCTGTAGTCCCAACTACTTGGGGGGCTGAGGCAGGAGAATTGCTTGAACCCAGGAGGTGGAGGTTGTGGTGAGCTGAGGTCGAGCCTCTGCACTCCAGCCTGGGTAACAGGAGCAAAAATCCTTCTCAAAAAAATAAATAAATAAATGAATAAAAATAAAGTTAATCTCCTCATACAATCCTATGATAAATTTCTATAATTTTATGTTTGATCTGGTGTTTATCTTGACTCTTCCTCTAGCACCACCCGGCTTTTTTGCTGTGTCACCTAAGAGTTGTTTCCCTCATAAGCAGATTTAGAGATATTTGGCTGACAACTTCCAGAGTAATAAACCCGGTTGTTAAGAGTTTACAAGCCTAAGATAGGAAAAAGGAGGTCTTATGAGTCTATAAAATGTACTTCTGTTGGTATACCTGGTGTGTCTACATATTTATGTCTTGTGTACACCATGTTTTACTGCTGAAAATATGTAAAAGGGTTCTAATTAATTAGCTCAAAGAAAAATAAAAGCACTTAAATAACAGAAAAAAGGAAAAACTGGTCAAAAGCTTTTTCAAGTTTATGTAACAAGTAAAATCTTTAATAAATAAACTAGCTTTAAAAATTATTGGTAAAGTCATATTAGAACTGCCTTAAGAGGTGCCAACATACATTTTTGTTTGTATTTATTGATCAGGCAATTTCATACTTCCCTCTGCCAAGTACTTAAGCTGTCAGATTTGGCATAGAGGCTACAAAACTATAACTCAGCCCAAAACAAAATGATCTTTGCTTGTGTAATTTTTAATAAACAAAACATTAATATTGGTTTAATGAAGGTAGCTACAGCTTGAATTATTTAGTAAAATACCCAAACTTCTAACCTTGTGGCCTTAAGCAGTCTAGTCCACAGACCTGAAGGAAGTTTGTTCTGGGAAAGGACTGTTATCAACTTTGTTTCAAAGCTAAACTATAAACTAAGTTAATAAACAAGAACAGATTTGATGTTAGAAGCAAGATGGAATCAGTTAGGTCAGATCATTTTCACTGTCTCAGCTATAATTTTGCAATGGTGGTTTTGTAACTTTAAATGATGACTATCACAGTTTTCATAAATTAGTAGATAAATGTAATGGAATAAATACTCATAAACAAACATCATAATTTAGAATCTAAAATTAAATTAAGCAACAGATATTTCATTATTTGGGTAATTTCCAATTAAAATATATTGTAGGAAAATATTCTTTCTAAAAAATGTGTCATTTTTCAAGGGTAAATAATTTTTGTCTAATTCAAAGATTATTTGAAGGTTATATATAAAACAAGCTAAAATAAACCAGGAAATAAGAGAGATCTAAAGAAAGTTACAAAAATAAAGAGAGCATAAAGCTTATTGGTAAAATAAAAATATCTTCAAAAATGTAAACATTTGGTCTAAATTATGCAGGTTAAATAATAGGTTTACTAAATACTGTAGGTCATAAACTGCTTCTTTGACTTAAAAATTGTTCAATTTATTTTGGAGTGTTAAATTCTAGATAAGACCTGGGGACATTTCATATGCCTGGGGACATATTAAATTAGCCATGCCCCTAGCTATGCGAAAGGTATTAAAGAAAAAAAGACTTTATATAAAAAAGGATCTTGTATGGCAAATTCTTTTCCTAAAGTAAAATAACTGGTTGTTGAAAAAGAGAATGTTTAGGACAAGTCAGAAAGTTGAGGCATGTTATAGCTTGCCTGTGTAAGTTATGAAAGAATTTATAAAAGGGAATTTATGCAAGAAATATTTTACAATGTAAAGGTAATTACGTTCCCTAAATGCTTTATGACTCTAGCTGTACAACTTGCCTGCTTTACAGCGAGGTGAGGCCTGGGACACGTGGAGTTAAATGCTGGAATATGTCAGACCTTATCTGCATTTCTATCTAAGTCCTAGGCTCCACACCTAGTACATAATTAAAATCCCAAATTTAAGAAGGTTTTCACCAAAAGTAAAGATTGCTAATAGTTAATGCTGTGACATGTATTTGAGACTATTGAAGAAACAGTTTTATATGCAAGGTGTGTAAGGAAAGTTAAATATACTTTCTGTAAAAAGATTATAAGGATGCATGAGAATGTGGATTTTTGCCTAGATTAAAAGGTTAAAGGAGTGTTTTAAGTTGGATAAAATAAAGATGAAAGTTTAGGAAAGTTGTGGAAGGTTGATTGTAAGGGAAATTCTGTGTTTAAACATTTTGGCTAAAATTAAAGGGGTGTCATCCAGTTTTCCTATAAATTATTAAAATAAAAGCTCAATGGATTTCTCTTAGAGCACTAACCTGCTCTTTAACAAAACTTGTTTAGGGTCATAAAAAGGTCTATACAAATCTTACCTTATGATCAAACATTAAAATTGGGTAAATATGTCTCTACTAATGTAAAGGTGAAATTTGGCTTATTTGGTATAAAAATTATACAGGAGCATTATCAAATATGAAATGGTGTTTGGCCTTCTTTGGGTTATATTTGTATAAATAGGTTATTGGTATGTGTTCCAAAATCATGGGAGACTCCTATAATTCTGATATATCTTAGTGTATGTTATCAGTAATAATTATAATTATTACGTTAAATTGTTGCATGCCACAGAGGTAACAGATATCCTTGTCAATTGTATCTTTAACTATGGCTACCCTAAAACTTTTCATCATCTATAAGTAATTGTTTGTCTTGTTTTAGTCCGCTTTAGAAGGTGGTTTTATAATCAACTACCAAGCTCTAACAGGTGCTCTTGAATGTAGGCTTCTGATAACTTTGGGGACTGTAACAACAGAATAGAGGGAAAACATTCAGAATAGAAGAGAAACATTCAGTGTGTTTGTTAATGCATGTTGAACATCTTTACAGTTGCTTGTTTTCCATGTCTGTATCTGCTTGGTGAAAAATCTGTTTATGACTTTTGTCCATGTTCATTAATATCAAGCAGGACAGAAATTAACTGCATGAATTGAACTCCCTAATAGGTAAATGGAGTGATCTTTTCAACATTTTGCTTAAAACATTGCTAATCCTTTGTTTTGCTTTTCAGAGTCGAGGAAACTTTTCTTTGAGCTATTGACAGCTTTTAACAATTTAGTATAGCCCCATGAACAAAATTTGTAGCATATTTGTTTCTCTCTACCTGATTTGTCTGGAATTTGGAAACTATTTGTGAGTGTTCTCATTTTATGGCAATATAGTTATTTGCATTAGTGCAATAAGAATCTGTCTTCTTTTGTAACAGGACACAAAAACTGGTTATTTTACCAAGGCTTTGACTGCAATTGTATACTTTCCTTTAAGGAATCAAACTTGACTTGTAAAGCCCTTGGGAAATTGCCCCCCTATTCTGTGTACACAGTTCCCATACAGGATTTCTGATCTGTGATAAGTAAAGAATACCAATTTCTGATAACCTAAGGAACCCCAACTTATCTTGAAACCTCAAGAGGAGAGGAATTCACCCAACTCATAGATATTTGATGATATAAATCCATGGCTGAGCTCAGCTTTAAAAAGTTCTTATCTCAGATTTCTGCTATGGAACAAAGTTGCAACAAAGCCAATTTAAAAGGCCTATGTAACAAATTATTATTCTTGCTGCTCTTTCTAATCTGGCCAAGCATAATAAAGCAAATTGGTCCTACCATAATTTGTCTTTTAATAAAAATGAGAAACTGGAGAGAGAACAGTTATGTTTCAAAAGCCACAGTACACCTGTTGTTAAATTCTAGTCTTGCTTGATGTTTTTCAGTTTTTATTATTTTCTACAGTTTGGATTAAATTCTGATTTTTCTGCCTACAGGCCTCCAAAACAATGTTTTCCGTTTTTTTCTTTTTCTTCTTCTTTTCCCCATTTTTCCTAATTGGAAATTACTGAAACCTAAACTGTGCATTCCTAAAGCCGTGTGAACTGAAGACTAGAAACTGAAACCTCAGAAGAAAACCAGCAGCAGCCTATTAATATGTGTTGCTGTTGCATGCTATTGTGTTTCAGCAGGCGCCTCCTCTAAGCCCCCAAAACAGAGTGTTACTAGGAACGAACAGACCTCTCCCACTCCAGTGCTGCATTTTGGTGCCCCATAACGATGACCCCCATCTCGGCAGGAAGTAGCCAGAAAGATTACGATGGCCCATCTCCCTACGATTCTCATGCTAAATAAATATATAAGCATGATAGAAATCTTGCACAAATTGACAGTTGGGATTGTGGCAGGCCAGGTCTCACTAAAGCAGGCCTCTGTCACAGCTGTTTCCGTACTGACTGAGTGGTTAAGTTAAACATTAAATGCCAGTGCCTTTATAAAAGGCTGGGATGTAACAAAAGCCCATCAAGAGTTTTGCCTCAGCCTTTCCTGGGCCTTAAAGCATAACAAAATAATAAAGGAATTGTTAACAGAACCCATGTAGGATTAAACAAGTTTTATTGTGGGTCTGAAGAAACTCCCCAGACCTCCACAAACAAGTTTATTGAGGGTCTGAAGGAACTCCCCACACCTCTGTGATTTAGCAGGACACAAGGTAAGGGTAATCACCCCAGCACCTGGACCCATTTAGATTAAGTGAACTTACTGAGGCTCCAGAGGAAGGTCTTCAGGAATCAGACCTTAGTTATAGATTAAAAGAGGTTAATTACTTACATCTTTACATGAATACACACTTAACATGTAGATATATAGCTTAAAAGGTATGTAAGCTCTGGAAAGCTGTAATTTTGAGTTGGTCTGGCAGTAATTTCCAGGCCTTCTCTCTGTAACTGATTGCAGAAATAAAAACTCTCTTCCTCCCCATTCATCTGCACCTTGTTATTGGGCCACAAGAAATAGCAGCCTGACCCTCAGTTTGATCCAGAAACAACTGCGCTCCAGCCTGGAAAACAGAGAAAATATCTATCTCAAAAAAAAAAAAAACAAAAAAAAGAAACAGTAGATGGGATATATAATTTATGGTATATTCATACAATGGAATAACATAGCAATGAACAAAAATGAACTACACACATAATAATGTGGGTAAATTGCTCAGTTATAATGATGAGTGAAAGCAAACACAAAATAACATATACGGTAAATTCCATTTATATGAAATTTAAGAAGAGGCAAACCGATCCTCCTACATATATCAAATACAAGTTGGGGATAATTAGGGAAATGTGAGTAAGTGCCGGATATTTGACAATATTAGACATTTGTCCATTTTCTTAGGTGTGACAATGGTATTGTTATCACTCATGAAATGATTAAGAACAACACGTCATGATAGATACAACCACTTTTAAACTCTTGTACGTATGTGTGTGAGTGTGTACTTTCCCATTTTGAAAAAAAATGAGAGTGAACTACAGTTTTATCATAAAGTACAAGATAAACACTTTATTTTCAAATACTTTTTTAATCAGAGCATAAAGGAAAAGATTGATATATTGTCCTATATTAAAATTCAGAATCTGCTACATCAAAAAAGATCACTAAGAGTGAGAAAGAATAAGCCACAGAACAGGAGAAGACATTTCTGTTTCATTAGGTTGTGTATTTAGATCTTTCATACACTGCTCTGCGTGTGTTTATATTCCACAATACCAAATAAAAAAGTTAAAAAAGAAATTGAGCTATAAAGGACCAGGTGGATCTTGCTTAGCCAGAAATGGCTCTAACGGGTGTTTTTATCATGCTTGTTAAATAGGTCATTTAGCTGCAAGGAATTTAGCATTGTTGCCTGCAGAAGCCATTGAAAAACAAACAAACAATAAAATGAACAAGCAATCTTCTCCAAAGTGCTGGCAAAGAAGAGCCCAAGGCTGAGAAGAGGTGGGGGCAGCAGCTGGGGAGCCCCTCCTGGAAAATATGAAACATCATGAAGCCAATTAATTTTCCCTGATTGACATGAAAATTAATTTGCCTAGAATTACTCACGCTGGAGGTTCTAATTATTCATTTCCATCAAGATGCAAATTGAGTTTTACGCAGAGAGAAGAAGAGGGAGGCCAGAGGAAAGTGATGGGGTGTGGTGGGCAGGCCTGGGTTGGCGGGGAACCTGGGATCCATGTGGTCCTAAGACACAGGAATTCTGGGATACAGCTTGGACAAGGGCACCTCGGGGCCTGCTTGCCTCCTATCTGAAGCGGTTCTCCTCTGGGGAGAGTCACTGAGCCACAGGAGATGCAGCAGAGACAGGGAGCTACTGTGTGCAAACTGCATCACAGGATGCACCTGATGCCAGGAACAAGCAATGCCCAATTCTGGGAACCCAGAGACGCTCTCAGCTGGGGCCAGTGCCCATGCTGGGAAGAGTTACATAACAAAATAAGACGATGTGCTCAGTGTGCATCCTTTCCTGCGGTGAGTGTTCAGGACATGTTTGATGATTCACTGCTGCATTATTAATCTTTTGGCAGATGACTGAAAAAAGTCACCCTCTGTATGAATAATAAAATTTATTAAATTATGCAAGAAATATTTGTTACCCAAATATTAGCTGGGTCAACCATGTGTTGGGTACTAGGAATGCAGAGGGAAAAAGTTAGTCTTTATATTCTCAGGGAGCTCACTGTGGAGTCCTAAGACCACAACAGACCTTGAGAGTGGCTGTTTTTAAGGAGGGAGGGAAGATGTGCAAAGCCTCTACCATTGAAAACCACAAAGCGCAGGGCGCGGTGGCTCACACCTGTAATCCCAGCACTTTGGGAGGCCGAGGCGGGTGGATCACGAGGTCAAGAGATCGAGACCATCCTGGTCAACATGGTGAAACCCTGTCTCTACTAAAAATACAAAACATTGGCTGGGCATGGTGGTGCATGCCTGTAATCCCAGCTACTCAGGAGGCTGAGGCAGGAGAATTGCCTGAACCCAGGAGGCGGAGATTGTGGTGAGCCGAGATCGCGCCATTGCACTCCAGCCTGGGTAACGAGCGAAACTCCGTCTCAAAAAAAAAAAGAAAAGAAAACCACAAAGCATTGTTGAGGAAAAATGAAGATCTAAATAAAAAATGTGAAGAACTCAGATAAACCATGCACTTTTTTCAAATAAAAAGGTGAACTGGCTTGCTCTATGGCTGTTGAAACATTATAAAATGATATTGTATTACTCATCGTTCTCCAGCAGACTCAACAGAATGTGTCCATGTAGAGAAAAGTTTATTGTGGAAACTTGGTAACTTGCCCAACAAAATCTAGAGCTGGCAGGCTGGATACTCAAGGAAGAGTTGCAGTGGAGTCCAAAGGCAATCTGCTGACAGAATTTCTTCTTTCCTGGAAGTCAGTCTTTGTTCTAGTAAGTCATTTAACTGATTGGATAAGGCCCACCCACATTAGGAAAGGTAATTTGCATTACTCAAAGACCACCCATTTACATGTTCATCGCATCTTTAAAAATGCTTTCACAGAAGCTTCTAGAAAAATAACCAAATATTTGAGCACCATGGCCCAGCCAAGTTGACATAAAATTAATTATAGCAGATGACAATTAAGAAAGCACAGCATTGGCCAGGCACAGTGGTTCATGCCTGTAATCCCAGCACTTTGGGAGGCCAAGGCAGGAGGATCACTTGATGGCAATAGAGCAAGACACTGCCTTTTATGTGTGTGTGTGTGTGTGTGTGCGTGTGTGTGTGTGTGTGTGTGTGTGTGTGTATGTGTGTCTGTATTTTTCCACAGTTCGGTTTTGGAAGCCAAAAATCTGATATCAAGGTGACACCAGGGCCATGCTACCTCCAAAGGCTCAAGAAAAGGATCTTTTTTTTGCCTCTTCCAGCTGCTGATGTTTGCCAGCAACCCTTGGCATTCCCTAGGAGGCAGCTGCATCACTCCAGTTCTGCCTCCGACATGATATGACCTTCTTTCCTGAGTCTCTATATCCAAATGTCAGTTTTTTTTAAGGACATCAGCCATTGGGTTAGGGCCTGTGCTAATCCAGTATGACCTCATCTCAACATGATTCCATTTGCAAGCCTCCACAGTTGTGCACGCTGCGTGTTTCAGTCAACAACAGACTGCCCATACAACAGTGGCCCCGTAAGATTATAATGGAGCTGAAAAACTCCTGTCACGTAGTGGAGAGCGTACCCATTGTAAAGTCACAGCAAAATGTGTTACTCACGTGTTTGTGGTGACAATGGTGGAAATAAACCTGCTGCGCTGCCGGTCACAGAAAGAGCAGCACACACAATTATGTACTATACCTAATAATTGATCATGATAATAAACAACTATGTTCCTAGCTTGTAATCCCCTGTACTTTGGGAAGCAAAGGCGAGAGGATCACCTGAAGTCAGCAGTTCGAGACCAGCCTGGCCAACACGGTAAAACTCTGTCTCTACTAAAAATACAAAATTAGCCAGGCATGATGGCACACGCCTGTAATCCCAGCTACTTGGGAGGCTGAAGCAGGAGAATTGCTTGATCCCAGGAGGCGGAGGTTGCAGTGAGCCGAGATCGTGCCATTACATTGCAGCCTGGGCAACAAGAGCGAAACTGCACTCCAGCCTGGGCAACAAGAGCGAAACTGCACTCCAGCCTGGTGCCTGGCGAAGGAGCAAGACTCTGTCTCAAAAACAAACAAACAAACAAACAAAACCACTACTTAAGGTGATTTTTGCAGATATCTCAGATTTACAGAAATAATAGAGGCACTAATGAGTGAGGTCAGCAGGTTGCTACTCACGCCCATCCAACAGCAACAGCCAAGCAGAAGATTAAATTCTATAACAGACAGACTTTACAATGACAAGAAAACAAACAGGTACTGGGAGGAAAGGTAACAACATATGTACAAGGCCCTTACAGGTTAAAAAATTAACTTTATAAAAAGAGAAAGAAAAATAAATGGAAAACTAAAACACATTCACGTATGAGATGACTCGGTATCATAAAGATAGCAATTCTCCTCCAAATCAGCCTATCAATTCTGGATGGCAGTTCCAACCCAATTCCCAAATGATTACAGATGCAAAATATTATGTCATTTACTTTCTTATCACACTGTCCCCCACTTCTTTTTCATTGTGCAAGTTGTAAGCTTCTGGCCTTTTTTCCTTTCCTTTCTCTGGTGCTAAAGTTCTAGCACTCAGTCTTAGAATGGTCGGCCCTTATAAAATGCTGGTGAAATAAATCTCAAGAAAATCCGAAGGAAGTTTTGCCCCTTTTTCTCCAGGTGCAGGAAACTATCATTAAATATCCTTACTTCTTATTTGTTACAAAGGAATATTGAAAGATTCCTAAACTTCAGAAATTATCACTACGGCCTATGAAAATAACTTTTAACTCCTAAAATGTATGTAATTCTGATCACTTTTTTACCTTAATAGTTTTCTTGCCCTGTTAATAATATTTAAATGGATGGCCTTGTTTTCTAAAAGATATAAATATGTATAATTTTTTATTAGGGCGGATGACTATTTCTATTTTCCTGTTGTCTGCACAGAGTTTTTAAAAAATAAAATCTATGTTCAATGTCTACAAAAAAAATGAAAGTTTTTTCCTCAGTTAATGAGTTAATCATGGAATTTGACAAACTAAACCTAACATTCATATGGAAAAGCAAGGCAACAACATAGCCAAGCCCAGGTTAAATGAGAAAGCTAAGGGATGGCCTCTGTCTAGCATACATGAGGATGCCATAAACCACACAAATTAAGACAATGGGACCTCTGCCCAGCCTGACAGGCTAGAAGCAGACCTAGCCTGGCTGTGTCTGCCCAGGAGCTCCCTTCCCTGACCTCCCTTCCCTCACCTCCCCTTTAAACAACATCTTCCTGCCTGGATTTTGCATCTCTTCACTTGGCTTTCATTTTGTCATGGCACATCAGCACCTTACTTATCAGGTACTTACGTGGTCGTGTAGTTTGTTTTACTATCTTTCCCACTGAATAAAGGAGCAGTATCTGAGATTAAAAAGGGATATGGCATAGTCTGAACTGTGTCCCTGAAAATCCGTATGCTGACATCCTAATCCCAGTACCTCAGAATGTGCCCGCATTCAGAGACGGGTCTTTACAGAGATAAGTTCAAATGGGGTCAGGTGGGTGAGCCCTAATGCCTGATGACTGGTGCCCTCATACGGAGAGGAGATTAGGGCACAGACACACACAGAGGGAGGGCCATTTGAGGACACAGGGAGAAGACAACCATCTGCAGGCCCAGGAAAGGGACCTCCAGAGAAACCAAATTGCCGACACATTGATCTCGGACTTCCAGCCTCCAGAACTGCAAAAAAATTAATTCCTGTTGTCTAAGCCACCCAGTCTGTAGTACATTGTTACATCTGCCCAGCAGACTAACATACGGCATCTCTAATAATGAGAGTCAATTCATTAAATAAACATGACAGTCTTTAAAGTGTCTGTACCTAATAACAGAGCATCAGATAAACGACACAAAAACTAACAGAATAAGCAGAGAAATAGACAAATCCACAATCATATTTGTAATTTTTTATTTTTTTGAGACAGAGTCTCTCTCTGTTGCCCAGGCTGGAGTGCAGTGGCATGATCTCAGCTCACTGCAACCTCCGCCTCCTGAGTTCAAGCAATTTCCAGCTAATTTTTGTATTTTCAGTAGAGACAGGGTTTCACCATGTTGGCAAGGTTGGTATCAAACTCCTGGCCTCAAGTGATCCACGCACCTCGGCCTCCAAAAATGATGGGATTACAGGCATGAGCCACTACGCCCGGCCCATAGTTATAAATTTTAACATTATTCTCTCCATAATTGATTGAGCTACTCAACAAAATGTCAGTAACCATATAAACTATATAAACAACACTTTAACCAACTTAACCCACAGTTTCTCAACCTCGTCACCACGGGCACTTGGGACTGGGAAATTTTTTGTTGTGGGGGCTGTCCTGTGCATAGTAGGATGTGTCACTAGACGTTACCAAATGTTTCCTCGTGGAAGAAAATCACCCCTGGTTGAGAAGCGATGGCTTGTTTGACTTTATAGAACACTACAACCAATCCCCTGCATTTTCAAGTGTATATGGAACTTCCACCAAAACAGACAGTATGGCTCAAGAGATTCCAAAAGATTGAAATCACACAAAACATGTTCTCTGACCAAAAAGGAATTTAATTAGAATACTTTTTGTAATTTTGGAAAATCTCTAAATAAATAGATCAAATGTTAATAAAATATAAAATATCAATATTTATACAATACAGCTAAACCTGTAGTTATCCTAGAAAAAAAAGATTCAAAATTAATCACCTATGATTTTGCCTTAAAAAGCTAAAACAAGAAGTGCAAATTAAACCTAAAATAGACAAAAGAAAATTGCAAATATAAAAGTGAAATCAATAGAAACAGAAAATAAACAACCAACAGAGAAAATAAATGAAACCAAAAGTGGGTTCTTTGGAAAGGTTAAGAAAATTGATAAATTTCTAGCTGGACTAAGCAAGACAGACCAGAGAAAACATGAAGTACCAACATCAGGGATGGAAGAGTCGACACCACTACAGATGCTACAGACGTCATGCGGTGGAGCAGGGACCCCTCCTCGCGACCTGCTGGGCCTCCCCTCCCACTCTCCAAGCATGCAAAAAACGGAAAATCTTGAATCCCTTCAACGGCAATTCCAGACACCTAGCTGACCTGGAGAAGTCAAGGAGCAATCTAGTGAGCAAGAAGATGGCCCCCAGAGCTTAAAACAACAGCCAAGGAAGTTAGAGTCACCGTTTGCCTCCTATGGAAACTAAAGAGGACATCTTAACATATGTCCCTGGGCTGTTTTTCAAAAACCCAGACCCCCACCAACTGGAAAATGCCATCTGCTGGAACTTAGACCTAACATAAGGGGGGACTGATCACCATTCTTTGTTTTAAATTTCTTCCTGAGAGGCCTGGAGAGGGTCATGTCCACAGGCCAGAGCTCCATATTCCTTTCCGTGGACTTCAAGTTTTAGACAAAGTTTTGCTTTCTTGACCGATTGAAAATAAAAGAATCTCTTAATCTACCTATATCCTGTAGGCCCCCACCCCCTGCCTTCCAGATATCCTCCCTTTTTAGGCCAAACCTCCATGTATTGACTTACTATTTTGCCTATAACTTTTGTTTTCCTGAAATGTATCCCTACCTTTAAAAACCCTTGCTTGTAAGCCAACAGGGAGGTCAGACCTTAAGCGTGAGCTGCCCGATTTTTCTTGCTTGCTACCCTGCAAATAAACACCCTCCTTTCTGTCCCTGCAAAACTCTGATGTGGCTGTCGGCCTTTACTGTGCTGGGCAAGAAGACTGAGGTTTGCTTCAGTAAAAATAGATAATAAAGAAATACTATGACAAACTCCATGCCAATAAATTTTACAACTTCGATCAAATGGAAAAGTCCTTGAAAGACAGAAATCACCACATGAAAAAGGAAATCTGAAAAGCCTTTCATCTGTCTATTTTTTAATGACATAATTTCAAACCTTCCCAAAGAGAAAACTCGAGGCCCGGATGGTTTTCCTGATGAATTTTATAAAAGCTTGCACAAACTATTTCGGCAAACAGAGGAGAAAGAAACACTTTCCAACTCATTTCAGAAAGCCCCCATAACCCACCAACATACTTTAAAAACCATGACCAAGTGGAGTTAATCCCAGGAATATAAATTTGGCTTAACATTCAAAAACTTATCAACACATCAATGCAATCAACATCCAAAATTTTATCAACACATTAACACAAAAGATGAGAAAATCAAATGATTGTATCAGTTGATCCAGAAAAAAACATTTGACAAAATACAACCATTTGTGATTTTTTTTTAATTGGAGTAGGAATGAAATTTCTCAATCTTATAAGGGTACCTACAAATATATATGGTTAACATGCCTCTTACTGGTGAAAGACTGAATGCTTTTCCCTAAGATCAAGAGCAAGGCAAGGGTGTCCACCTACCATTTCATTTCAGCACAGTAATGGGGATCCTTCCCAGCCCAACAGGCAGGGAAAAATTAGTAAAGGTCATAAAGACTGGAAAGAAAGAAAACTGTCTTTTTCACGGAAGATATAACTGTGCACATGGAAAATCTCAAAAAGCCTATCAAAAAACTTAAGGACTAATAACTAAATTTACCAAAGTTGCAGGATACAAGGTCAACTAAGAAAACTTTTTTTGGTTTCCTTTTTCTGGATGCTTCATTCTTTAACAGCTTTTGGGGGATATAATTGACGTATAATAAGCTGCACACATATAAATTATGCAACTTGGTAAGTTTTGACATGTGTGTCCGCCTGTAAAACCAAAACTATGGGCCGGGAGTGGTGGCTCATGCCTGTAATCCTAGGTGGCCAAGGTGGATGGATCACGAGGTCAGGAGTTCCAGACCAGCCTGGGCAACATGGTGAAACCCCGTCTCTACTAAAAACACAAAAATCAACCAGGTGTGATGGTGTGCACCTGTAATCCCAGCTACTCAGGAGGCTGAGGCAGGAGAATTGCTTGAAGCTGGGAGGCAGAGTTTGCAGTGACCTGAGATTGCGCCACAGCACTTTAGCCTGGGCAATAGAGCAAGACTCCATCTCGGAAAAACAAGCAAACAAAAAACCCGAAACTATAGTCAAGATTATGAACATATCCATCACCTCTGGAAGTTTCTTCCTGCCCTCTCTCCCATACTTCCCCTATCCCTGGACTACCACTGTCTGTCTGTCACTACAGAGGTATCGTTTT
This sequence comes from Sapajus apella, assembly GCF_009761245.1. Lineage (NCBI taxonomy): Eukaryota > Metazoa > Chordata > Mammalia > Primates > Cebidae > Sapajus > Sapajus apella. The sequence goes on from NW_022437080.1 coordinate 31,835, forward strand.
CTAAAGACGTATATAAATGGAATCACAAAGTGTGTACTTTTTTTGTCTGACCTTTTTTTCACACAGCATATTTTGAGATTCACCCGTGTTGTAGCCGGTACCAGTAGCTTTTTATTGCTAAGTACCATTTTATTGCAGGAATATTCCCCAGTATCCAGTCACCTATTGATGGACATTTGAGTTGTTTCCAGTTTGAAGTTATTCTGAATAAAGCTATGATTATAAACATTTTGTACAGTTTTTGAATCAACATATGCAATTTTCTTTCTATACGGGAACAAGTAAATTTGAAAATAAAATTAAAAGTACAAGATCATTTACAATAGCATCCGAAAAGCAAAAATTGCTTTTATTTCTATTTGAAATACATTTTTACACCTTTTATGTCTCTGTTAATAATGTGAAGAACTAAGCCTTCAACGAACTGGAAAGCTAGGTCACCCCTGGTTCTCTTGTCTGGAGCATCCCAGATAACTTTTTATGGCAACTTCGATATGGTAATGGCTGTAAATCAATAGCAATCATTTTCTCACCATAGACACCGTCTCTTGTTTCCCAAACCAAAGTCATGACACATGGGCTGAAAATAAGTATTCTCTGACTCATGGTTGTATTAAATAAAGTTCTGGGTTAATCATCGTTAGCTTTGCATTTTTAAGAAAAAAGAGATCAGAGAAGGACAAAGAGAAGGAAGGGGAAGAAAGACATGATAAATCACTGAGTATTACCTCATGTGGAAAGCTAAGACTTACAAACCTGTGGTTATAGAATGCCTAAGGCACATCCTCAAACAGTCTGAATAACAAATCTCAGATTATTCTTTGTTTCTAATATTTTTAACTGTGGCAAAATTCACATAATACAAAATTTATCATCTTAGCCACTTTTAAGTATAGAGTTCAGTGGTTGCTTTCACCTTTTGGCTACTGTCAATAACGCTGCTATGAACGTGGGTGTACAGCTTCTCTTCAAGACCCTGCTTTCAATAATTTTGGCTATCTACCCAGAAGTAGAATTTCTGGATCATATGGTAACTCTACTTTTAGTTTTTTGAGGAACTGCCATCCTGTTTTCCATGACAGCTGCCCCATTTTACATTTCCACCAGTAATGCACAACGGTTCTAATTTCTCCACATTTCTCTAACACTTGTTATTGTCTGGTGTGAAATGACAGATAGTTAGATAGATAGACAGATAGACAGATAGATACTACATACATACATACATGAGTAGATTAGATAGATAGATAGATAGATAGATAGATAGATAGATAGATAGATAGACAGACAGACAGAAGCCATCCTACTGGGTGTGAGGTGGTCTCTTCCTGTGGTTTTAACTTGCATTTCTCTAATAATCGGTGATGTTTAGCATATTTTCATGTGTTTATTGGCATTTGTTTACCTTCCTTGGAAAAATGTCTGTTCAAGTCTGTCTTAGTTGCTGGGCTGCTGTAACAAAAATATCATAGACTGGGTGCCTTCAAAAACAAAAATTTATTTCTCACAATTCTGGGAAGTCCAAGACCACAGTGCCAGCAGATTATTCAGTTTTTTCTTTTTTTTTGAGATGGAGTCTTGATCTTGTTGCCCAGGCTGGAGTGCAATGGCATGACCTCGGCTCACTGCAACCTCTGCCTCCCGGGTTGAAGGATTCTCCTGCCTCAGCTTCCCAAGTAGCTGGGACTACAGGCATGTGTCACCATGCCTGGCTAATTTTGTATTTTTAGTAGAGATGGGGTTTCTCCATATTGGTGAGGCTGCTCTTGAACTCCCGACCTCAGGGATCCACCTACCTCAGCCTCCCAAAGTGCTGAGCTTACAGGTGTGAGCCACCGTGTCAGCTGAGATTCAGTTCTTTCATAATAAAATCCTTTGCTCATCTTTGAAGTGTTTTTTTTTTCAGGTTGCTGTGAAGTTTTAGGAGGCTTCTACATATCCAAAATATTAATCCCTTATTAGATACGTGATTTGTAAATATTTTCTATCATTCTATCTATTGACTTTTTAGTCTGTTGATTGTGTCTTTTGATGAACAAATTTTCAAAATTTTATGAGATCTAATTTGTCTATTTTTATTGCCTATACATTTAGTGTTATATCCAAAAAATGATTGCTAAATCCAATTTCATGAAGATTTTTGCCCTATGTTTTCTCCTAAGAGTTTCATAGTTATAACTCTCACATTTAGCTCTTTGATCTATTTGGAGTTAATTTTTGTATATGGGGTTAGATAAGGGTCCAACTCCATTCTTTTGCATGTGGATATCCAGTTTTCCCAGCACCATTTGTTGAAAAGATTGTCTACTAGCTATTCAATGGTTTTGGCATCCTTGTAGAAACTAATTTGACCATTTATGCAGGATTTATTCCTGACCTCTCTATCCTGTTTCATTGATCTAGCCCTATATTTATTCAGTGCTACAGTTTTGGTTACTGTAGCTTTTAGTAAGTTGGAAATCAAGAAGTGTGAGTCTTCCTATGTTCTGCTTCTTTTTCAAGATAATTTTGGATATTTAATTTTTCTTGAGATTCATATGAATTTCAGGATATATTTTGCTATTTCTGCAAAAATGTTTGTTTGGATTTTTATGGGGATTGCACTGAATTTGTAGATCACTTTGAATAGTATTGACATCTTAACAATATTAAGTCTTCCAATCCACAAACATGGGATGCCTTTCCATTTATTTTTGTCTTTTTAATTTCTTCCAGCAATGTTTTATAGTTTTCATTGTACAAGTCTTTCACATCCTTGGATAAGTTAATTCCTAAGTATTTTATGCTTTTGATAATACCGCATATAAGATTTTTTTCTTAATTTCCTTTTCAGATTGTTCACTGTGAGTATACAGAAATGCAGTTGATTTTTGCTTGTTAAAAAGAAGTGGCAAAAGTGGGCATTCTTGTCTTGTTCCTTATCTTAGAAGAAAAGTTTCAATCTGTTACCACTGAGCACGTTGCCTCTTGCTGCAGTTTTCTTACTCAGCTTTTCTTATGTTGAGATGGTTTCCTTCTATTCTTAGAGTGTTGCTTCTTTTTATTGTAAGTGTTTAATTCTGTTAAATGCTGCTTCAGCATCAACTGAGATGATCATGTCATTTCTTTTCCCTCACTGCATTAACGTGGTGTTTGACATTGATCAGTCTTCACAGGTTGAACCATCCTTACATTCTGGGTATGAATCACATTTGATCTTAGTGTATAATCTTTTCAATATGCTGCTGAATTCAGTTTTTCTCATATTTTATTAGGGATTTTTACCTCAATGTTCATAGCTTGGTCTGGCTTTGGTACTTTGGCAATGCTGGCCTCACAAAATGAGTTAGAAAGTGTTCCTTCCTCTTCAGTTTGTTGAGAAAGTTTGAGAATAATAGATATTATTAAATTTTGGATAGTGAAGCCATCAGATCCACAACTTTTCTTTATTAGGAGATTTTTGCTTAATGATTCAATCTTCTTACTAGTTATAGGTCTTTTCAGATTTTTTATTCCTTTGTAATTCAGTCTTGGTAGGTTTTATGTTTCTAGAAATTTGTTCATTTCATCTAGATTATCCAATTTGTTGGCACACAATTGCTCATCGCACTCTCTTATAATCCTTTTTTTCTGTAGAATGGGTATTAATATCCCCACTTTCATTTCTGATTTTAGTAATTTAAGTCTCTCCTTTTTTCTTGGTCAGTCTTTTAAGCTTATTTTTAAAGGGTCATTTTGCTTAAAAATAGCTCCATCACGGCAAGTAAGGGAGTGGGTGAATGAGTGAATGTATCACATAACTCTCCTCTTCACATCCCAGGGTGCCCTGCCCACCATATATGGAAACAAAACAAAACAAACAAAACAAAACAAAACAACACCCCAAGGCCAAGAAAAGGAGTAACTCCTGGAAGCCAGTTTTTCTCAGAGATGCATTCGGGAAGTTTCGCACCAGTCTCCAGGTCCAGCCCATTCTCAGCCCCAACTCTTTGAAAGTTGTCCAAGTTCTCAACCAGTTTCCCCTGGGTAGAGAAGAAGCAAGCACTTCCAGCTGAACACAGACTGGACAGCTGACTGGGGGAGACAGTCACCTTCTCCCCCTGCCTTCTCTGCACTGGGGCTGCCCCACCCACTCCTGCCTTGGCACGGCCAGGGCCCTGCTCTTCTGGCTGGGTCAGCCTCTTGCTGCAGTTTTCCCCTCTCTTCCAAGGGTCAGTCTTCTGTGCCCCAGACCGTAGCACTGCTCAGGGACTGACTAATTCAATGAAGTCATCCAGGCTAAGACCCTAATGAGCCATAACAGCTTAATGCACTCTGCCTTCCATAAAACACTTGAATCTTAATTCAGCCTTGAGTGCGTTAGACCAAAGAAGAAAATAATCGAGTTTCATGTGCTGTGGCAGGTCGGTGGAAGGAGAGGTTTTAGGAGGTGGGAAAGACCTTCTTCATCATGACCCTGGCATTGGGAGACAGCTGACACACCGCAAGTGTAACTATGCAGCGTAGCCTCAAACCATGTTTAACTCTTTTCCTTTTCCCTTTCCTCCACCTCTCCCCCAGTCTCAAGATATAACTTTGAGACAAACTGCGTATGCCTCACCTTTCATCGTGAAATACAGCCTGGGAGTGCGCCGCGAACCTCCACTCCTCTTTTTCCCTGTTCTATATTCCTCTTTCTTGTGCACATTTACTTACCTAGATGCTTGTTAAACACGCACCATACTCACTTATCGGCTCATATATTCCCATAGAAGCTTCAGGGGCCAGATCCTGACATGGGCCAGACACCTCCAGCCATGATGACTCTTCACCAGATAAAACCATAATTCAAGATGAGCCACGGAAGTGGGTCACACCGCCTGGCGCCTCCCAGCTCCCCCGCCCCGCCTCTCACTGCAAACCCCTCCTTAAAACCACCGCATTTCCTCCACAAACTGAAGAGGGAACATTTTTGGAAAGAATTTCCCTCACTCCCCTCCTTGCTAGTATGGATAATAAAACTCACTCTCTTTTTATCACACCTCACTCTTGTTACATCGGCTCCTTTTTACAAGCGGCGAGCAGCCGGACCCTTTTGCCAGTTACGGAAGTATTGGAAAAGCTAACCAATGCCAGCAGCTGGCAAGGTCAGGGCTGGGGAGTGGCAGAGAAGAGGGGTGGTAGACCCAAACGTTTCTAGATGGAAGCAGCCTAGGATATCCTGCAAAAGACTTGCAAAACGACCTCATCCACCTTTCACCCTCCTCCAGGAATTTCAAAAGGGCTTTCACCAACATTTCGTCAGACACACTGACCCCATCTGGAAGTCATCAAAATCAGTGTTGATTTAGAGAGTGACCAATCTGCCCAGTTTCCCAGAACCTTCTTTATTTTGGCACTGAAAGTCTCATTTCCAGGGAAATCCCTCGGTCCCAGGTAAACTGGGATGATTGACCACCCTGGATCTCAGAGACATCTTTGGGTAGCTGCTCAACCCATCCCTGCCTTTCCAGAGGCCCACCTGCCTCCCTACTCCACGCCCATGCTCGTGGGTGGGCCATGGTGGCTCTCCAGTGCTGGCTTTTGCTCAGCCAATTGCACAGAAAATACCAAACGTACATCTGAGCATCACCTGGGCCGCTCAGACTCTGACTCTCAGAAACTGACATTGGAATTTGGAGATGGCAACAACAATGGCAAGAAGGTGAAGAATGAGATTTGGGAACATTATCGGAGTACTCACCACTGCAGGGTTCTGTTTTTTTTTTTGTTTTTTTTTTTTTTTTTGAGACGGAGTTTCACTCTTGTTACCCAGGCTGGAGTGCAATGGCCGCGATCTCGGCTCACCGCAACCTCCGCCTCCTGGGTTCAGGCAATTCTCCTGCCTCAGCCTCCTGAGGATTACAGGCACGCGCCACCATGCCCAGCTAATTTTTTGTATTTTTAGTAGAGACGGGGGTTTCACCGTGTTGACCAGGATGGTCTCGATCTCTTGACCTCGTGATCCACACGCCTCGGCCTCCCAAAGTGCTGGGATTACAGGCTTGAGCCACCGCGCCCGGCCAGGGTTCTGTTTTAAATTACTGTTATGACTTAATCATCACAAAACCTCTTCAAAGTAAGTGCTCTTGCTCTCACCACTTGGTCAGAGAAGTTATTAGCAGGTAACATGGCAAGGCTGTACAGCTAGTAAGTGCTAGACCGTGGTCTAAATCCAGGCAGCACATTTCCCCGCTTTTTCTCACTGCCAAACATTAGTCTACCCAGCTTGAGCGCTCTATTCTACTTCTGCTAAACACGTCCTGGGAAGTGACTCGTGTCCGGCTGGGCAGCCATGTGTCCCCATGTGTGTGGAGGAGCAGAGAAAGCCAGTGTGTGCTTGTGGGAGAGAAAGAGACAGATACAGAGAGAAAGAGAGGTTGAGAGGGATGCATGCAGAGAGAGACCGAGAGACAGGGAGGCTGAGAGACTCAGAGACAGAAAGAGACTGACAGAGACTCAGAGACAGAAAGAGCCTGAGAGACAGGGAGACACAGAGAGACTGAGAGATAGAGAGACTGAGAGACAGAGACTGAGAGACAGAGAGGCTGAGAGACAGAGACTGAGAGAGATGGATAAGAAAGAGATGGGGAGAGACAGACAGAGACAAAGTGACAGAAAAGAGACACAAAGAGACAGAGAAACAGAGTGGCAGAGAGACAGTAGCAGAGAGATGGAAAAGCAAAGAGTGAAAGAGTTAAGGACGTGCCATCACAAATTAGCCAGGCGTGGTGGTGTGTGCCTGTGGTCCCAGCTACTTGGGAGGCTGAGGCAGGAGGATAGCTTGAGCCCAGGAGGTTGAGGCTGCAGTGAGCCATGATCACACCACTGCGCTCCAGCCTGGGCAACAGAGAAAGACCCTGTCTCAAAAAAAAAAAAAAAAAGAAAGAAAAAAGAAAAAGAACCACCCCAAAATATGTCACCCTAGCATATTGACTTAAAGGTGACACCCTAGCATATTGAATTAAAGGTGACACCAGGACAGCCCTGGTGAAATAATAGAGAAAGTCATTTTTCTTACTGTTTTCTTTAGTCCCATTATTTACAGGCACAGCTACTTAAAGAAACCAAATGGCCAGGATGGCCCCAGAGCTTCTTCAACCTGGGCCAGATGGATTAAAGGAAGATAAGAACTCCTGAAACTCACGCACACTGGAACCGGTGACCCCTAGCTGCCTTCACATCACTGCCATATCACTACGGTAAAGTTGTATGCTAAAATTTTCTCCCCTAAAACAGTATCTCAACCACTGAGTACACATGAGTTGTAGGAAGATACACATTTACGAATCGCGCCTGCATGTCTGGAGTCCCACCCTACACATGCTGCCATTCCCTGCCACCTCACACCCAGTCCCTAAAAACCCCACACCTTCTAGAAGGTACATTGAGCACAAGTGCCCACCTTCTCCATGCCCTGGCCAGAGAATAAAGCCTGATTGCCTTTTCCAACTGGAGGGTCTTTCTGTGTGATGGATACAAAGTGGGGAAAGAACTCAGTTCACCGATGCCAAAAATACTTGGAAAACAGCAGGTGCAAGGGCGTCACTCGGGCCTTCTTTCAGTTTCTTAAAAGCAAGAGAAAAAATTCTTGTATGAAAATGTCACACCAGAAGTACAGTTTCATTCTTATCTTCAGGGACAGGAATTTGAGGCTGAGGGAAATCTGCAGAAACAAAGTTTGCTAGACTAACCCTCATCCTCCCAGCCAGTTCTCCACCAGTGATCTCCCCTCGCCAAAGCCTTTGGCTGCTGACATTTTCATAACTTACCACTCTCTGATTCCAACATAAGCACTCACCTCTAACTGTGTCTACACATCTTCATTTTCTTATGAGGGCTTCTATGCCATGTAAAATTTGTATTGAATAAATTTGCATGCTTTGCTCCTGTGGATCTGTCTTCTGCCAGTTTAATCCTCAAGCCCAGCTGAAAAATCCTAAAAGGGTAGAGGTTAAAGTTTGCCTACCCTACAAGAAAGATGGAGACAGAGAGAGAAAAAGAGGGATGCAGACAGAGACAAAGAAAGAGACAGACAGAGAAAAAAGCAGAGAAGCACGGGATGGAGGAGTCACAGAGTCTCACAGGTGAGAGGACCTCTTCTCACCTGACCATGTCCAGCCTTGGTTCCAGGCAAGCTGAAGCTAGGCCATCACCTCTCCCAGCATCCCCTGCCAACAACACCCCCTACACACACACACAAACACAAGCGCGCACGCGCGCACACACACACACACACACACACACACACACACACTCTGAGATTCATGGCAGCCTCACGGCCCCTTTGCTGTTCCCTCTGGGTCTCTGCCCAGCTGCTTTCTCTGTCTGGGAGCTCTTCCTCCAGAGAACTTCCCAACCAGGCCTACCTTGATTACCGCATTGGATCTTGCACCTTCTTTTTCTTGGCAGTACCTAATCACTTTCTAGCATATCATAATAGACACACTGACTACACTTACCACTGACTGTCTGCCTCTCCTGCCACAATCCAGGCTTCATGGGGAAGGCATCTGCAGTTACTTTGCTCACTGACTTAACCTGACACCTGGAACCATCTCAGATGCACAGTAGGCACACAATAAACATTGGATGGATAGATGGGTGGGTGGGTGGGTGGGTGGATGGATGGATGGATGGACGGATGGATGGACGGACTGATGGATGGACGAACAGATGGATGCATGGATAGATAGATGGGCAGATGGATGGATGAATGGATGGGTGAGTGGATGGGTGGGTGGGTGGATGGATGGATGGATGGATAGGTGAGTGGATGGGTGGGTGGATTGATGGATGGATGCATAGATGGATGGATGGATGGATGGATGGATGGATGGATGGGTGGATGGATGGATGGATGCATCGATAGATGGATGGATGGATAGGTTAGTGGATGGATGGGTGGGTGGATGGGTGGATGGATGGAGTGGCTTCTCTTCCTCTGGACATTGCGAGGCATAGACATGCTCGCAGCCTGAGGGTGGTTCCCAGCATGAATAGAAGAAAACAGAGTCAAAAGGCTCACACAGAATAGACGTGGGAACTAGAGAACTAAGCCTGACACCTAGGCAAATCAATCCCCTGCTCCCAAAAAGCTGCTCAAGTTGGTATTTTGGCTGCTTGTAGCTGAAATACCTTCTGTGACTAGGGGTTTAGGCAGTCACTTAAGAAGAGTTCAAGAAATCACTGTACAGAAGTACAAAATTAAAGTGCCAGGTTGAGCTCACTGTGGAGCCCCTATAGGCTGGTGGCTTACCCTGCTGGCCACACTGCAGGCTCCCTCATGGGATTTATTGACTATCATCTGATGTAAGCAACAGCCCTGGTTACCATCCTTCTCGGTTAACAATGAATGCAGAGAGCTGAAAGTAACTCCCACCCTTGCAGTTCAAGAAGCATCAGGCTCTAGAGGAGCTCACCCGGCCCGTGCAAGGTCACAGTTCCCTTACGTAGGAGGGCTCAGGGAGGCAGGCATGTATATGAGGGTGAAAACACATCCCAGCCCACCACACCTGTCACAAGAGCCCTTGCCGAGGCTCCTGTCCTCATATCTGCATATCTCATATCTGCAGGTGGATGAGTGCCTCTAAGCCCTGCAGCCGCCACAATGCCCCTGTGTCTGCTGCAGCTCTGTCTCACTACCAACTCCAGTTCTGCAGGTTCCCAACCATCGGTACTTTGAGTCTCAGCTCCTCCACCAACCTTCAGGCCATCCACACTGGTCACCAACATGCCCGTCTGATTCCCAGTGCTATCTCCACCTGACCAGGGCTGTGCGCCTCCCAATATGTCCATCCCCTACATTCTTGCTATCCAAATTTTTCTCCTTTCTAGGTTCTCCTCATGCCATGCTTCCAGGAAGCCTTCTCTGATCACCAGCTCAGTCTGAATTCTCTTTTCTCTCAGCACTTGCAGTGTTTGGGTCTCTCCACCCACATTTATGTCATTAGGTGCGACAGAATAAACCCTCCACGTATGCCCAGACTGCTGACTGGTCTGCTTACACTTGCAGAGATTTGCCTGTGAGGAATAGTGAAGTGATGAGAACACAGGCTTCATAACTCTGTGTCTTGGGTAACATCTTACTCAACATCTCTGAGTCTCAACTTAGTCATCAAGAAAAATAGAAATAACATGAACTTCTGGGGACGCCATGGAGATTAAATGAGAAAACATCAAATACCCAGCACAGTTTCTAGAATCTAATAAGCAATCAGCATTATACGGGGTTTCTTCCCTTCATCACAAAAACCTACATTCCAAGCATATTCACTAGACTGCGCTGATTCCTTAGACAAGTCCTAAAATATTCTAGTGTCTACAAAACTGCCTCCCTTTATAGAAAGCCTAACTCTGAGAAATGTCAGCGGGGACATGATTGCTGCCACCACCATGGCCCTCCATGAGAGACATTCCTCTCTGCCATGTCTAAATCCAGCCTCAGAATCTCACCTAACACGTTCCTCAGTGTAGACACTACTGACCAGTAAGAGTTGGCATAAGAGATCAAAGGCGTTTGTCCTCTGTGAGTTATACTTTTATCTGAAACGCAGTTGTTGCGGGCCTGGTGCAGGCCAATCTGTGTGCCAGACCATAAACTACGGTGGATCCTGTCCACAGGTGCTCAGGTGTGGAAACAACCCAGAAGCTCCAAGTGCAGGACCGGCACCCGGGGTCTCAGCCAGGCGGAGGAGGCTCTGAGACCTAAGGAATGAGCAGGAGCTGCTGTGTGTCTCTGTGCCTTCCCCAAGTCCTTGATGCCTCCTGCGTCCCGCCCTCAACCAGTGATGGACGGGACCTGGTGGAAAGTGCCTGCCCTTTCGGGGAACAATCCTTGGATGTGGTCCCATTGCCCACAGTGGTGACCTCAAAGTCCTACCTTATATTGGTGTTGCCTCCTTTCCTGTCGCCCTCTGCCCCATTCCCTCTCTCCTGCTTCCTTTAGGGTCACCTCCCAAATAAAATCCTTGCACCCAAGTGGGCACAGCAGGGCCGGGATGTTGTGGAACTGTCCTGTGCCTCGTGTGGGGGTCTAGAGGGAGGGATAAGGGTGAGTGGTCTGTGGGGTGGCCCTCCCAAGACAAGGGGACCCCGGGTGAGGGGGCGAGTGTGGGCTCCTCTGTGCCAACAAAGGGGTTCTGCAGACCCTCCAGGGCAGAGTGTTGGACTGAGCCACAAACATGACAGGGGCTGCGTGAGCCCCCTTCAGCACAGAGCTGGGACTGGACAAGAGGGCCCGGCGCTAGCAGCCTTAGGGGACAGACCGAGGGCGGGAGGCAGAGGGAGGGGTACAAGGAGAGCAGGCCCCAGGGGAAACCGCAGCAGCTGTTTGGTCCTGGGACCTCTGACCCCCCTACCTAGGAGGGCTCCAGAGGGAAAGGCCCGGGAGGAGAGACCCTAGAGAGGGAGGGAATTCGCTGCCAGCCTCAGCCCTGCGGACGTGCCCGCGCGGGGTTTCGTTGCTGAGCGAGAGCCTGCAGGTGCCAGTGCGGGTGCAGGTGCAGGTGCAGGTGCGAGAGGACAGCTCTGCTCTCCACCGCCAGAGGGCGCTACCGGCGTGTTCCCAGGCCAGCCTCCCCTGCGGAGGCTCCTCTGGGCGGTGGCTCTCAGGATGCCAGGAGCTGCAGGGGACTTGGCAGGTGCTTCTGAAGGGGCCACAGCCAGAGCGCCTGGAGACTGTCACGGTCCGCGTGCACAAAGCGACGCCCCTGTTTCTTCACGCGTGGGCTGCAGCCTTTCCTCCCACGCGGCCCTGAGCGAGTCTCCGGGGCCCCCATGCGGGCGTCCAGCAGGGCTCCCTGCCCAGAAGAGGGGCCGCGCCCATCCTCCTCTCTCGCCCTCATCCTCAGGGTCAGCCTTCTCCCCTCCGCAGCGCCCTGGGAATTCCATCTGGGCCGCCTCTGCCCCTGCACCTTGAAGCTTGCAATGGATGGGTCCAGCCCTTTTGTGGAAGCACATCCGACCCCTGAGGGATGGCAGTTCCCACGGTGCCTCAGCTCTACAGCTTCCTTGTGGCAGATTTAATCCCCCCAAAAACCCATGACAAACAAAATGTCCAAATCCTAAGTAAAGACAGAATTGATATTACAAATTTTTCCTTTTCCCTCGGGTTGCAATATCACTGGCACTGACCCTGTTCTCATTTCGATTTTTGACGTTTTTCTCACTGTGGAAATTTCACATTAACTACTTTTTTAATATTGCATTAAAATATTGACGACTGAGAATTTTTGGTGCCTTTAAAATTTTTGCCCGCAGGAGAGCGCCTCTCTCGCTTCACTCTATCCCGCCTGGTCCCAGAGCCACAGTAGCGGATGGTTCACCCTCAGATGGAGGGTGGGTCCCACCAAGCCGTTTCCTGCTGTCCCACTGCAAGATGCATGACAAATTGACCCGCACCTGAGGTTCTTCAGATGGCCTTGGGAGAGAAGACGAGACCAGGGACAGAGGCAAAGAAAAAGAGACCGAGGAAAACTGAGGGACAAAGGCAGAAAGAAGTGGAGAAGACAAAGAACTCTTTTAGAATTCTTCTATCAGGTTTTCCAGTTTTTACTGGAAATTTCTTACCCCATCCCACCCCATCCCCCTCAAAAAAGATTAAAGAGAACAGAATGGACCAGGGTCCACGCTGGTGACTGGGATTTTGTGCAGTGTCTTCCGTCTTTGATGCAGCCTTTGTTCCCGCTTTGAAGGTTTTCCTTCAAAGAACTAATATTTCTAATCTGCCAGACACAGTGGCAACGTTATAGAGCCAAACTTGGGGTCACTCTTCCTGCACAGCAAACCAGATACTCACGCTAAAAGCTTTCTGCCGTGGTAGAAAGAGGGTGACTGCAGAGCACTAAGCGAGAAGGCCCGAACAGCTAACTGCTCAAGATCTGGCCTCCTGGATGGCTCACAGGTCAGGCTTTTTAAAGGAAGAGTAAGTTTCAGGAAAACGGAAGCTGCAGGCAAAATCCTCAATCAATACACAGAGGTTACACATTGATGTAAGCTTAAAAGGACAGGACATCTTGAATGGGGCTCACAGATCATGGGTAGATTCAAGGATCTGATTTGCAATTGGTTAAGGAAGAGAAGCTTTCTTTAAAAATTAGGGGGTCAGCAGCAATCTCCCTACTGAGGATATACCCAAAGGATTGTAAATCATTCTACTTTAAAGACACATGTGCATGTCTGTCTATTGCAGCACTATTTACAATAGCAAAGACTTGTAAACAACCCAAGTGCCGAACAATGATAGACTGGATAGAGAAAATGTGGCACATATACACCATGGAATACTATGCAGCCATAAAAAAGAATGAGTTCTTTTTGCATGGGACATGGATGACGCTGGAAACCACCATTCTCAGCAAACTGACACAGAAACAGAAAACCAAATGCTGCATGTTCTGACTCATAAGTGGGAGTTGAACAACGAGAACACCTGGACACGGGGAGGGGAGCGTCACACACCAGGGCCTGTCAGGGGTGGGCTTTAAGGGGAGGGAGAGCATTAGGATGAATACCCTAATGCATGTGGGGCTTAAAACTTAGATGACGGGTTGACAGGTGCAGCAAACCACCATGGCACGTGCATACCTATGTAACGAACCTGCACATTCTACTCATGTACACCAGAACTTAAAATAATTTTTTTTAAAAAAATTAAGGAATCAATAGAAAAATCTTAACCTGCGGGGGAGAGCGGCTTTCTGGAGGCCCCTCAGGAAGAAACTGAGAACCAAAGACAATAGATGGACTTTGGTTTGTTTCCCCCTCATCTGGGGTCTCTATGCCAGCTGGTCCATTCACTGCGGATCCTCAGGGGGGTCCAAGCCTCTGAAAGGCAATTCGGGGACATATGCTAAGACATTATCTTTAGTTTCTTTAGGGAAAACAAACATCTCTGGAGCTTTAACTCCCTTGCTTATTATTCTTAAGCTACTATTCTTGTTTAACAAGTTACTTAATTACATCTGGGGCTACCTAGATGCCTGTAATATCTCTTACAGGGATTTTGGGATTTTCTTTATTTCCATACTTGTGGGTTTGCAAACCCTTAAAAGGAAGAGGGGGTTGTTCCATCTCAGCAGGACTAAAGCGTGTAATTTAGTAGCTTCTAGAAACCAATCCACTATTTATCTTGGATTATCTGAGGAGTTGAAATAATCTCCATGAGGACCAAAAGCACATATTCCCTTACAACACACTTGACATCGCCTTCTGGATAAATGGCAACCCTGCTCACCTCCACCCAGGTGATGACCTGTAAGCAAAGTCCAAGGTGTAGAGATGGTCCTCCCTATGGAGGGTGACTTTCAGCATGATTATGAAGAACATACCCTGACCCACTCAAAACTGGCCCAGTTTGGACAGTAACCCATGTGGTCACCATACATGATGGCTGAATGAGTTATCTGAACCCCAAAGCAGTCCCTAGGGAAAAGGCAAAGCAGGTAAGATTGCATCTATTTTATAGATGAAGAAACTGAAAGTCAGGGAAGTTCCAAACCCACCCAAGGTTGTAGAACTACTAAATGGAGGAGCCAGGATTTCAAGATTGAGCTACCATGCCATGCAGCTGCTATCCAGGTTCAAGGAACAATAGAAAGCCAGCAGCCTTCAAACACGTCACACTCTCACCCAGGTCAACCCACACATCCACCCTAATTCACCAACCACACACACAGGCAGGAGTTCCGCAAACCAGAAAAGCGAGGTGACTGGCAGCTAAAGGATCCAGCTCAGGTTGTCAAAACCCAATGATCCCATTAATGGTGTCCCTCTGCTTTTCAGGTAGATTTGTGATGAGAAACCAGAACAAACTTTCTCTTCTACTGAAATCTGTGTCCCACAGGCTGGTTGCTAGATAATCCCCTTTCTGGCCAAGTCCGTTTTTCACAGTTGAACTAGAGTCAGAGCAGAGAAAGAGACAAGATAAGGCAGGAGAATTGGGCAAGGATCAGATCAGGTAAGGTTTTGGCCCTGTTAAGGATCCCAAGAGCAAACAGCTGTGGAAGAAATGTTGAGTAGAGGGGTGACAGATGAAGAGCCAAGGGTTTGGAAGACAGCGAAATGAGACGAGAGTGGGCGGGGTCTGGCAGTGGAGGAGAAACTGACCAGATGTAGCCGGGACTGGCTCTGGGAGGCAAGAGAAGGAGGAAGGGGATCACAATGCCGTAGGCTTCTGCCTGGAAAATGATGCCTTTCGTTTAAGGAGGGGCAAGTGTGGCGGGCGTCTCAAGCTTTGCATTTTGGACAGTGGGCCACATTGGAGGTGGCCTTTGCAAAATCCATGTTAGTCGCTGTGTAAGCAGCAGCATACTGAGATTTAATGCTCAGATGAGGAGCTGGGCTGGAGATGAAGAGAAACGGGGAGTCATCATACACGGTCATTGCATTTTAAAACAGCTTCTAGGTGCAGTTTCATTCTAGGTGCAGGCCATGGCCTTCAGCAGTGGTTGAGAGCACTGAGGAGGATAAAGCCGGGCTCATTTCTTTGCACAAAATACAGCTCCAGGGAATTGCAATATTGCTTAGAAGTTAAAGGATTTATGCAACAAAATAATATCTTCCAGTACTCCATTCTCTTCTCTATGCTCAGACCAACTGGCTTCTCGCAGTTGTACTGCCCGCCACCTCACCCACCACCCTGGCTGTCCAGACCCCTCAACCCCTAGTTAATCTCCTCTTAGAAATTCCTCCAGTGACTTTTGTTTGCAAAGGGCCTGCACAGTGAACCTGAGAGCCAAAGGAAGCTCTGGAGGTGTGGCACCCCCATCCTCTCTCTGCAATGGAGACACCTCCATCAGTGGCTAGTCAGGACCCAGCCTGAGGCTGCTGTGGGGCTGACAACACCAGTGCATGTAACCCTCACTAACTCCTGCGAGACCAGCGTTATCCCCTCTGGGAGACAGGAAGTCCAGGAGCCCTGCTCGGTGACCCAGTATAACTCAGCGTCTGTGATGAGAGATGGCATGAGTGAGTCACCAGGGAAATGGGCCAGCAGCGCCAGTCTGCAGGGAAATATGAAACACCCAAATTTAGATCTTTGGCCTTGGCTCTGCTTTCAAAAGGAATGTTTTTACTCTCATTTAAAAAGGAATCTCTTAGAATGTTGTAAAGTTTGTAAGCACTTTACCCAGGAATACAGGCTCCATGTTATCTAAAGATACTGGCACCAAAAAAGTAGTCCACTAAAGGTAAGTCTGCTTAAAGCAGGAACTGTAATCCACATGCAACTGTGGGGAGAAAAGCTTATATTTAGAGTTTATTTTGAAAAATAAAATAAAAAAACATGAAAACATTTCAACTTTTGTTCAATAAAACCCAGTATGTAATTACAATGATCCTTAACTTCTGTTTGGGGGTTTTTCTTTTTATTATAAAAAACTTCAAGCAGAACAGAAAAGAGAATGAACCTAGATTTCATAGTTGTTAACATTTTTCTCCATTTGCTTTTTTTGACTAAAGTATTTTAAGGTAAATTACAGGCATTGTGACTTTTCAATGTGAATTGTTTAAAAAAAATGACATTTACCTACATAAACGCAATGCCATTATCACATGTAAGAGAATGAGCAAAAAATTTCCCTAATATCATCTAATACCCAAATCACATTTAAATTTCCCCCAGTTAGTCTACAGGATCATACAGTTGGTTTGTTCAAACACAGATCCAATCAAGAACCACTTATTGCATGGAGTTGCTGTGACTTCTAGGCATTTTTTCTTTTTAGAAGGAGTCTCACTCTTGTTGTCCAGGCTGGAGTGCCGTGGTGTGATCTAGACTCACCGCAACCTCCGCCTCCCAGGTTCAAGTGATTCTCCAGCCCCAGCTTCCTGAGTAGCTGGGATTACAGGTCCCCATCACCACACCTGGCTAATTAGCAGAGATGGAGTTTCACCATGTTGGCCAGGCTAGTCTCGAACTCTTGACCTCAGGTGATCCCAAAGGCCTCCCAAAGTGCTGGGATTACAGGCATGAGCCACCGTGCCCAGCCTAGGCCTTTTAAATGTAGATAATCCACTTTCTGACATGGTAGATGCTTTCCACATGCCACTGTCTAAAGTCATTTGTAATCAACAAATAATAAATAGCATTTAAAATGCAGCTCCTCAGACTCATAGCCGCATTTCCAGGGCTTACTGGTAGCACTTATATGATAGAGTATTTCTGTCACCACAGAAAATTCTACTGGACAGTGCCGATCTGGAACATTCTCCCAGCCCTAGCTACCTTCTGCAATATTGACCCGGCGAAGACATCAGGCCAGTTTGTATGTAGAATGCCCCCACCTTCTGGATTTGTCTGATTCTTTCTTCACGCTGCCATTTACTTTGTTCCTCTACTCTCTGTATTTCCTTTGAACTCCAAGTTAGAGCTCATGAGTTGATCAAATTTAACTCTTAGAATGAGCAGGGAAAGAGTATGTGCAGACAGTACTGAGTGTGACCAAGTGTTCCTGGCTTCATGTTCGATTTGTCTGGTACAATCATACTCTATCCTGGATGCAAATTGTTCCATTCCTCTTCTTCTTCTTTTCTTTTTTTTTTGAGATGGAGTCTCACTCTGTTGCCCAGGCTGGAGTACAGTGACATGATCTCAGCTCACTGCAAACTTCTCATCCCGGGTTCAAGCAATTCTTCTGCCTCAGCCCCTGAGTAGCTGGGACTACAGGCACACACCACCATACCGGGCTAATTTTTGTATTTCTAGTAGAGAGGGAGTTTCACCATGTTGGCCAGGCTGGTCTCAAACTCCTGACGTCAAGTGATCCTCCTGCCCCAGCTTCCCAAAGTGCTGAGATTACAGGCATGAACCACAGCGCCCAGCCCAAGTTGTTCCATTATAATGTGCCTGTTGCACAGAGGATTTCACCAAAGTCACATTTAACTGCTTCAGAAAACTTTGCACCTTCTACAGGACCCATATTTGGCTCTACAGTAAACTTGCACCATGTGAGATTATTGGTGCAAGGCTGGGCAGAGAGCTGATGCCCAGGAAACAATCCCCACAGTAGTGAGGGGCTTGAGGGGGCCTGGGGTCATACGTGAAGAGCTAGCAGGGAGCATTCTCATCTGACGGCAACTGCAGTTGCCTCATGCATGCTCATCATGACTGTGGCCTCTCGGAATTTTTTAAAATGCCTCATTTAAGGAATTCTGATAAACAAAAGTTAAATTTTTAAAAATAAACTGTGGGAGGATTTTTTTTACTTGAATTCATTTTGAAAAATTATTTAAATGACTCAAATGGTAAGAAAAGTCTTAAAGGTTTAAAACAGTACACAGGACCAACTGATTAAATAAACTATGCCACACAACGGAATATGGAGCACCTGTCATTCGGAATGAAAAGTGTCTCTATGTACTGATATGGGGGAAAATAAATAAGCAAAGGAAACAAGCAGAGTACTATTTATAATATGGTACATTTTAGGTAAGAGATGGGGAAATAGATGACAGATAGGTAGGTAGATGGTAGAGCATTAGTCAGCTGGGGCCACCGCAACAAAACACCATGCACTGGGTGGCCTAAACAACAGGAATTTATTTCTCATAGTTCAGAAGCTAAAAGTCCAAGATCAAGCTGCCAGTGGATTCCATTCCCAGATGAGGGCTCTCTCCCTGGCTTGCAGACAGCAGCCTTGTCACTGTGCCCTCGCATGTTGAAGAGGGAGAGCAAGCAGGCTTTCTTGTATCTCTTCTTAGAAGGACACTAATCCCAGCATGAGGGCCCCACCCTCATGACCTCATCTAACCCCAATCACCTCCCTAAGGCCCCACATCCTAATACCATCACCCTGGGGCTCAGCACTTCAACATATGAATTTTGGGAAAACGCAATTCAGTTCACAGTGAATAGATAGATATTAATTGCTAGTATCAAAAGAAACTGACAGATAAACCCCAAATCAAACTGTTTTAATGGTTTTCTATTGGGAGGAAAAAGAAACAGGGTGAACAAGAAGTTATAGGAGCAGGATTTCTGTGGCTGAAACTGGATAAATAGAAAGTTTGGGGGGATTATAAATGTTTTATGTGATTTTAAAAAATTAAGTCACAAAAGAAAAACAAATGCTCCCTTAAAATTTGAAAGTAAACTGAAATGAATGAGCCTTCCTGCATATAACGTGTGTGGTGTAACCACATAAAGAAAGCAATTACTTAAAGTGGCTTTAAAACACAGCGTTTTGACTATACATCCCAAGTGAGAGATATGCCATGGACAATAAAAAAAAGAAAGAAATCATAAACTGCATTCAGTAGTCACATGGTAGTATTGATACTTTTATTAATTTACTATGTTTCCATCATTAGAAACCATAATTTTCAGCATAAAAATGACATAGCATAAAATCAAGGAAGTTTAAGTAAAAATCCTGTAATCTTAAAACTGAATTGGAAATTGCAGTATGAACTCACATTGTGTTTTACTCTTTAAAAAATACGTATTTTCTAGTTCTGTTCACTGAAAAAAAATCAGAAGCAATGAAAACCCAGTAACAGTGAGCACACTTCCATGGCTGAACTCTCCAGATAACATTTACCAATGAATTTGGCTGACTCTAAGTCTAGGAAAACAAAAATGTACAACATGAGACTGGATACAAGTCACTTATTGTACCAGAAAGTGAGGAAGAAATCAAAGACTGATGAGGTCACGCTAAAGTGATACAGGACGGCAGGGGGCTTGCCTGCAGCCGCTGGTCAATAATGAAGGGATTAATCGATGATTCCAAGACTCCTGGGGAGGAGGAGTGGGAACCGCAGGGTGGGCCTGGATGTGCACAGCGTGGAGGGTGGGATTAAATCCCAGCGCTTGTGGGCAGAGCCTCGTGTGCGCGGACACGAGGATGCCAGAACCTACTTATCCCCACCATCCAGGAGGCGGCGGCAGGAGCGCAGTCTACAGCAGGGGAGCGGGAGCTGGAGACAGGCTTTGAGAAGAGCAGGTAACCGCCCCGGAGGAGCCGGGCCCTGGATGTCAGACTCAACTTGCAGGAGCATCAAGAGCAGGTGTGGCTCAAGAACCGGGGCCGCTTGCTCTGTAGTAGCAACGGCAGCAACCACAGCCATGACCAGCGCAGCCAAGCCAGCAGCCCGGCCCCCGGGATGCCCTTGGCACAGGGGCGGAGTCCCTGCCTTTGCGGGTCCTGTACTCCCGCGGGGTCCAGGTTTGTGCCGCCCCTCTCCAATCAGAGGGGAATCTTCCCAGCAACAGAGCCCACGCTTCCAGCTCCGACCAGACCTGCAGAGGGAGAGAGTTCCCGCACAGGGCGGCCAGCAGGGCTCCCCAGCTGCCCCAGGGCCCCGGGACCCCTAGGCCTGGGACGCCCGCCAGACTGCCTCATTCAGTGACCCCCAGGGCTCCTCCCACCCCAAGACCCTTTCGCAGACTCTGCCCCTACTCCATGACACCTGGGAGGCACGCAGGAGCTGGCCTTTTGCTTGGGAAGGGCTCCCCCAGCAGGACGTTCACTGAATCTGGAGGAAGTCGCCCTGCAGATATCCCACGGAAGCCGGCGGGGACCCAGGTGCGCCCCAGCGGCGAGCCCGCCCGCGGGTGCCCGAAGCGGTGTGCGAGCCATCCTCACCGCAGTGACTCCCCCGCGGCGCCTACGCGCTCCATTTTCCGTCCGCCCTGCCGGTGGGGGGCGTTCGCCTGTTCTCACTGCGCAGCCCCCGCCAGGGGCGCCGCTGCGAACGTCCCCGCCTCGGCACTCGGGTCCTCCGTGCGCATCCTTGTTGGTGCTCAGCACTAGGCGTGCATGGCTGCTGGGGGCGCGCGAAGGCTTAGCGTGGGGGGATGCTGCCCGGGGCTCCAGTGGGCTTTAGAGGTCTGAGTGGCTCACTCTCCAATCAGCGCGTTCTGGAGAGCGCGTGGTCAGCCTACTTGCACATTTTAGGATTGCGAGACGTCTTTAACCCTTGCTGATCGGCTTTCTTTGGCTTCATGCTCATTTTCCTGAAGATAGC
>NW_022437080.1:52811-77737 GCF_009761245.1 Sapajus apella
TTTGAACCCTTGTGCAGCATGGGAAGCAGCCTGTGCCAGAGGTTGTTCAGTCTTTTTCACTGCTGAGCAGTGTTCCATGGCATGGAGGCATCGCAGTTTGTTTAATCATTCACCACTTGAAGGACATATGGGTTGTCTCCAGGTTTTGGCTAGCTGCTATGAATATTTGTGCATAGATTCTGTGTGAATGTAAGTTTATATTTCTCTGACATAAATATCCAAGAGTGCAATTGCTGAGTTGAATGGTAGTTATGTTTTTTTCTAAGACACTGCTGAACTGTGTTCTAGGGTGGCTGTCCCCTTTTTCATTCCCATATGCAATATGTGAGTGATTCAGTTTCTTTGTATCCTTGCCAGCATTTGGCGTTGTGACTATTTTTTATTTTAGCTGTTCTGATAGGTGTGTAGTGGTATCGCACTGCAGTTATAATTTGTGTTTGTTAATGCATGCTGAACATCTTTACAGATGCTTTTTTGCCATATGTGTATCTGCTTGGTGAAAAATCCATTCATGACCTTTGTCCATTTTTGAAATGGACTGTTAGTTTGCTATTGAGTTTTGAAAATTCTTTATGTATTTTACATACGAGTGCTTTTCCAGATACGTGGTTTGCAAATATTTTCTCCTTTATTTTAATCTAACAGAATCTTTCACAGAGCAAAAGTTTTAAATTTTAGTGAAATCCCATTTATCATTTTTCTCTTTTTGGCATCAGGCCTAAGAACCAGAATACTTATAACTGTTATCCTATAGCTGTTCCACAATTGTATGAAAGAAGCATTTTGGGCAGATAACGATTTCTAATGTCACAGATCCAAGGATGGAGAGAAAGTGTGCAGCGGGCTCAATTTTGTGATCTGGTTCCCAGGTCTCATCAGGCAGACATGCTTTCCATGTTAAAGGGAGAGGCTAGCTTGGAGAAAACAGAGCCCAAAGATGATAATTCATGTGGATGCAGATTTTGTTTTCCTCTTAAAAATGCAAGGTACTTCATGTCCGCCTCTCTCTTTTGTAAAATCCATGCACACACTTGCCTGTGAGACATTGGAAAGTCAGATATCATTTCTGTTTCACAGCGGAGGAAATGACTGCTTTTCCCACACCTGTGCAGTGACAGCCTTACTCCATGGCTCTGTTCTCCCTGTTACTGCCTGAGCAAAACCAGGAGGGGACCCTACATGCGATCCAGCACAGGAGGGCACCTACCCACAGGAGGAGGGAGAAGCCTCCACCATCTGCTTGAGGAACCTGACAACCTGTGGTGTCTGCATGGGAGGGGCGAGGGCATTGGGCCCATCGTGCACCAGCAGCTTGGCTGATCTGGTGCTGGAGAGACCCCTGAGAAAGCCAAGCAAAACACACGTACAAACAAAAAGAAGTAGGAATTAGACAACTCTCCTCCCTCAGGGGTTGGGCTTCATATTTTTGCAGCTTAGGGTTAGGCATCCATGTGCCCATCTTTGGGAAATGTGGTTCTGGGAAATGTCGGTCATGCATGCCTCACCCTTCCAGCTGTCCACCCTTTATGAAAGAGTATGTAATGCTCAACACCCACCAGGCAATGTGCTGTGTATACTTCCTTCTTTATTCTTCAAAATAACCCTCCAAGGAAGGGACCATTTGAGGTTATCAGAACTCCCCATTTAGAAAATCACTGTTTATATATTTTCAAACTCTTTATATATTTTCACACAACACATCAGTAACATGTAAGCCTTCTTTTTTCATCACCTCCAAGTGAATAGTCAGTCTTTCACATATACATTGACAGAGAAATCGCTCAATGAACTCAGAGATTCAGAAATTGGTAAGTGCGAAAATTTGGTTCCATACAGAGAAAAACAGTAGATGATATAGGTAGCTGACAAGGGAAGATTTTATACAACTACTATGAGTTATATTCTTAGAGACTGACTTTTAAAACTTGAATTTATACTAAGGCATTTTATTTTCTTATTTTTAATTTAATTTAATTTATTTATTTAACTTTAGGTGCATACTATATCTGGCATTTCTCCCCATGTTATCCCTTCCCACCCTCTCCTCCCTCCCCACACCCTGCTGTCTCTCCCGTACCCCCTCAACTGCCCTCAGCGTGTGATGCTCCTCTCCCTGAGCCCACATTTTAAGGTTTATTGCTGAGTTTAAAATGAAGAAACTGAGGCCAGTATAAGAAAATGAAAATCCAATTTATTCACCTCCTGGGTGAGGTTCCATGATCCCAGGGAAAGGAGCCAGGGAAGTCACACCAACTTCCTGGGGCATGGGGTTTTCATGGCTAGAAGGAACAAACAGCTGGGTGCTCTGATTGACTCCAGGGGAGCGGGATTGAGACAGGGCGGGCCATTATTGGTTGGCAGGCTGTTGGGCGGGTTTTCCGGCCAGGAGCCTTGCGTCAGCTGGAGCCTTCCAGGGGAGCCCTGCAGCAGAGCTAGGTGCCGAGTGCAGAGCCTGGTGCTGGGTGCAGAGGTGGGTGTGTCCAACCACCCAGAGAGGCAACCGGCCTTAAACACATGTTCTCATTATTCAACACCCACCTATGAGTGAGAACATGCAGTGTCTGGCTTTCTGTTCTTGTGTCAGTTTGCTGAGAATGATGGTTTCCAGATTCATCCAAGCCCCTACAAAGGACACGAACTCATCTTTTTTTATGGCTGCATATATACTAAGGCATTTTAAACTTGAATCTGGGACAAATGTAAAATTGCTGAATAGAGAAATTTCTGATGACTGAGGAATAGTAAAAATGGGTGGGGATAGTATTTCAAATCAAGGGAGGGACCTCATTTTATTCTGAACATGTTAGTTTTGACCCTCTTCACTGAAATTTTCACTATCAAATATATTTGAAGATAAGCCTTTTTTCCTTATGTAACATTTATTACATACAAAGAGAATAATACCGTGCATCTGGGATTCAGATGTTGAAATGAAGCATGGACTCTAAGTGGCACTGGTCCTTGTGAAAGTGCACTGGTGTGGATAGCTTCAGCTGGACCCCGTATTCCTCTGCTCACTTGAACATTCTGTGATGACGTCACTGAGGTCATGTGATGATGCATATCCTGTCTTCCATGCCAACTGCCCCTGTGTTTCAACTGCCAGCTAGGAGACTACTGGTAAAGGTGGCAGGGAGCCTTTGCTGCTGCGCCGAAGGTGTGTTTATTTCCATCTTCCCCCTGCAGTTTCTTCAGAAGGGCCATTTGTACTTAAACTGTCTTCCTGATGTATTTCTTTTATTTCCCCAACTCCAGTTTGTCTACAGATGTACTAATTTGGAGTTTTATGACTCTGTGTGTATTTTTGATTCTGCTATCAAGCTTTTTGCCTTAAATATTTATCTCTGTTTAGAAAAATGCACTGTTTTCTAGGCCAGTTTTGTACACATTCTTCCATGGGATAGATCCAGAAGAAACACAACGATATCATACAAGACATTCCATGAAAGGGGGATTCCAGAGTCTTCTGAACAGAGATGTGAAAATCTTAAATCAGAAACTGGAACAGCTTAAATCCAGAGATTTTTAGAAAATAAACTGAGATTTTCTGATGGGAAACATAATAGCCTAGTTAAGAAGTTTCAAGGGATTGTTTTAAATTAAAAAACATTTTTAAAAGATAAATACAATCAAGTGGATATAAAAAGTTACAAAATAGAAAACATTATTAGATGTCACAAAAGGTTTATGAAAATATTCCTTTTCAGTCAAAACTCACTGCGGTTAGATTTATTTATAAGGTCTTACTAAAAGCAGCTACAGTATTAAAAATACACTAATACCAAACTAAAATTTTGGTTTAAAAAATAAGCTTGTCTTAATATATTAATTTTTTCTCAATGAAATTACAAGAGGTCATAATTTTTCATTCTGAAACTGATTACTTTTTAAACTTCTCAGATGTATACCTCAGAAGTTTGACTTTTACTGTGTCTCTTTATACGTCATTTACAGGTCCCACATCCTTGCCTTCTGTTTCTTTTCCCCTGGCAAAGGTGCATCTTTATATTTGGCTTGGATGATAACGCTCTCCTTCAAATTTTCTTCAGCTCCTTTAACTCCCCCCCACCCAGGTTCTAATTCTGCTGCTGTAATACCAAAATGCTTATTTTTAAGGGTTTAAAATATTAATGTCTGCCTCAGACGTAACATGATTTTGTACTGTTGGCTTTTTGATGTATCTTAATTGATTCAGGTGACCAGGAAACCTCCGATGCTGTTAGTTAGAGCCAGGTACCCCCCTGCTCAGGTTACTAGCGCTCCTGTTTATATTCCTCTATAATACAGTATTCACTCATGACTGAACACACGCTATGTCTCATTGAATTTGAGGGCCCTTCTCATCAGGCGTGACTTCCAAGTTATTCGGTAGACTTCCTTTAGACACTGCCCACTCTCAGACAGGCCTTAGTGCAGCGGGCTCACTTAGTTGCTCATATCAGTAATCAGTGAGACAATGGGGAGTCACAGATTTAATTCATTAAATCACTTAAGCGCCAGCCTTGATGAGCACATTTTCCGTTAACTACTCATTCAGGGCTGGGTAGTTCAAGAGAAGTTGATTCTTGGCATAGCCATCAGGTGGCAGTTGGCTTAGAATGTTCTGAGTTCTGAGCCATTTGGGGCCAAGCAGACCCCTGGTCCCTCGGGGTGATCACTGGTCATGGGGGTGCTCACCACAGGCAGCTGACAGTGTGAAGCTGCTGGGGAGGGTGGCCAGACATTTGAATTTGGTAATCAGAGAGTCTTTGTTTGCAGGAAAGTGCCACATTTTAGGTCAAGAATAAAAATCTAGAGACTGAAGTTTGTTTTGTTTGAATGATTTGAGCTCTTCTCTGGACTTAGCCACCTCCAGGCATCCGCCTTCCTGAAGAGACCTTGAGGCAGGAAGATTGAGAAAGGGAGTTAAAAGAGCTCCTGGTTCAGGCTCCAGGCCAGGATTTAGAGGTCTCAGGTATTAAGGAACCCCTGTTCCCTGAAAACCACAGAAGTTCCATAGAACTTCTCCGGTTCACGTAGCTTCCAAATAAGAACGAGCTCAGACGTCTACACTGCAGGCCCTGTGCTCCTGGTCACTTCCATCTGCCGCCTTGCTACCTTGTCTCATCCCAGTACGGGGCTTTGCCTACACAGTTGGTCTGCACAGTTTTAAGTCCGACCCACAGTGCAAGCTTTTCCTAATGCCCAACTCAGATTTAGGAGGCTTATCCCTGCAGATGGTGAACAGTGGACCATGGATCAAACATGGAACCCAGTGGTCCCCAGCCTTTTTGACACTAGGGACTGGTTTCTTGGAAGATAATTTTTCAACAGACCAGGACGGGGTGGAAGGATGCTTTCCAGATGACCCTAGCACATTTATTGTGCACTTTATTTCTATTATTATTACATTGTAATAGTGAAACAATTCTACAACTCACCATAATGTAGAATCAGTGGGAGCCCTGAGCTTGTTTTCCTGCAATTAGACAGTCCCATCTGGGGTGATGGGCAACAGTGACACATCATCAGGCATTAGATTCTCAAAAAGTACATGCAGCCTAGTCCCTGGCCTGTGCAGCTCACGGTAGAGTTCGCGCTCCTATGAGAATCTAATACCATGGATAATCTGACAAAAGGTAGAGCTCAGGTGGTGAGAGTGCTGGGGAGCGGCTGTAAACACGGATGAAACTTTGCTCCCAGCTGGCTGTTCACCGCCTGCCGTGTGGCCAGTTTCCTAACAGGTCACAAACTATCGGTGGCCCAGGGTTTTGGGACCCCATTTCCCATTTAGAAAATAAAAGTGCAGCTCGCTGGCGCACAGCGTTCTCGGGGCAAGCAGGAAATGCGTTAAACCGAGAATAAATTTTTACTCATTTCTCTATGGTCCTCCGCAGCAACACGTCAACAGCCGCCGTTTAATACATTTCCCTGAGAGTTGTCTCCAAGAGGCAGCAGTGCGCCCTGAGGGCTCAGAAGAGCCCACGGTCCATGGCGAATCCACAGTCTGCCAGCTCAGTTTTAGAGACGTGATGCTCGGCCACAGGCCTCATCCTCATGTGCACCCTGGCAGTCAGCCATCTGAAGATAATATGGAAATTCAGTTACTCACTCTTGGGAGCAGAAGGATTACAGACCATCCTTGTGTGCACCCTGGGAGGCAGCCATCTGAAAGTACTCTGGAAATTCAGTTGCTCACTCTTGCAAGCATAAGGATTCCAGATTCTTCAGTGCCCCATACTCAGACAACTCTAAAATTGCTACGCTATATTCTTCTTTATTTCATGTGTGCAAATTTAAATGTATCAAGTCAATCACCAGTGCTACAAATGCAGAAGTAAAGATGTGTTTCCACATTCAAGTTTCCTTCACTTTTAATAAAGAACATCTCAGTGCAACGTTTAGATATTTAGCTGATTGTTAGTCATGAAAATGGAACTCTTCCTGAGATAGTGTTGCTACATTTTCAAACAAATGGACAGCATGTGAAACTTCTAAATTAACATAAAATTTGAAGTAATACAGAAAGTTCCCATATACCCTCCCCACTCAGTATCTTTTTTGTGATCACATCTTACATGAATTTGGTGTGTTTGTTAAAGTGGCTGAACAAGTAGTGATTTTTTTTTTTTTTTTTTTTGAGACAGTTTCACCCTTGTTGCCCAGGCTGGTGTGCAATGGCGTGATCTTGCCTCACTGCAACCTCCGCCTCTCAGGTTCAAGCGATTCTCCTGCCTCAGCGTCCCAAAGTAACTGGGATTACAGGCAGCTGACACCACACCCAGCTTTTTTTTTTTTTTTTTGGTTGAGACGGGGTTTTCACCTTGTTGGCCAGTCTGGTCTTGAGCTCCTGACCTCAGGTGATCCACCCGCCTCCACCTTCCAAAGTGCTGGGTTAACAGACATGCGCTACTGTGCCCAGCTGCGATATCTTCTTACTAATGAAAGTGTAGAATTTGCAGTAAGACTCATCCTGTGTTGTTCAGCCTATGGATTTTGGCAAACTCATAATGTCATTCATCACCCAAACGGAAGCTTCGTACCCAAAACATGACCAGTGCTGCACCTCTTAATCCCTTCTTTTCGTAGGACTCCTCACCACTATAGATCAGTTATTTTACTGCCTCTACAGATTTTCTTTCCCAAAAATCTACAGAATTGGAATCATAAAGTCTGCAGCCACTTAGGAGTAACTGCTTTCACTTAGCAATCTACATGCAAGATTTCATACCTTTTTGTAGCTTACCGGCTTACTAATGTTTATCAGTGACTCATATTCCCTTGGGACTGTGTCATGGTGTGGGTTGGTTTATTTACTGCCTGAAGAGTATCTGAGCTGCTTCCAGTTCAGGCAATTAGCAATACAGCTGCCCTCATTTTTGTGCAGATTTTGCAATGGAAATAATTGTAAAATTTAACTGGGTAAATGTTTAGAATTTTAATCCGTTGTTTATATAATAAGACTATGTTTTTCCTTGAAAGAATTAAGTAGAGTTCAGCAAAATCAACTGGACATTTTTTAAAAAGTTATTGTTGATTTAATTTCTGTAGTAGATATAAGGCTACTCAGATTATCTGAGTCTCCTTTGGGTAGTTATTATAGTTTCTACCTTTGAAGAAATTTGAAGTCATTTTTGTCTAGGCTATCAAATTTGTGAGCATGGATTTATTCTAAGTATTTGTTATCTTCTTCATATTCATGGGATCAGCAGGAATCATTCTTCTATTTATATTATTTGTAAATTGTGTCTTCTATCTTCTTTGTGGTTAGCCTGGCTGGAGGTTTGTCAATTCTATTGATCTTTTCTAAGAAGCAGCTTTTCATTTTGTTTAGTTCTCTGTTTATTTTATTATTTCTATTAGAATGATTTCTGCAAATACTGGGGGGTTTTTTCTATTTTTCTGTCGGGTTTACATTACACGATTTTTTTTCTAGTTTCCTAAAATGGAAGGTAAGAAAACTGAATTAATATTGTTTTTATTTTCTACACAGCATCGTGAATGGAAGTGATGTCACTGAAGTGTACATTTAATGATTCAAATAATACATATTGTGTATTGTTCATCACAGTGATGATTTAAAATCAAGTAATATAGATGATAAGTGCAGAAGGAGCATATGTAGATTCAGGAAAGTTAAACATTGTAACTTTTTTTAAAAAGATACTTACCAGGACTCTTTTTCTGAGGAGACCCCGCCTTGGGGTCATCCCTTGCATTTGTGCACTGTCTGTGTGAACACTGTCTGCTTCTGTGATGAGGGTGGCTTAGCCAGAGACCTGAGGCTCTGTCCCCCAGGCTCTCCTGATGGTCTCCTTTGCCTTCCTTTACCACCAAGGAGGGAGGCCCAGCAGCAGCTCAGCCCGTGCTCTCATCCCCTCCTCCACACACGCCAGCCCTGTGTCCTCAGCACCCAAGCCTGCCAGAGGTCCTTCAGCATCTCCCACAGCTGACAGTGACTCTATGTTTTCTAGATTTCAAGGACCACCTGGTGGGTGAGTGGGCCAGAGAGACTTCCTTGGAACAGGTGCTGGCTGTTGACAAGGTAAAGTCTTTGTCTGAGATGGGAATTTTATCTCTTTAGGTTTCTGTTTCATTTGAATTAAGATATGCAGATCTTACCATGGACATTATAGATGAGTTACAGAATTGCTTGGTGGGCAAATGTATGCGAGAGCCCATTACCAACTTGGAGCTTGGTCCAGATGGCACTCCAGCACCTATGTGTAAGTATGATGGCCTGTAGAGATTTTAAACACTGTCATCCCAGGACAGTCTTAGTGGTTACCTAACACAGGGTAGGAATAGCTATATTTTATAGTGAGATCTGGCTTGGTCATTAATGTGAAACATACTCGCAGAGCTCAGAGAGTTTTGGCGGCACGACGGTTCATTCTTCAGCTCCTGGTCAAGAGCAGAGAATAATCAGGGACATATTCTCTTGTACTTAAGAACATAGGAACAACGGCCTTAGAAATGCTCCAGTTCAGTAGCACACAAGCCTAAGGCGCAGAACCAAACAGGAGCTCCAGAAACAACTTGGGCGTTAGCCTGGTGCCCATCTCTCCTGCTGGAATTTCTGCACAGCTGGGTAGGAGACGGTCAGCGCCCCCACCTGCTGCCCCCAGCATGGGCTGTCCCAGTGTCAGAGCCGGTGAGAGCCTGAGCAGTCGGACTCCCTGGACACGTGTTGCGTTGAAAAGGCAGACCGAAAGGACAGATGGCATGAGTTACATGTGGTCATATTTAAATGGTAGGATAATTGAGTATCTTCAAATCTTTAATTTTCTGTAAAACAGAGGTTTGGCAGATAAATGTTATAGAATATTTTGACTAAATAACATATTTTAAAAGAAAGGCTGATTTTATGATGTAAGAAATCTTCCAGGAGGGGTGATCACACAGCAGCGCAGGGGGACCCTGAGAGTAAATGACCTCAGAAGGGATGAGGAAGGCAGCGCAGGCGAGGAGTGGCGGCGCTTGCCTGTAAGCCCAACCTTTTGGAGGCCATGGTGGGTGTATTGCCTAAGCCCAGGAGTTTGAGACCAGCTGGGCAAGCTGGCAAAACCCTCTCTCTACAAAAACTATAAAAAATCAGCCAGGCATGATGGGGGCATCTTTAGTTTTAGCAAGTTGGAGACTGAGGCAAAGCATCTACCTGGGCCTGGGAGGTCGAGGCTGCATGAGCCATGATTGCACCATGGCAGTCCAGCCTGGGTGACACTGTGAGACCATCTCAAAAAAGAAAGAAAGAGAAGAGGAAAAGGGAAAGGAAGGCTAAGGGGAGGGGAAGGAAAAGGGAAGGGGGAGGGGGAAGGGGCGGGGAGGGGGAAGGGGAAAGAGGGGGAAGGGGAAAGAGGGGGAAGGGGGAGGGCGGACGGGAAGGGAAGGGGAAGGGGGAAGAGGGGGAAGAAGAAGGCAAGGGGGAAGGGGAAGGGAATGGGGAAGGGGAAAGAGAGGGAAGGGGAAGGGAAGGGAGAAGGGGAATGGGGAGGGGGAAGAGAAGGGAAGGGGAAGGGGGAAAGGAAGGGGAAGGGAAGGGGGAAGGGGAAAAGGGAAGGGAAGGGGGAAGGGGAAAGAAGGGGAAGGGGAAGGGAAGGGAGAAGGGGAAGGGGAGGTGGAAGTGGAAGGGAATGGGAAAGGGGAAAGAGGGGGAAGGGGAAGGAAAGGAAGAAAGGGAAGAGGAAGGGGAAAGGGGAAGGGAAGGGGAAGGAAAGGGAGAAAGGGAAGGGGAAGGGGAAAGAAGGGGAAGGGGAGGGGAAGGGAGAAGGGGAGGGGGAAGGGAAAGGGAAGGGGGAAGGGGAGGGAGAAGGAGAGGGAGAAGGGGAAGGGGAGGAAAGGAAAAGGAAAAAGGAAAGGAAAAAAGAAAGGCAAGGCAGGGCAGGGCAGGGCAGGGTAGAGCGGAGCAGGGCAACTTATCCTGAATACAAGGCTCCCTGAGCCACTGTTGTTGAAACACAGCCACATTGTATGGTGCGCCCTGTTTGAGATCAGCCTTCACATTGATGAGGGTGGCTCCGCTAGAGACCCAAGGCTGCCTCCCAGGGCGTTCCTGATGGTCTCCTTTGCTTTCCTTCACCACTAAGGAGGACAGGCCAGTAGCAGCTCAGCCCATGCTGAGCTTTTTTCCACCTTTTCCACACACGGCAGCCCCCTGTCCAGAGCACCCAAGGCTGCCTGAGGGATCATTCAGCATCTCCCCTGTGAGGACAGTGATTCTGTGTTTCTGGGATCACTTCCTCTTCCTCTCAGGAGAGATGTCCTTCCTTCCAGGAGAGATGTCCTCAGAGCAATTCCTGGTCGTTGTCACCATGTTTCCTTATCTACAGTGAGAATTGTATTTTCTCTTGTTTCTTTCTATTTCATTTGAATTTAGATATGCAAATCTCACCATGGACATTACAAATAAGTTACAGAATTTCTTGGTGGGAAAATGTGAGAGTTCATCACCAACTAGGAACTGGTTCCAGATGGCCCCCTGGATGACAGCTTCAGTTACAAACTATGCAGATAACATTTTCCTCAGGAGAAATGCTTACTGCTTGAAAATAACGGTGAATTTGCAACAAAAATTATATCGAAAGTCTTACACAAAATTTGTGCATTTCCACAGGTGTCCTCTAGGCTTTATTTGGGGGCCATTGCCCCGAGCACTATTTCCCATGTGGTTTTCTATGTCAGCAATTGAAGAAAATATTTGTGCACACAGGACACAGCACGGTCTGACACTCACGGTGTTTTCCTTTCTCTATGCAGACAAATCAGGCATCAAGAAAAATGGTATGTATTCTGGAAACATCCCTTTGCTAAGGAAATACCTTAATGCTGAGAAAGGTGACACTTTTCCCTACTTTTGCTGGAGAGCCACTTTGGTTAATGAGTTTGGTTATGAGTTAGTTCTAGCACAACATAGTTATGTGATGGGTTTTGGTCATGTTAGGTAGCAGACATTTGAATGCAGAGTCAGTCAGACTCTTGCAGGGAAGTCAAGAATGCTCCATTGGAGTGGCGTCAGCAGATGCAGAAGTCCGACTCAATAGCAGACCAACGCATGATTGAACAACACATGAAAATGTATGTTGGGAAAATACGTGTTGTATGTCAGCTTGAACTGTGGGTTCCTGACTAATACAAAACTGGACGATGAAGGTTGTTACCTTCAGGGAAACGCAAATCTAATGGAGGGACAAAACTCACAGAAACAGTATTTCATCATAACCATCATAAGGCAGTGCATTATTAAGCATGTCATGATGGCTGACTGGCAGGACTGGTCTGTCATTGAAACTACACTCTGTTTACACCTTCTTTTTCCTTTTCTAATTAGTGTATAATTCAGTGCTGAATTGGCAGGTATGTATTCCATGCTTAGGAGCTGCTGAAAGTAAGAAAGAAAACTCGACCTTGAAGAATGGTAGGATTTTCAAAATCAGGGATGAGGAAGCCAGAAAGAGAATTCCGTTTTTAAAGTTTCTAAGCAATCGTGTGTGTGTGTGTATGTGTGTGTGTGTGTGTGTGTGTGTGTGTGTGTGCGATTTACATGCGTAGACATTTTGCTGGTTTCTGTCTTACTAATGTATACTGCACTGTGTCAGGTCACTCTGAGGGCTAGCACTTTGGGTCTGTTTCAGACACTCAGGAATCATTTGTGCAGCTTGTTCTCTATCTGGAAACTCTTGCAGGGATGGATATGTGCAGTCCTTGTCCCAAAGAAGCTTATGACTCCAAGAGCTAGAGAGAGAATATGAACATGTGTCTTGGGGTTACTACCAGGGGTAAGCAGGAGTTCTGTGGGCAGATGCATACAGGAAATGGGGAGAGGGAGAATGAGGTGCAGACTATCCAGGCAAGAGGCATTGCAATAGTCAAAGTGAACTATGAGAGAAGCCTGGGCCGATGTAGAATAAATAAGCTTTGTCATAAGTGGAATGATCACATAAGTCTTAAAAGGCTGTATTGCAGCCACAGTTCCGATTGATTACCACTCTAACAAAGAAGTGGGAAAAGAGAATGCTTCTTGGCT
Organism: Sapajus apella; assembly: GCF_009761245.1. Lineage (NCBI taxonomy): Eukaryota > Metazoa > Chordata > Mammalia > Primates > Cebidae > Sapajus > Sapajus apella. Next base: position 65,314 of record NW_022437080.1, read on the forward strand.
TGAGTACCTGAGAAAAGGATCTAACTATTCCCAGATGAGGGGTCTGGAAGAGAGAAGCAGTTTAGAAGAAAATACCACGCGTTAGGTTTTGGTCATGTTAGGTAGAGGACATTTGAATGAAGCATAAGTTAAACTCTTGCAGGGAAGTCAAGAATGCTCCATGGGAGTGACGTCAGCAAAATGGCGAAGAAGGCAGATCTAAGCTCCCATCCTTCCACAGGAATGTTGAATAAACAACCAGAGACTATCAGAACCAACTTTGTCAGAACCTGGAAAATAATCAAAGGTGTACAGCAACCAGAAGAATGCTGGATCAGCGCAAAGGCAACTTAAAATGATATGAAAGCTGTGTGGCATTTTTGCTTGTCCCACAACTCTGGCTTGGTGATAGTCTTGAAGACGGCAGCCTGTATTCCCAGGCTGGGATCCTTATCTCTGGTTCCAGGGAAGAGAGCAGATCTGATTCACAATTGATGGTGCTTGTCTGTTTTAATCTTTCCGGAGGCTTCCTGAACAAGGTATTCATCATCTCTGTTGTACCTGACCCAGAAACCATTCAGCCAGGAAAAACAGCAGGCATTGCTTGAAAACAGTGTATGGTGATTGAAAAACCCACAGTCACCTTGGGCTGGTGAGGATGTAAAATGGTGCCTCTTCTGGATAATTGTTTGGCAGTTTCTCAAAAGATTAAACACAGAATCACTATTTGACCGAACAATTCTACTCCTAGGTATATCCCCAAGAGAACTGAAAACAAGAGACTTAAATAGACACTTGTACAACAATGTTTATAGAAAAAATATTCACAATAACCAAAAGGCAGAAACAAGCCATTGTCCATTAACAAAAGAATGAATAAACATAAACAGCATAAACATAAACAGAATATTTAACCATGAAAAGGAACTAAGTATTGATACATACTGCAACATGGATGACTCTCGAAAACATCTGCTAAATGAAATGTCAGACACAGAAGAACACACATTCTATGCTTTCACTTATTAGGTACCTAGAGCTGGCATTAGAGATAAGAAGTAAATTACAGCTCGGGGCTGAAGGAAGGGTGAAATTGTAAGTTAATGTGTAATGAGTACAGAGTTTTAAGTTGATGAAATATTTTGAAACAGTTTGTGCTGATGGTTGCAAGTCATGTAAATGTCATTAATACCATTGATTTGTGCACTTAAAGGGCCACAATGGCAAATTTTATACATATACTCTCCGGCATATTGCCAGGATAAAAAAATAGTAACAAAATCGTGAAATAAGGAAGAATGAAAATTCTTAGACAAGGGCAAAAATGCCTTGCCAGAGAATTCTTCAAAACCCCTTTCAAAATGATACAAAATTAAGCTACTTTTACATTTTTAAAAGAATGTGTGTGTAATTCTAACATCAAAACTCTTAATTAAAAGTAAGCCTTTGTGGTGGGAGTATAAATTAGTTCAACCACTATGGAACACAGTTTGGCAATTTCTCAGACACCTAGAACCAGAAATATCATTTGACTCAGCAATCTCATTACTGAGCACATACCCAAATGAAGATACATCCTTCTATTATAAAGATACATGCAGTGTATGTTCATGGCAGAACTATTCACAATAGCAAGACATGGAATCAACCCAAATGCCCATCAATGATAGACTGGATAAAGAAAATGTGGTACATGTACACCATGGAATACTATGCAGCCATTTGCAGGGACATGGATGGAGTTGGAAGCCATTATCCTCAAAAAACGAATGCAGGAATAGAAAACCGAACACTACTTGTTCTCAGAAGTGGGAACTGAACGATGAGAACACATAGACACATGGTGGGGAACAACACACACTGAGGCCTGTCGGGAGGAGTCACGGGGGAGGGAGAGCTTCGGGAAGAGCAGCTAATGGACGCTGGGCTTAATACCTGGGTGACCGGCTGATCTGAGTAGCAAACCACCGTGGCACACATTCACCTATGCAATAAACCTGCACATCCTACACGTGTACCCCTGAACTTAAAAGTTGAAAAAAAGTAAGGCTTTAATAAAATGGTTTGAAAAAATTTTTTCCTTTATTTACTATAAGATAGTAAATAAAGGAAAATTTATCTCACAGTAAATAAAGGAATTTTTTTTCCTTTATTTTGAAAAGAAAATTTCAAAAAAAAATTCCTTATTTAGTAAATAAAGGAAAAAAATTTTTTTCAAACAAAATAATAACAATAGGTTCCCTAAACTTTTTCTTGGGCATCTCTGACCTGAGAGACCTGCTGAATCCCCAGCTGCTCCCCCAGGCCACCCCACAGCCCCCTTCACACTCCAGCCCACCCATCATGTTCAGAAGGAGCAGCACAATCAGCCCTGGTGCCTTTCACTGCCCTTCCAATTCACTTCCTCACCGTTGGCTTAGCAATTCTGAATCCTTGAATGGGTTGGGTAGAAAAGCGGTGCTTACAAGTTACTGTTTTTAACCCTGTCACAAATGTTTGTTCATTAATTCATTGGTCTGTAAATGTTTTATGACTGCTTACTTGCTCAATCAGGCTGTCTATAGGTAAAGAAAAAGGCCCATCTCCCAGCTCTGTGATTTGTGTGCAAAACTCCAATATGGAAACTGATACCTGCTTGCTCAAAGATTAGCATGGTCATTTATTTTATTGTGTATCCTTTTTCCTAGAAGCTTGAGAAGATAATAAGTTCATATCAACATATAATCATCTGGCACAGCTTCCTGTGAGGAATAAGAAGAAAAACACCCTTTGGAGGAAAACTCATCTCAGGATACAAAAATGCATGGCTGTGACCGGGCGCAGTAGTTCACGCCTATAATCCCAGCACTTTGGGAGGCCGAGGCAGGTGGATCATGAGGTCAAGAGATCGAGACCATCCTGGTCAACGTAGTGAAACCCCGTCTCTACTAAAAATACAAAAAATTAGCTGGGCATGATGGCGTGTGCACCTGTGGTCCCAGCTACTCGGGAGGCTGAGGCAGGAGAATTGCTTGAACCCAGAAGGCGGAGGTTGCGGTGAGCCGAGATTGCGCCGTTGCACTCCGGCCTGTGTAACAAGAGCGAAACTCCTTCTCAAAACAAACAAACAAACAAAACAAAACAAAAAACAAAAATGCATGGCTGTGCATAATAAAAAAAATGTAATTCCCAAAGAAATCTTAGTGTTTATATTTACCCGATCTTTCAGAAAAGATTTAAGGTATATGAATGCACACAGCATGCAACAAGATAACTCGGGCAGGAAAGTGGAATGTGGGGAAGGGGACAGTAGGAGAAATCAAATAAAGCCAAGAATGAAGTTAAATACAAATGCATATACTGCCTAATGTATATTTAAAGTGGGTCAAAACTGTGGCTCTCAACTTTCCTGTAGAAAACTCTGAGAAGCTGGCATATAGATTTAAATAATCTGCAAACTACGGGACAGTGCAGGCCGTGTGCCTAACTCCCTGACGGTAAGATAATGCAAATGTCTCCAGCAGTAGGAAGTACTAAGCCAATTTTTTTGTTTCCTCCGTAACGATGTTTTCTGCAGTGGTGTGCTCTTAAGCCCATAGCCAGAGTAGCACGTGGTTCTCAGCATGTTAGCTGCGACACCCTCATTTTCAGTCCACTCAGAAGAACACACTGGATTGCAAACGAGTGAAAAGAATGTTGTTGAATGATTAACTTTCCAATCCAATTTTTTAACTCTTAATAAGCATAAGCTTGATCCTTTAGCATTCGTAATAGGTTACTCACTGCAATATTTTGATACTGTTTGAGAAGCAGTGAGAAGCATAATGTTTGTGAACTGTTAAATTATACAAAATCTAGTTATGTACATGGGAGTCATCTGTAAAGCTATTTCTCAATTTTCCTCTAGAAGGCATTAAAAAAGTAAGGTAAATTATTGGCTTCCTTTAGATTGTGCAGAGAAATAAGTACAGTAAATATCTTCACTTCTTTCACCTTCCCTGCCTCTGCAGATTGAATATTATTATCTGCTGGTTTACATGGTCTGATAGTATTTCAGTATTAATAACATGATTGTGCTACGTGGCACACTGCTGTTGCCTCAGGAATGGTACAAATCTCAATGCATACGGCCGGCGGGGTGGAATTTTTAGAAGTGATACCGTATTTCACCAGCAGATGGCAAGCTACACTCGGTTGTGCATATACGTGACTAAATCTGTACATAGATTTCAGACAGAAGACATCGAGAAAGGCTATTTTTTTCTAATTGAAGTAGCCAGAAATCTAATAATGTCTAAGGAGATCTATCCAATTAAGCTTTAATTTGAGTTCCTCTTGTCCTAAAGGGGATTGAATTTAGTGGGAGGAACACAGCAATAAGAGGCAGGCTGACAGAGGTTGGCAGTATCTGGAAATACCTTCTTGCCCCTGGGGTAGATTTTAAAAGGCTAGAAAGTCATCAGGGCCTCAGCTAAGTGGGCTAATCTTGAATTTTAGCTGGACTTTAGGCAGTAAAATGTCCTGGGCCTTTGTGGCTGAGACAAGTAAAAACTGAAAAATCAGTGTAAAAACTTGGAGCTCGGGGCTGAGAACTGTCACCAGATGAGATACCCACATGGTGGGGATGTGGGTCTGAATTCAGGGATGGGCTAAGTAGGCAATGGGACGCCTGTGCAGGAAGCACCTTAACCCAACAGCCAAACAGATGAGGATGATCTTGCTGGGATAAGGTCAATGTCTGCCTGAATTCCCCCAGACGGAACAGTCCCCATTCTTTAGTACTGTCTCAGTCATGCACCTTGACCCTGACACCAGAGTCCCTGATATCCTGGCTCAGTGCCTCCAGCCCTGTTCCATGACAGGACACCCAAAGAATTCTTGATTGGAGCCCAATGCTCTCCAGCACCTTCCTTGGATGCCCTGTGGAAAAGGGACAGATTTTGTAAAATATGTAGCCTCTATTTGCAGCTCTCTAGCTGGACTGTCCTGTCCCCTTTCTGCACACTGAGGGGGACCCATGACACCGACACCTGTCTGTACTGTATCTGAACCTGCTCACCCACTGGAAGCTACTTTGGATGGCCTCCAAAGCTGGACATTCGATACTTTACAAAAAGGGAGAAAATGGACTCAGCAATTGTTTGTGTGATTTTCAGCTCTTGAAATACTTCAATGACATAATCAATATTGTAAATGATTAGTTACTATAAAAATGTTAATGAATTTTTGAAATCCATCAGTTTGAATCAACAATGTTATTTTAGATTTCTTTTGGTACCATGATGAAATTTTATTCATAATACATTTTTTTCTTAAGGTTTTTATACTTTTTATATTATTCAAGTTCTCATAACTTTGTGAAATTTAGGAATAGTCCTCTGATTATGAGCCCTCTCTGTTAGCTGAATTTCACTGTTAGTATAGTACATTATTTTCCTTTTCATAGTATGCCATTAAAGTGAGACATACTGGCCATTATAAAGCAGTTCTAATTGAGATACTGCAGCGCATGTTTTGGTTATAAAATTTTTCTCATACAAATATCACAACTAATGTATTAGACCTATGCTGTAAAGGCAAAATTACACACCGTGGCTTTGTTATTGCCATTAATTACCTCCTTGAAAATATTTTCTTACCTTCTAGGAGAAAGAGATTTCTCTCAGGTAGCAGAGCAAATAAATACCATAAGATCTACAGTGTTGACATATTCTGTCTTCAATAAATTCGAAATAAAAAAGACATGAAGACAAAAGTCCAAGTTTTAGGGATTAAATCGTGTCTGGGTGCCAATTAAAATTGACAGAGACATTTTGTTACTTGACACTACTTTATAGATTGCTCTAGAAAACATAATGGTCAAATTTTAATATTTTGATGATTGTCATACTGTGATGACTGTGAGAATGAGAATCACAACCTCCAACTACAGGGGCCGTAATTGACAAGGTTTCCATTATATCTCTGCACTCTGAAATTCATTCCCACCTTCACAGCAAGACCACGCTACCTATGGACCATCCCCAGCCAGTGACTGAGCACAAGAAGATACTTAGAGCTGTCCCTGGGAGATGAGGGATTTCTTTTACAGGTGACTGGCCCAAGACTCCCAAATGGCCTTGCCAAACCTTCCTTAGACTTTGCAGCAGTCTGGAATGCTTCCACCCAGCAATCCTTCTCTCTCCCCTCTCTCCTTCACTCATGGTGGGCATCCATTGTGCCCTGATGGCTCCCTAGACCTACCCGGATCCCTCCTCATTCTCTCTCACGGGCATTTTACACATTTAATTCTGTTTTGGTATTAGCTTCTCTGAGGACCCCGATGAAAACACATATGATCAAGGGAGTAGTTTTCAAGTTGGCATGTCTAAATGACTTTAAACCAAACTACATTCTATATCTATCTCCAATAATATTTTTGTAATACCTGATAATTATAAAAGTAACACATGTTCATTAGGCAAAATACAGAGAACATACAAGCATTGCACTTCTTTGTGCCAACATTTTTTATGATCTTGAGTATTCAATAGTGGTGGAAATGTATTTGTGTCACAAAAACCTGTCTTACCCTGGCATGTCTTGGAAATGACATTTAAAATTCAGTTTTCATAAATTATTCATAAAACAAACTCTGATACATGTATGCTCTGCAACTGTGCAATATAAACATACTGTTAGTTTCTTTGCAGAGAGACATTTTCATGCTACCTTACTAAGTTTATTCACTAAAACAGAAAGCAAGCCTGGGAGGATTCACACAAAAATGCTAACTTTGACATTTTGAGTAGTTACTTTGACATTTGGGGTGTTTTTGTTTTACTGCTTATCTCTGTTGAGTAATAAGGGGGGATATTCCATTGTTTGTAAGCATTAAGCATCTTCTTTAGGGTACTTTAAAGTAGATACTCTATTTTGGGTATTTCATTCATCTGGAGAACATGGCATGCTTCCTTATCAGTTAAGTCACAAAGTTGACAATTAACTGATATTGTTGGTTGACATGTCTTTGACTATGATGTAATATGTCTTTCAGGGTAAAAACGCTTTTCAAAAGTATTTTCCATTAGGAAATGTTAGTATTAGCATATGTCAGACTATAACAAGGCACAGAAGTTTGTTATCCTATTCTCTTTTTATGATGGTAAATGAGTAGTCCCGTTAGCAGCCCAGAGTCAGCTGGGCACTTTGGCCTGTCAAATTAAAACTCAGAAAATTTGAGGCCCCGATCTGTCTCTAACCACGTGTGAGAGTCCGACAAGCGTTCATGCAGTCTTTCTCCAGCAAACGAGATGACTTCTGAGGTCTCTTTCAACCTTTTTATTCCATATTTCCAAATAACCATTTTTGCTTTTCGAATTGGTGATAATAGCAGGTGGAAACTTGTGGTAAAAACGAGTCCTCCTTTTTCACTCAAGGCCTGGCCCCCCAACCAGAAACATCCTTAAGCTAATACAAGTCCAGGGGTTTTGTTGTAAGAATGCTATAGACAATCTTGTCAGTATCCAAGAAGAGAAACCAAAAGAGTGGCCAGTCTGCATTGGTTTGAGGCTGGAAAGTAAGAACTAAGACTGTTTATGTAAGTTCTTAGGTATCTTCAAAGGCGGCAAGGCAGAGAAGGTCTATGGGCAGCTCTGCTAGTAGTTCATCTAGTTAACCAATTACATTATTATTAAGTTTGGTTCATTAAAAAATAGAGGAGATCACAGAGGCTTTTCTGGCAGTTATGAAATCTGTCAATCATCTGTCCATCCATCCATCCAATCATCTGTCCAAAGGTTACAGAGGTTTCTCCGACAGTTATGAAATCTGTCAATCATCCGTCCATCCAAAGCTATATACTTTGAGATGCTCAAATCGCTCATTTCCCCAGCTGCAGGGAATGTTGGAAGCGCTGAGAATGTCATTAACTGATGGCGCACAGACTAAGCGAAGAGGTTTGTCCAAGGTGGCCACCCGTTTCCAACTTTAAATATGTAACAAATACGGCGAGGGAGAAACAATCTTAGGGATTGAAAGTTAGCATTTCCATACACCGATGGTCGAAGCGTTCCGGGGCATAATTGACAGCATGATTGAGAATTTTTCTTCCTGTGCATACTCCTTGACCCAACAATGCTATTAAACAAACTTATCCCAAGCACTAATGAAGAATGTGCACAGATGTTTGGCTATTGAGATGTTTATTCAGTATGGTCAGTGAAGAAACAACCTGAGTATCCAAGAGCAAAGGGTTTGTTGAGTAATGTGTACTACGGAATATAACACAGCTGCTAGAAATGAGGCGGTATCCACTTTCATGACATGGAAACTAATCTCAAAAAAGGACCAAAGGAAGGAGGCAGGTTATGAAATGCATGTATAGTAGGCTCCTAATTGTATTTGTTCAAATCATTTTGTAAGTGCATAAGAAACATTTGGGGAATTACATGTCAAAATACCAATAGTGATTACCTCTGTGTTGTGGTAAGATTAGATAGGATTTTAATTCCTTCTGACATTGTACGTTTATGAAATGCTTTATAGAGAATACATGTTTACTGTATTAGCAGTAAGGCCAATAAAATTGTTTTTAAAAATAAATGCCCAGTTGTCCATAATTAGGAAATTTGTTGATAAAATACTGCAAGGAAAGTTTTTTTTCTGATTAAAGTATCCCACCTGTCAAGCAATTCTCATTTCAGAGACAGAACCTCAACTTTCTTCTCTGTATATTTATATGTGTCTCCTCTCACATGTATTTAGGTAAAGTCAAAGGACTTTTTCAATTTAACTTTGTATGGAAATGATGTTATTATGTAGGTCGTCCTTGGATAATAATGGATTATCACTTGATTTTGAAAGCTCTCAAGTCCATCTTATTCCTTCTAAACCCAACCCCTTACTTCCCAGTTCAGTCATTAGAATTCTGTAGTGCCTGAGTCAAGAAAAATGGAAAGAGCTTTATTGAGATAATTCAAATACTTCAGATAAAACAAGAATGATAGTCTCTTATGGCATTTGCAGCAGATGTTCCTGGAATGGAGATAAGTAAAACGTTCCCCCCAGACTCCTGCCATATGCAAGCATGCAGTACAAGCAGTCTGTTCAAATAAAAGTTAATAACTTTTCCATCTAGGTGAATCCGTGTGTCTCTAGATGGGTGGAGCAGCAAATCTACTTAACAAAGTCAGATATACATGGGCTAAATTTAGGTCCTCCAAACTTGGAAATAAGATTAAGCTCTGTGATTGGGAATATAAGACCAATACCTAATGAATGGATACATTAGCTGTTAGATATATATACCACAGAAAGAGAGGATCGTCAAGTCTGGGGCTAAAAAACTGGAGAAATCATGAAGTCCAGTGAAGGCAAGACTGCCACTGAAATGCAGTCTCATCAGTTTCATCAGAATTGGGCAGATGTAAAAGAACACTGGAATGTTGCCATTTTGTCTGAAGACAAAGCGTTTTAGCCAAAGGAAGTTGGTTTACATGGAGTGTAGTTAGGGAACCTAAAACCAAGGATGTGGCAGTGTTTATCTAACTGCGTCCAGAAGAGAAAGACATGGAATCTGGCAGCTATATACAGAATATTCAGGACAACTATGAGATTAAAAGTCATGTTTTGTTATTTTGGCTGAGATTTAGAAATATTTCACTTTACTCTCCCTGTCAAGGATCCACAACAGAGCAAGCTCAGGAGACAAAGCAAAGCAAGTCATCACAGTTACTTAGCTGGAGCGCTGGTCCCGAGCACTTCTGTGGACCTCTGGTCAAGTGCAGGAAGTGGAGGCCAAATTAACCGCAGGCCAGATCAGGCTAAATTACTAGTTCTGTCCATTCTACTGCAAGTCCCAACACAGGTAGATCTTACCACTCCCAGGTCAGCAAAAGGGCTCATAGAGTAGACCCACCGGCAACAGAAGAAAAGGAACAAGGACGAGGAAGGAAGTTTGTGCCTTGGTCCCAGTGCTGCCTTTCCCAGACCTTGAACCCGCCTGAGAGGAACACCCAAAACAGACAGAGATTTGGCCAGGCAGAATCCAGTCAACCCTGAATGATCCCTCCAGACCAGGTGGATTTTCTTCTGATGAGACATTGTACTTCTTTTTTTTTTTTTTTTTTTTTTTTTTTTTTTGAGACGGAGTTTCACTCATGTTACCCAGGCTGGAGTGCAATGGCGCGATCTCGGCTCACCGCAACCTCCGCCTCCTGGGTTCAGGCAATTCTCCTGCCTCAGCCTCCTGAGTAGCTGGGATTACAGGCACGCGCCACCATGCCCAGCTAATTTTTTGTATTTTTAGTAGAGACGGGGTTTCACCATGTTGACCAGGATGGTCTTGATCTCTTGACCTCGTGATCCACCCGCCTCGGCCTCCCAAAGTGCTGGGATTACAGGCTTGAGCCACCGCGACCAGCCGACATTGTACTTCTTAAGTAGTTTTTTAATCATAACCAAATATCCAAAATGGCAGATGTAAGTATTCCACTCACTGGAAAGGTTTCCAAACACCACTGAGAAATGATGCATGGTTTTTCTGGTTTATTTCCCAGTCTCCTAAGTTAAACTGCTTAGTGCATGTGAGGGAGGCTGTGCAGCGCAGTAGAAAGGATGAGGTTTGAATCTTATGTACCTGAGTTCAAATGCTGATTCAGTCCCATATTACCATTGCATGACCTTTGGGCAAGTCATCTGAACAGTCTATGGTCTAAGTTTTCTCCATTTCTTACAAACAAACAAAGTAGTGCATGGGAGTTGTTAGGGTTAAATGAAATAGCATTTATAAAGTGTGTGGCACACAGCTTTGCGAGCTGTGAATGCTCAAAATACCAGATGTCTTCTACCTCTGGCGTCTTTCCCCTAAGATCCTGACAAATCCTCCATGGACCAGCAAAAATCACACATGCATGACTGTAGGAATCTGCTATGGATTAGAGCTGGGTCCTGGACGCCTGCAAAGGCAGTGCCCTCCATGGGCTCCCCTGGACCCACGAGCTGGACCATCCCATAAGGTGTCTCTGCCTGTTCCTCATGGCTACACTCAGGTGCAGAAGCATGCACCCAGCCCTAGCCACGCTCAGGCAACATCAGGTATGATATGCATGTAGTTTTGAAAAAGCAGTAACTTCCCATTAATAAATACACCTCTCATGAGGCCTGGAATTTTGCACAAAACATTTTAAAGATAGAACAAATTAAAAGTAGCCTCAACCTCAATCCACATCAGTGAGCACTTGTTTTGTGTCAGGTTCTCTCCAGAGTTCTATACTGATTGTTCTGTTCAAGCACAACAAGCACCTTTGAATTAGGTACTACCGTTATTCTGCCCATGTCATAGATAAGAAGACAAGTTCATATCAAATGCTCTTGACTTGGGAGGATAAATGATAATATTCAACTATGATTCTATTTACTGGGCACACGCTATTTGTGGATTACTTACAGAAGTCATGTTGAGTAAGTGAAGAAAAGACTGAGGAATAAATTAAAACACTTTTCTCTAAAGCTGTATTTGAATTGACATGAACTGAAAAAAAAACCATTTCAGTATCACCTTTGTTACATTGCCTGGGCCTTTAGGCTACGATGAAACCTCATCTTTCTGCAGACTTCATGGGCAGTCACACTTCCCTTTAAGCACAAAAGAAGGTATAAAGTCACAATATATTAAGTTCTTTTTTGGCACTGGAAACAAGACATGCCCATCAGCAGTTTGCCAACCTGTGTGAGGATTATCATTAACTGGCCATCAAAGGTTATCAACACGGTCATGACCATTCCAATTCCAGGCTTTGAAAAGTGCCAGGGCAAGCAGGAGTAAGGTAGAAAAATGTTTCCACCCACTGTTGCCACTTCTGCCAAAAGTCTGGCCCATCACTCAGAAAGCCAGCAGTCCTCTCCTTTACTGAGAGAGAGAGGTATTCATGGCAACTGAAGCCACCCCTTTATCCTCAATTTTCACCCCACTCCTCTTCAATAGCACCTCTTTCCCTGAATCAGTGTCAGATAATACAAATTGTAGCATGATCATTCCAAGAGTGAAATAGGACAGGTAATGGGGCCGTTGTTAACAGTTCATGAAGTCTGCAAAAGAGAGAAAAAGATCTGAAGATTGTAGCTTTCAGGATAAAGAAATATCACTTGCTCCAAATGATCAGGAACCCATTCATTTATTGAGCATTACTGAGGCCCTCCTACGTGCAAGACGTTCTTCTAGGCACTGAGGATACAGTCAAGGACAAAGTCTTCCCTTCAGGGAGCCTGCATTCTGCTGAGGGGGAGACAAGACAACACACAGACAACTTAAAAAGCCAGAGAGTGGCCGGGCGCAGTGGCTCAAGCCTGTAATCCCAGCACTTTGGGAGGCCGAGGCGGGTGGATCACGAAGTCAAGAGATCGAGACCATCCTGGTCAACGTGGTGAAACCCCGTCTCTGCTAAAAATACAAAAAATCAGCTGGGCATGGTGGCGCGTGCCTGTA
>NW_022437080.1:77837-97798 GCF_009761245.1 Sapajus apella
AAAAAAAAAAAAAAAAAAAAAAAAAGCCAGAGAGTGACAAGAACTACCCAGAAAATTGAAAGAGGATGATGGGGTGGAGTGAAAAAATAGTTCCTTATAATGAGGAGAAAAATTGGGGACTAGACTTGGATATTTTTTTTTTTGAGACAGAATCTCACTTGTCGCCCAGGCTATAGGGCAGTGACACGATCTCAGCTCACAGGATCCTCTGCAACCGGGTTCAAGCGATTCCCCTGCCTCAGCCTCCTGAGTAACTGGGACTGCAGGTGCATGCCACCAGCCCCAGCTAATTTTTTTGTATTTTAGTAGAGACGGGGTTTCACCATATTGGCCAGGATGGTCTTGATCTCCTGACCTTGTGATCTGCCTGCCTCGGCCTCCTAAGGTTCTGGGATTACAGGTGTGAACCACCACTCCCAGTCTGACCTTGATAAATATTTTAGACTTGATACCAAAAGCATGACCCATAAAAATTTTGATAAATTAGAATTCATCAAAATTGAAAACCTAGGTTCTGTGAAAGACTATCTTAAGAGGATGAAATAATGAAGTACAAACCAGTAGAAAAGACGGTCATTCCTGGGAGACATTGCAGGTTCTGTTCCGGACTACCGCAAGATAAGCAAATAGGGAAATAAAGCCAGTTATGCAAGTTCTTTGTTTTCCAGTGCACACAGAAGTGGTGTTACACATATTACAGTCAATATTAAGTGTGCGATTGCATTGCCTCTAAAACAAAATTCCTTAATTTTAAAATACCTTACTGCTAGCCAGCTGCCGTGACTCATGCCTGTAACTGTCACTTTAGGGGTTAAGATGGGAGGATCACTTGAGCCTAGGAGTTCAGGACAGCTTGGGCAACATAGCGAGACCCAATCTCTACCAAAGAAAATCAACGTTTCTTAAATTAGCTGAGTGTGGTGGCAAGAGCCTGTAGTACCAGCTACTCGAGAACCTGAGTGGGAGGATCACTGTAGCCCAGGAGTTAGAGGCTGGTGCGATCTAGCCTCTGCACTAGAGCCTGGGTGACACAGCGAGATTGAGCCACTGCACTAGAGCCTGAGTGACAGAGTGAGGCCCTGTCCATGAAAAAATTAAATAAATAAAATATTGCTAAAAAATGCTATGAAAGAGCTGAGCCTTCAGTGAGCCCTACATAATCTCCTTGTGGCTTTGATGATGTTGGCTGCCAAGGGTGATGGTTGCTGAGCAGCTGGCCATTTCTGAAAATAAAATATCAGTGAAGTTTGATAGACTGACTCTTCTTTTCATGAAGGCGTCTCTGCAGCCTGCAGTGCTGTTTGATATTTTACCTACCATAGAAACTACTCTCAACATCATCTGAAATCCTTCTGTGGCTTTGTCAAGTTTCTGCGCTATTCTGAATGCTTTTTGTCATTTCAACCATGTGCATAGCATCTCACCAGGACTAGGCTCCTTCTGAAGTAATCACTTTCTCTGCTCGTCCATAAGAAGCAACTCCTCATCTATTCAAGTTCGATCCTAAGGATGCAGCAATGCAGTCCCATCTTCAGACCTCACCTCTCATTCTAATTCTCTTCCTATTTCCACCACATCCACAGTTACTTCCTCCACAGAAGTCCTGAACCTCTCAAAGACACCCATAAAGGTTGAAATCCACTTCTTCCAAACTCCTGTGCGTGGGATATTTTGACCTCATCCCATGGATCACACATGTGCTAGATGTCTAATTACATCTAGAATGGTGATGCTTTTCTAGGAGGCTTTGAATTTACTCCGCCTAAAGCCATCAGAGGAGTCACTCTCTGTGGCAGCTGTAGTCGCACAAAATGTATTTCTTAATAAGAATTGGAAGTCAGAATTACTTCTTGACCCATGGGCTGCAAAATGGATGTCGCGTTAGCAGCCATGGAAACAACATTCATCTCCTCGTACCTCTCCATCAGAGCTCTTGGGTGATGAGGTGCATTGTCAATGAGCAGGAACATTTTGAAACGAAGCTTTATTCCTGAGCAGTAGGTCTCACAGTGGGCTTGAAATATTCAGTAAATCATGCTGTAAGTAATGTACTGCCATCCAGGCTTTGTTTTTCCATTTCTAGAGCATAGGAAGAGTGGATTTCACATAATCTTTAAGGCCCTGGGGTTTTTGCAGTGATATATGAGCACTGACTTCCACTTCAAGTCACTGGCTGCATTAGCCCCAACAAGAGTCAGCCTGTCCTTTGAAGCTTCGAAGCCAAGGCATTGACTTCGGTTCTTTATCTGTGAAAGATCTGGATAGCATCTTACCCAGTAGAAGGCTGTTTATCATCTGTTGTTTAGTGTAGCCACCTTCATCAAAGATCTGAGCTAGATCTTCTGGATAATTGACAGCAGCTTCTCCATTTGTGCTCCCTGCTTCACCCTGCACTCTGATGTTATGGACGTGGCTTCTTCCTTTGAACCTCATGAGCCAACATCTGCTAGCTTCAAACTTCTGTTCTGCAGTGTTATGGCCTCTCTCAGCCTTCATGAAACTGAAGAGCCTTAACGCCTTGCTCTGGATTAGGTTTTGGCATCAGGGAATGTTGTGGCTGGTTTGATCTTCTATCCAGAGCACTCAAATTTCTCCCTATCAGCAATAAGGCTGTTTGCTTCCTTTTTTTTTTTTTTTGAGATGGGATCTTGCTCTGTTGCCCAGGCTGGAGTGCAGTGGCACGATCTTTACTCACTGCAGCCTGGGCCTCCCAGTCTCAAGCAATCCTCCCACCTCAATCTGCCGAGTAACTAGGACTACAGGTATATGCTAGCAGGCCCGGCTAATTTTTGTATTTTGTATAGAGACAGGGTTTCACCCTGTTGCACAGGCTGGTCTGGGCAAACTCCTGGGCTCAGGTGATCTGCTCTCCCTGGCTTCCCAAAGTGCTGGAATTATAGGCATGAGCCACCACACCGACCCTGTTTTGCTTTCTTATCATTCGTGTGTTCACTGGAATAGCACTTTTAATTTCCCTCAAGAATGTTTCCTTTGTATTCACAACCGGCCAGCTGTTTGGTGCAAAAGGCGAAGCGTACTGGTCTCAGCTTTCCACATGCTTTCCTCACTAAGTTTAGCTTGTGATTTAAAGTGAGAGACATGCAATTCTTCCTTTCATTTGAACACTTAAGAGGCCACGGTAGGCTTATTGATTATTATATTTTCAACATTGTTGTGCCTCAGGGAATAGGGAGGTCTGAAGAAGGATGGGTAAACAGCTGCCTGGTGCAGCAGTCAGAGCTCACACACCACGTATGGATTAGGTCTACTGTCTTATGTGGGTGCTGTTCATGGTGCCCCAAAGCAATTACAGTGTTAGCGTCAAAGATCACCGATCACAGATCACCATAACAGATATACTAATATTTCAAACATCTGAAATATTGTGAGAATTACCAAAATGTGACACAGAGACTCAAAGTGAGCACATGGTATTGGAAAAAATAGCACTGATAATCTTTTTGGATGCAATTTTGCCACAAACCTTCAATTTATAAAAAGAAAAGAAAAGAAAATAGCAATATTTCTTGTATTTCCGCAAAATACAAGAAAGATAAAGCCAAGTCGAACAAAATGAGTCTGCCTGGATTTGAAAATTCTATGTCCAACCAGTGCTAGGATCCATAATGTGCAAAGAACTCTCAAAATGCAACAGCATTTTTAAAAGATCCAAATACAACACAGACAAAATACAGTAATAGGCATTTCTTTCTCTCTCTCTTTTTTTTTTTTTTTTTTGAGATGGAATCTCTCTCTGTCACCCAGGTTGGACTGCAGTGGCGAGATCTCAACTCACTGCAACCTCTGCCTCCCAGGTTCCAGTGATTCTCCTGCATTAGCCTCCCGAGTAGCTGCAACTACAGGCGCACGCCACCACGCCCGGCTAATTTTTGTATTTTTAGTAGAGACGTGTTTTTGCCATTTTGGAGATGCTGGTCTCGAACTGCTGACCTCAGGTGATCCACCTGCCTCCGCCTCCCAAAGTGCTGGGATTACAGGCGTGAGCCACCATGCCGGGCCAATAGGCTTTTCAAATATACAGATGTTAAGTAAGCATGTGAAAGGATGTCGGCCATTTCATGGGAAGGCTTTGCTGTGAACTGAATGTGCGTGTCCCCCTAAATTCATATGTAGAAGCCCTAACTCGCATGTAACTGCATTTGGAGTAAGAAATAATTAAGGTTGGATGAGGTCACAAGTTGGGGTCCCGGGATAGGATTTGCATCCTTATTAAGCTGAGGCATCAGGGAGCTGGCTCTCACTCTACCAGCACACACTGAGGAAAGGCCACACGGAGACATAGTGAGAGGAGCCATCTACAAGCCAGGATGAGCCTTCACCAGGAACTGATGCTGCCACACCTTGATCTGGGACTTCCAACCTGCAGAACTGTCAAAATTGAAGCAGTTCTAGTTGCTTACGTCACCCAGCCTGTGGTGTTTTGTTATGGCAGCTCAAGCGGACTGATACACAAATTAAAACCATGGTGAGATAGCATGACACACCCACGACCATACCTTAAACAAATGTAGAAACAGTAAAAAAGCTGACAAGGATGGGGAGAAACTGGGTTACTCACACATCACCGGTGGTAATGTAATGTGGTACAGCTACCCTGGAAAAGAGTGTGACAACCCCTCCCTCCCAGGCAGCAAACACTGCCACCACCGGCAAGAAATACAACAGCAAAACATGCGACTACAGAAAAACCTGGCAACTCAATCCCTGGGCATTTGCCCCAGAGAAATTAACATGTATTCAGCAAACGGTTAGTGCAGTAGGTCTGGGATGCTTCGAACCTGCTCATTCCCAAGAGAATCTCTGGCCTTGCCTGGCTCCTGGGAAGATTCCCGTAAACCCTTGGATTATCCTGCCTGATAGGAGTGACTTTGTATAGCTGGGGCTGTGGGCAGTTAAGGTGATGACCTGAACTATTTTGGGGGCCTTGGGCCAGGTAGTGTCCTTCAGGTAGCTAAGCCTTGTGAAGCTCTTTGAGTCTTTCCAGAGAGTCAGCCAACTCAAAGGTGTTTTGAGGACTGCACCAGACAGCAGTAAGTTCACATAAAATCCTATACACTAATATGCGGCAGGCTTGTGTAGGGCTAGGGGCCCCACAGGGTCGTGGGGTGTCCCTTATGCTGTGCCGAGGTGCTGGATCCGAGAAATAAAGAGACAGGATACAGAAGTACAAAGAGAGGGCCGGGCGCGGTGGCTCACGCCTGTAATCCCAGCACTTTGGGAGGCCGAGGCGGGCGGATCACGAGGTCAAGAGATCAAGACCATCCCGGTCACCATGGTGAAACCCCATCTCTACTAAAAATACAAAAAATTAGCTGGGCATGGTGGCGCGCGCCTGTAGTCCCAGCTACTCAGGAGGCTGAGGCAGGAGAATTGCCTGAACCCAGGAGGCGGAGGTTGCGGTGAGCCGAGATCGGGCCATTGCACTACAGCCTGGGTAACAAGAGCGAAACTCCATCTCAAAAAAAAAAAAAAGTACAAAGAAAGTGCAGCTGGGCTCAGGGGGGCCACACCACCTGTAAGTGGAGACAGGCGAGGCCCCAAATGTCCGGAAGCATCTGTATTTATTGGGTATTGGTTGGAGGCAGGGTAGTGAGTGAAGTCATGTTTAAGGATAATGATAGGGTCGTGAGCAATAAACAATAGGTCCACCCCCATTAGGTCACCTAGGCCAGCAGGTGGACAGTGCACAGCAAGGGGTCCACCCCCATTAGGTCACCTAGGCCAGGAGGTGGACAGTGCACAGCAAGGGGTCCACCCCCATTAGGTCACTGAGGTCACTGAGGCCAGGAGGTGGACAGTGTGCAGCAAGGGGTCCACCCCCATTAAGTCACCTAAGCTAGGAGGTGGACTGTGTGCAGTAAGGGGTCCACCCCCACTAGGTCACTGAGGCATGGTGGTGGGCTGTGCACAGTAAAGAGGGTGCAGTGTGCAATATCTCTTATCTATGGGTATGCTACTTCTAAGAATATCTATAGGAGGATGCTTTAAGTCACACAGCAGTGACAGAGCTGACAGAGTCTCCCACCACCTGCTGGCAGGTTCCAGTGAGTTCTTTAGGAAGATGCTTTTGAGCCAGCACAGCAACAAGAGCTGATAAAAGTTCACAGTCACCAAGGCACGATTATCCGGAGGAGTTTTGAGCCCTCAGATGCTCAAGGGATTGCCAATCTGAGGGCAGCCTTCCACAAGAACTGGAGCAAGGTCCTACAACTCCTTTATCAGGAGGAGTGGCTCTTGCCCCAAGCCTGCCATACAGCGGGTATCTTTATGATACTGAACGCTGCCACCTGGGCCATGGATTCTTGTCCTGGTATAACTGTTTTCCCTGAAATCATGCTCTGCACTGTGTCTGCTCCAGACATTCCTCCGACTATAAGCTGCTTATTCCTTAATTCATGCTCTGTGCCATGTCTGCTCTAAGCATTCCTCTGACTATGAACTAATATATAGTTATATATATGTAGGGAGATAGCTGAGTAGTAAGATATTCTTCAGGCATTCATTCTATAAACTAATATATGATTATATATAAAGGATTATATAAAAAGAAATAACTGAGTACTAACACTGTAAACTGAGATATTCTTCAGCACTAATTGTATCAGGATTCTGCTTAGCTCTTCTTCCTCAGTGCCTATTTAGGGGGTTACCCACAGGCTTGTTCCTCACAGCCAAAACCTGGAAACAACTCCTCAGGTGCCCTTCAAGGAGGAAGAGGCTAAAGGTTGGGGGTCGTCATGGAAATGAAGAGAGGCATTTGGAAATCCATCTTGGGAGGAAAAATGAACAGGACTTGGTCACAGATCATTTGAGATGCACAGCATAAAAGTTTCCCAGGATCAGGAAACTCCCCCAGTTCTATATTAA
Organism: Sapajus apella; assembly: GCF_009761245.1. NCBI lineage: Eukaryota > Metazoa > Chordata > Mammalia > Primates > Cebidae > Sapajus > Sapajus apella. The sequence goes on from NW_022437080.1 coordinate 84,726, forward strand.
TACACAAATTAAAATACATGGGCACAGCCAGGGCATGTTGACTTATACTTGTAATCCCAGCACTTTGGAAGGCCAAGGCAGGAGGGCTGTTTGAGTTCAGGAGCGGGCGGCTGCAGCGAGCTGTGATTCCAGCTCTGCAGCAGAGTGAGACCCTGTCTCCCAAGACAGTAACAACCACAAAACCACTGTTACACTTTATTGAGACAGCAAGCCTGGGTCACAGGCAAGTGGAGGAAGAGGAAGACCAAGATTTGGAGGTTGGATTGTTTTTAATCTGTAATGTTATGAAGCATCCAAGTCAGCAAATCACCAAGCAACTCTCTCTATAATTCTGAATGGAGATAAAATGCTGGGCTTATCCATGGAGCTAGTCATTAACGCCTTAGGCATGGATTACATCACCCAGATATTTTTTTTTTAAGTATAGGATAAAATAATAAAGCCAGGCTTGAGCTAGGATGCACTGCAGATTATAAACCCAAGGAAGGAGTTCCTGCTGGCAAATGCTGGCTGCAGAGGAGGACCCAGAAAAGGAGGAGTGAAAGGAGCAGGTTCTGATGTCAAGACCCGGAGATGAGAGTGCCTCAGAAACACAGGTGAGCCTGGCACCTGGACTGCTTCCAGGATGTCCCAGGAGATGATCCGTGGAAAGTGGCCACTAGGTTTCCCCTATGGAAGTCATCAGTGCTGAGAAAGAGAAGCTCTGGAATGATCTGGTGGGAGACCAAAGGAAAAATGAAGAGGGAACTTCTGGAGACCATGAAGAAATGACGCTGTGTGTTGACTGCACAGGACTTTAACTCTGAAGGGGCCCACACCCATGGGGCTCTTGAACACTGCCAGCCATGTGACAGTCATAGAATTTTTAAAATAAGCCTTTTAAAAACTGTTTTACGTTCACAGGAGAAACTGAGGAGAATTGAGTGAAGAGTAGAGAGAGTTCCCTTATGCCCCCTGTCCCTGCACAGCACCCCCCAATATCAACATCCCCCACCAGAGTGGGACACTGTTAGAATTGATGACCCTGCATTGACACATCATGATTACCCACAGTCAATAGTGCATATTGGGGGTCACGGTTGATGTTATAATTTCTACCAGTTTGGATGAATGTATAATGACATATAATGAAGGTAGCCTTCTTGGAGGAGGGACTGTTGGGGCAGCTGTAATGGGGCCTGAATCAGAGAGGAGAGGAGGGGTCCCCTATGAGCAAAGATCCAGACACTGGCCCCTACCCCATCCAACACCCCCATAGGGCCCCTCCAGCATCCCTGCTCAAGCCCTGTCACCACCCTGTCCTTCTGTTGGCCCCAGGAATTCAACATAACCAAGGAGGTCCAGTGTCCCAGTTGTCTGCAAAGAATGACAACCTCCAGCCCAAGCAGCACTGCAGAGCTTGGTTCAGGGCCATCAGGCAGCTCAGTGCAGCTGAGAGGTAAGGCCAGGGCAGAGAATCAGCACATTTGTCAAATTGTTCTCTTTCCTACCTTAATAAAGGCACAGAATAAGTAAATGTATACGGTTTACGTGATGTTAGATTTGCATAAAGTAAAAATGTAATTTTTAGATAGAGTTAAATTACTGTGTTTATAGGAGAGCCTTAATGAAGTAATGGTAAGTCAAATATTATTTACTTCAGCGTTGTTGCTTCATATTAACATTCACTAACTTTTAACAAATACATTGTTTTTAAAAAATCAATAATGTAGGCAGAGAGAGTTTTATCTGATTCATAAACTGCTTGAAAGTCATTGCTCCCATTCTAACAAGGAAATATCTGAACAAAATGGAAATCAGTAACATTTTTCAGATTCATCAAAGAATTGAATTCACCTAGTAAACTGCAGAAAGTCAAAAACAAAGAGAAATTTTGTAAAAAGTCAGAGAAAATGCAACTCTCTATAAAGGAACAATGAGAATGACTAACACTATCTGTCCATCAGAAACCATGCAAACAACAATAGAGTGGAGTTAAATATTTGAAGAGTTGAAAGAAAAATACCACCCATTTTTAATTCTGTGTTGAATAAAATTATTCTTCAAAAGTCGAAAAACAGAAATTTTCTCAAATAAGGAGAGGAGGCAGCACCAGAATGCAGCTCCCAGCGAATGAGACACAGAGGGCTAGAAGACTTCACGATTCCAAGTGAGGTGCCGGGTTCACTTTAGTGGAACTGGTAGGATTCTGAAAATAACCCAGGTACGGCGAGGTGAGAAGCAGGGCGAGCGCAGCCCAGGGAGGGCGAACAGAGACAGGGCGGGGCGTCCCCACCTGGAAAGTGCAGCCGGCTAGGAAGGCCGGGTACTTCACCCCGGGGTCCTCCAATTCGGATTCAGTGGTTCCCCCATCCCTCCGGCAACCCATGGTCCATGAGAGCCCTGCTGGACCGAGGGGTACCATGGGTTGTCGACGCAAATCTGAGCGACAGCTCCCGCCTGGTGCAAGTTGGCACAGACCTGGGCGGAAGTGTGGACTAATGCCAGTGGGACGAAGCTACCCATCCCACAGGAAGGGGCAGAGTTGAAAGCAGGGAACAGGCCAGAAGGCCTGGTAGACCCCACCCCCACAAAACTCAAACTGAAGCCCAAGAGCTTCCCAGCAAAACACCAGCTTGATCCCAACCAGGAAGACTGAGCTTGGGGAAGGAGAGATGCCATTGGGAAGAGGAGGATAATTTAACCTACCTAAACAAACTCTGGGGGAAGACCACCCACCCAGCAGCCTGACTGATTCCGAGGCAGCCCAGCAGCGCCTCTACAGCCCAAAAAAGATATAGCGCCAACCTCAGCAAAAAGCACCTGCACTCAGAGATTCCTCCTGAAATCACCGACTTCAAAGATCAAAGGGAGATAAACCCACGAAGATGGGAGAAAAACCAGCACAAAAAGGATGAATCCATCAAAGATCAGAACACCTCTTCTCCTCCCAGGGATCACAGCTCCTCACCATCAAGGGAACAAAATAAGACAGAGAAAGAGTTTGACAAACTGACAGAAGCAGGCTTCAGAAGGTGGGTAATAAACTTCTCAGAGTTAAAACACCGTGTTCTAACTCATTACAAAGAAACTAAGAACCTTGAAAAAAGGTTAGATGAAATACTAACTAGAATAACCAGCCTAGAGAAGAACATAAATGACTTGATGGAGCTGAAAAACACAGCTCGAGAACTTTGCAAAGCATACACAAGTTTCAACAGCTGAACCAATGAAGCAGAAAAAAGGCTATGAGAGATTGAAGATCAAATAAGTGAAATAAAACAAGAAGGCAAGATTAGAGAAAAAGAGTGAAAAGAAAAGAACAAAGCATCCAATAACTATGGGATTATGTGAAAAGACCTAATCTACGCTTGGTTGATGTACCTGAATGTGACGGGGAGAATGAATCCAAGCTGGAAAACACTCTTCAGGATATTATCCAAGACAACTTCCCCAGCCTAACAAAGCAGGCCAATATTCAAATCCAGGAAATACAGAGAACACCACAAAGATACTCTTCCAGAAGAGCAACTCCAATGCACATAATCGTCAGATTCACCAGCGTTGAACTGAAGGAAAAAATTCTAAGGGCAGACAGAGAGAAAGGATGAGTCACCAACAAAGGAAAGACCATCAGACTCATAGCGGATCTCTCAGCAGAAACCCTATAAGGTAGAAAGGAGTGGGGGCCAATAGTCAACATCCTTAAAGAAAAGAACTTTCAACCCAGAATTTCATAACCAGCCAAACTCAGCTTCATAAGTGAAGGAGAAATAAAATCCTTTATGTATAAGCAACTGCTGACAGATTTCATCACTACAAGACCTGCCTTACAAGAGCTCCTAAAAGAAGTACTCAACATGGAAAGGAACAGCCAGTACCAGCCACTGCAAAAACACCAAATGGTAAAGAACGACACAATGAAGAAACCGCATCAACTACCGGGCAAAACAACCAGCCAGTAACAAAGTGGCAGGATCAAATTCAAACATAACAATATTAACATTGAATGTAAATGGGCTAAATGCCGAAATCAAAAGACACAGACTGGCAAACTGGATAAAAAGCCAAGACCCATTCGTGTGCTGTATTCAGGAGACCCATCTCATGTGCAAAGAAATTTTCTCAAATAAATTTAAAAGTAATAAAATGTCATTTTGCTTATTCTTAGTCTGACCTAATAAACATTTGTTCAAAATAATAGTAGCAACAATGTACTAGGTGATTATACCATAGGAATAAACGAGATGAATTACAATGATACCATAAGGGTTAGGAGGGAGGGATTGAGAACACTTATAAAGTACCTACAATATCCAGGGAGTGGCATAGTAACCAGTTGAAAAGAAGCATCACATGCCAAGGGACCCTGGGCTTTTTTTTAAGTCAAATCTATAACTATATAAATGATTATAAAGGCAAATTGGGGGGTCCGTCTCTTAATATATATGTTAAACACAGGAGTCCATTTTATTTTCTTTGTTGGAAATACATCCACACACATACACACATGCAGTTTTGAAAGAAAGGAAGAGGAGGAGGCAAGGGAGGAAGAGGAAGAAAAATACTCCTAGTTTTATTTTTAAATCCTGGTCAAGCTAATGACCTGCCATTTTCTGTTAAGAATAACTGAAGCAGGGTTGAGACATAAAACAGGGAGACATAATCCAATGTTCTCTCTGAAAAATGATATATATTTTCTAGAAAATAGTGCCACAATGAACATATGGGTGCATGTATCTTTATAATAGAATGATTTATATTCCTTTGGCTATATACCCCATAATGGGATTGTTGGGTCAAATGGTATTTCTGGTTCTAGATCTTTGAGAATGGCCACACTGTCTTCCACAATGGGTAAAATAATTTCCATTCCAACCAACAGCATAAAAGCATTCCTATTTCTCCACAGCCTCACCAGCATCTGTAATTTCTTGGCTTTTTAGTAATCACCACTCTCAGTGGCATGAGATGGTATCTCATTGTGATTTTTATTTGCATTTCTCTAATGATCAGTGATGTTGAGCTTTTTTTCTTTCTCTCTTTCTTTCTTTCTTTTTTTTGAGACAGTCTTGCTCTGTCACCCAGGCTGGAGTGCAGTAGCAAGATCTCGGCTCACTGCAACCTCCACCTCCCCAGTTCATGTGATTCTTCTGTCTCTGCCTTCCAAGTAGATGGGATTACAGCCATGCACCACCGCACCTGGCTAATTTTTGTATTTTTAGTAGAGACCGGGTTTCACCATGTTGGCCAGGATGGTCTCGAACTCCTGACCTCAGGTGATCCACCCGCCTCAGCCTCCTGAAGTGCTGGGATTACAGGCATGAGCCAGTGCTGGGATTACAGGCATGAACCACTGCGCCCAGCTATTGAGCTTCTTTTTACATATGTTTGTTGGCCACATAAATGTTTTCTTTTGAGAAATGTCTGTTCATGTCCTTTGTCCACTTTATAACAGGGTTTTTTTTTTCTTATAAATGTGTTTAAGTTGTTTTTAGATTCTGCGTGTTCGACCTTTGTCAGATGAATAGATTGCAAAAATGTTCTCCCAGTCTGTAGGTCATTCACTCAGGACAGTTTCTTCTGCTGTGCAGAAGCTCTTTAGTTTAATTAGAGCCCATGAGTCAATTTTTGCTTTTGTTGCAATTGCTATTAATGTTTTCATCATGAAATCTTTGCCTGAGCCTATGTCCTGAATGGCATTGCCTAGATTTTCCTCCAGGGTTTTTATAGTTTTGGGTTTTGCATTTAAGTCTTTAGTCCATCTCGAGTTCATTTTTGTGTAGTCTGTAAGGAAGGGGTCCAGTTTCAATTTTCTGCATATGTATTACCAGTTCTCCCAGCACTATTTATTAAATAGGAAATCCTTTCCCCATTACTTGTTCTTGTCAGGTTTGTTGAAGATCAGATGGTTGTAGATAGCAGCCTTATTTCTGAGTTCTCTATTCTGTTCCTTTGGTTTATGTGTCTTGTTTTTTTGGTACCAATACTATGCTATGGAGTTTTTGTTACTCCAGCCTTGTAGTGTATATGTGTGTGTGTGTGTGGACACACATACACACACATATATGTATTTACAATTGTCATATCCTCTTTCTGAATTGATCTCTTTATCATTTTTTAATGACATTGTCTCTTCACACTTTTTTGACTCCAAGTTTGCCTTATCTGATATAAGTATAGCTATTCCTATCCACTTTTGATTTTCATTTACATGGAGTATGTTTTTCCATACCTTTATTTTTAGTCTGTTTCTGTCTTTGCAGGTGAGATGAGTTTCTTGCAAGCAGAATATGAATTGGGTCATGTTTTTTAATCCACTTATCTATTCTACATCCTTTATGTAGAGAATTTAATCCATTTATATTAAAGGTACTTCTTGATTGGTAAGGACTTACAGCAGCTATTTTGTTAATTGTTTTATGATGTTTTGTATATCATTTGTTCCATATATATATATGTGTGTGTGTATATACACACACACACACACACACACACACACACATATATATATATATATATATGCAGTTTGGTGGTTTTCTGTAGTGCTAAGGTTTATAATTCTTTTCTCTTTTCTCCGTTGTATATATGGTATACCAGTTTTATCCCTTGCATGGTTTTATGTTAGTGATTGTCATCCTGTTGTTTCAGATGTAGAAATCCCTTGAGCATTTATTGTAAGGCAAATCTAGTGGTGATAAATCCCCATAGTTTTTGCTTTTCTTGTAAATTCTCTATTTTTTTTTCTCATTTCTGAGGATAGCTTTGCTGGCTATAACATTATTTGCTGGCTTTTTTTTTCTTTCAGTACTTCGAATATATCATCCTATTCTCTCCTTGCCTGGAAGGTTTGTGTGGAGAAATCTGCTGTTCATCCAATAGTGATTACCCTACATGACATGACACTTTGACTGTTTCTAGACTTGTCTCTTTGTAATCGACTTTTGACAATCTGGCTATAATGTGCCTTAGGACCCCCAAGAGCATCTTCTCTTTGGGTTAAATCTATATGGAAACCTTGTTCTTCCTGGATCTGGAGGTCAGATTTGGGAAGTTTTTGGTTATTCTTTTAATAAAGTAGTAAGTATGTTCCTACGATTTTTTTTCTCTTCCTTTTCTGGACCTTTCATATTATGAACATCTGTTCACTTGATGCTGTTCTAAAAGACTTATAGGCTTTCTTCATGTTTTTGTCATCCTTATTCTGTCATTTTTTTGTCATTCTTATTTGTTTTTTGTTTTTTTTCTAACTGGGTATTATAAATGACCTATCTTCAAGTCACAGATTCCTTTTTCTATTTGATCAAATCTGCTGGTGAAGCCCTGTATTGTATCTTTAATTTCATTCATTGAACTATTCAGCTGCAGGATTTCTGTTTGCTTCATTTTTACTATTTCTATGTTTTAGTTGAATATTTTGTTCATATAATCAATGTTCCTGATTTCATTACACTGTTTACTTGTATTTTCTTGTCTTTCATTAAGTTTCCTTAAGATTATTATTTTAAATTCATTTTACAGTAATTTGTTGATTTCCCATTCATTGGTGTCTGTTACTAAAGAGTTATTATTAGACTGGGCATGGCGGCTCACGCCTGTAACCCCAGTACTTTTAGAGGCCGAAGTGGTGGATTACAAGGTCAAGAGATCAAGACCATACTGGCCAACATGGTAAAATCTCATCTCTAATAAAAATACAAATATTAGCTGGGAATGGTGGCCCACACCTGTAGTCCCAGCTACTCAGGAGGCTGAGGCAGGAGAATCGTGTGAACCTGGGAGGCAGAGGTTCCAGTGAGTTGAGATCATGCCACTGCACTCCAGCCTGGCAACAGAGTGAAACTCCATCTAAAAAAAGAAAGAGGTATTATTTTCCTTAGGTAATGTCATATTTCCTCATAAAAAATAATTTTTATTCCCTGAATAGACCAATAACAAGGGTTGAAGTTGAGGCAGCAATTAACAACCTACCAACCAAAAAAGGTCCAGATCCAGATGGGCTCACAGCTGAATTCTACCAGATGTACAAAGAGGAGCTGGTACCAACTATTCTTAAACTATTCCAAACAATACAAAAAGAGGGAATCCTCCCGAACTCATTTTATGAGATCAACACCATCCTGATACCAAAACCCGGCAGAGACTCAACAAAAAAAGAAAATTTCAGGCCAATCTCCATGATGAACATAGATGTAAACCTCTTTAATAAAATACTGGCAAACTGACTGAAACAGCACTTCAAAAAGCTTATCCATCATGACCTAGTAGGCTTCATCCCAGGGATGCAAGGCTGGTTCAACATATGCAAGTCTATAAACGTAATTCACCACATAAATAGAACCAAAGACAAAAACCACATGATTCTCAATTGATGCAGAGAAGGCCTTCGACAGAATTCAATAGCCGTTTTTGCTAAAACCTCTCAATAAACTAGGTATCAATGAAACCTATCACAAAATAATGAAAGCTATTTGCAACAAACCCATAGCCAACATCATACTGAATGGGCAAAAACTGGAAGCATTCCCTTTGAAATCTGGTACTAGACAAGGATGCCCTCTCTTTCCACTCTTATTCAATATAGTATTGGAAGTTCTAGCCAAAGCAATCAGGTAAGAAAAAGAAATAAAGGGTATTCAAATAGGAATAGAGGAAGTCAAATTGTCTCTATTTGCAGATGACATGACTGTATATCTAGAAGACCTCATCATCTCAGCCCAAACTCTCCTTAAGCTGATAAGCAACTTCAGCAAAGTCTCAGGATACAAAATCAATGTACAGAAATCACAAGCATTACTATACACCAATAATCGACAAACAGAGAGCCAAATCAAGAGTGAACTCCCATTCACAATTGCTACAAGAATAATAAAATACTTAGGAATAAAACTAACAAAGGAGGTAAAGGACCTCTTCAAGGAGAACTACAAACCACTGCTCAAGGAAATAAGAGAAGACACAAACAGATGGAAAAACATTTCAAGCTCATGGTTCAGAAGAATCAATATTGTGAAAATTGCCACACTGCCCAGAGTAATTTATAGATTTAATACTATCCCCATCAAACTACCAATGACCTTCACTGAACTGGAAAAAACCACGTAAAACTTCATATGGAACTAAAAAAGAGCCCGCATAGCCAAGACAATCCTAAGCAAAAAGAACAAAGATGGTGGCATCATGCTGCCAGACTTCAAGCTATACTACAAGGCAGCAGTAATCAAAACAGCATGGCACTGGTAACAAAACAGAGATATACACCAGTGGAACAGAACAGAGGCCTCCAGAGCAACACCACACATCTACAACCATCTGATCTTTGATAAACCTGACAAAAACAAGCAATGGGGAAAGGATCCCCTGTTTACTAAATGGTGTTAGGAAAACTGGCTAGCCATGTGCAGAAAGCAGAAACTGGACCCCTACCTGACACCTTACACTAAAATTAACTCCAGATGGATTAAGGACTTAAACATAAGACCTAACACCATAAAAACCCTAGAAGAAAGCCTAGGCAAAACCATTCAGGACATAGGCATAGGCAAGGACTTGATGACTAAAACACCAAAAGCAATGGCAACAAAAGCCAAAATAGACAAATGGGACCTAATCAAACTCCAAAGCTTCTGTACAGCAAAAGAAACAGTCATTAGAGTGAATCGGCAACCAACAGAATGGGAAAAAATTTTTGCAATCTACCCATCTGACAAAGGGCTGATATCCAGAATCTACAAAGAACTAAAATAGATTTACAAGAAAAAAACAAATAAGCCCATTCAAAAGTGGGTGAAGGACATGAACAGACACTTTACAAAATAAGACATACATGAGGCCAACAAACATGAAAAAATGCTTATCATCACTGGTCATTAGAGACATGCAAACCAAAACCAAATTGAGATACCATCTCACGCCAGTTAGAATGGCAATCACTAAAAATTTGAAGACAGATGCTGGAGAGGATGTGGAGAAGTGGGAACACTTTTACACTGTTGGTGGGAATGTAAATTAGTTCAACCATTGTGGAAGACAGTGTGGCAACTCCTCAAGGACCTAGAGATAGAAATTCCATTTGACCCAGCAATCCCATTACTGGGTATATACCCAAAGGATTATAAATCATTCTATTATAAAGACACAAGCACACGTATGTTCGCTGCAGCACTGTTCACAATAGCAAAGACCTGGAACCAACCCAAATGGCCATCAATGATAGACTGGACAAAGAAAATGTGGTACATATACACCATGTTATACTATGCAGCCATAAAAAAAGATGAGTTCATGTCCTTTGTTGGGACATGGATGAATCTGGAAACCATCATTCTCAGAAAACTAACACCAGAACAGAAAACCAAACACCACATGTTCTCACTCATAGGTGGGTGTTGAACAACGAGAACACACGGACACAGGGAGGGGAACATTACACACTGGGGTCTGTTGGGGGGGGGGGGGCGAGGGGGGGGCAGGGGTGGGGGGGGAGGTTGGGGGTGGATAACATTGGAAGAAATGCCTGATATAGGTGACGGGGGATGGAGGCAGCAAACCACCATGGCATGTGTGTACCTATGCAACAATCCTGCAAGATCTGCACATGTATTCGAGAACTTAAAGTACAATAAAAAGAAAAGACCCTATCTTAAAACAAAACCACCCACTTCCAGCCCAGTTTAGTTTCCAGTTTCTGCAGTGATGCAGTGAAAGGCACAAACAGCTATGCAGTTGCATGAGGCAGAAATCTAGAAAACAGCTTTAATTGCTCTTTCACTCCTCACATCCAAAATATTGCAAAGACACACTAATTCCACTCCATGAGTATCTCTGGAACTCACTCACATTACTTCATTTCTGCTTTCACCCACCTAGCCCAACTATCACTGCTCTGTGAGGCCAGTGTCCAGCGTTTCCCATTCCTGAATCAACTGCGTGACCTTCTTGGGGGTCTCGGGCAGGGGAGGAAGAAAGTGTTCCCTCCCCCTTCATTTTTTATTAATCACTGTACCAGGGGTCTCCATGGGTGTGAGCCCTGGTGCTCCACAGGCTCCAGGGGACAAACTGTGACAGCCTCAAGGCAGACAACACCATAGCAGTCTACAAATGCTAGCAAGGACTCGCGGGTTGCCGTGGATGCTGGAGGAGGCTGCAGGTGCACCGACCCCGTGAGCCACCAGCCGCAGGGCCGCCCTGGCAGTGCGGTCTGCCGCCGTACTGTGGAATGGGCCGCAGAGAGTGATGCGTTTCCAGCCACGTGTCCGCCTTGCCTGATTGGCCACTCAGAGGACTCCATGGCACCTGGAGGGGAGCCACACTCCCTCCTCACCCCTCACCAGCTTCCATGAGTCTTTTGACAACCAGAAGTAGCCAATGAATTTGAGCTGCCAGCAGCACTTGATATCTTGGTTTAGGAGAAACTCTGGAGGACAAAGTTTCACGATTTGTGGACAGGATTCACCAGACACCCCGTAGACAGCAAAAAGCAGCCGCCGCCCCAGCCTGGTGCTGCCACCTGGTGGGGCCAGTCGGTAAGCACGGGCGGCCTAGTGGCTGTGGTTGCAGCGGGCCAAACCACCCTGCTTGCTGGCCCACTGCTTCAATAGGCTTCGTTATTATGTAGGTAACATTATTCAGATGAGGAAATGGATGATATTGAAAAGATAGGACGTGACTGACATTGAAACATTTCACTCACAGATCTCGGGAGAGCACGTGTGATGGGTTAGGGAGGGGTTGATTAGGTCAGGTGTGTAGAGCCCAGATCGAGACAGCCCAGTGGTTGCCATATGAACTTAATTGGCTGCTCAGGAAGGGAAACTGGCCCCTAGCCAGGGCCTCAAAACTGGCTCAAGGCAGCATTTTTGAAACTTTAAGAATCCATGGTTTTGCAGTTTGTCCCTCCAAGCGCTCTGCCTTGGGTTGAACAGTGTCTCCCCATCAAAAAGAAAAAAAAAAAAATCATATCTACCCACAACCTCAGAATATGATGTTATTTGGAAACAGAATCTTGCAGATGTAATTAAGTTATGGTGATTTGTACTGGATTAGAGTAGGTTCTGTATCCAGTGACTGCTGTTCTTGCAGGAGGAAGAGAGGGCACATGGATACACATGGAGAAGAAAGCCACGTGAAGGATGGAAGGATGGGGGCAGAGATCAGAGCGATGTACCTACAACTCAAGGAATGTGAAGGACTGTCAGAGCCACCAGAAGCTAAGATGAGCAGAGAAGCGTTCTTCCCTGGAGTCTTCAGAGGAAATACGGGTCTGCCAGCACCTAGATTCCACACTTCTTTCAGAACTGTGAGAGGATAAATTACTAAGTTTGTGTTAAATTACTGTGGTAGCCTAGGAAACTAATATAGTCATTAGTGCCAGGAAGTAGGATGTTTCTGTAACAAATACTTAAAATGTGGAAGGAGCTTTGGAATCAGGGAGAGGCTGGAAGAAGTTTGAGGCACGTGATAGAAAAAGCCTAGAATCCATTGAGGAAACAGTTGGTGGAAATGTGGACAGTAATTCTAATGAAAGCTCAGAAGGAAGTGAGAAGAGCTATAAAGGCTTCTGTCCTCTTAGCAGGGGTTCCCAACCCCCAGGCAAGGACTGGTACAGGTCCCTCTCCTGTTAGGAACCAGGCCACACAGCAGGAGGTGAGCAGCCAGTGATCCAGCCTTACTGCCTGAGCTCCGCCTCCTGTCAGATCAGCAGGGGCATTAGATTCTCATAGGAGCACGAACCCTATTGTGAACTGCTTGTACCAGGGATCTAGGCTGTGCACTCCTTATGAGAATCTAACTAATGCCTGATGATCTGAGGTGGACCAGTTTCATCCTGAAGCCATCCCACCATCACTTCAATCCCCCTAACCCTGGTTCCTGGTGCCAAAAAGTTTGGGGGCTGCTGCTCTTAGAGAATACATATATTGTCATGAACAGAATGTTGAGTAGAAACATAATGTTAAAGGTACTTCTGGTGAGGTCTTAGAAAGAAATGAGGAACATGTTCTTTGACATTTGAGTAAAAGATATCTTGTTACAAAGTGGTAGAGAACATGACTAAATTGTGTTCTGTTGTTATATGGAAAGTAGACATGATAAGT
>NW_022437080.1:102798-115365 GCF_009761245.1 Sapajus apella
GGGGGGGCGGAGTGGAGGCATGCAGAAAACCTCCACTTTCCCAGTGAGAAAACAGGAATCCTGCGACTGGTCCAAAGCAGCAGCTAGAGAGAAAGGTAAACTCTTCCAGAGTGTTTGCTCCCCGTAGACTTCCTAGGACTTCCTATTTCCACCTCGCAGAGTTTGCTTACGGACTCAAGGCAGCCCCTGCCAAACCGGGCGGGTGCACTGGGGCGATGGGGACCAGTGAGGCCTGCCTTCTGCAGGGTTCCACAGCAACACATTTTGAATAATTTCAAAGTTATTGGGCATTTCACTATTTCTAACATTCACAACTATGATGCATATGGCATCTAATATACTCAGTAAGCTGTTGATGGTCGAAACAACTCGCTAATGCCGTGATGTAAATGGTCACTGCCAACAAAACACAGCGTTGGGATCCTGATCTCTCTGGGGCTGTTTCTCCAAGTTCAGATGAAGAGAAAATATCCAGCTTGGCCTGGGGCGTTCTAGTGGTGAGAAGCCAAAATTCTGGCGAACACTTGAAAGAAAACGTATGCACCCGCAAAAAAAAAAAGTCACTCTTGTTCCCATACCGGGAGTCGAACCCGGGCCGCCTGGGTGAAAACCAGGAATCCTAACCGCTAGACCATATGGGAACTGCAGAAGAGTGGTGCCACAATCTCTATATACGTGATATGCATCAGCTCCGCACCAGCCCCTCGCTGCCCCTGCTGCGCAGCACTGGGCTCCTGCTGTGCCTATGGAAGCCCGCGTGACTGCAGCCCCGCCAGACCCGCTGCCTGGACCCCTCCCGACTTAGCCTTGGTGGGACAAGCCGCCTTCCCCCCGCAGGTAGAATCCACTTTCCTGACGGTCTCCCTGAGAGCTGCAGTCAGGGCAGAAGGTCAGGGCAGCGAGTCAAGGATGTTTTGCTGAAGATTTGCTGTCTTCATCAACCCCATTTACAGAGCCGGTGGCCTCGCCCTGACAGGAGCACGGCCACCTGAGAGCACAGCCCAAGCCAGGGGTGGGAGGTGCGTGCCCACCCTGGCGCCCACCCACCACCAGCAGCGAAGGGTGTGCTCCACGGGGTCGCACCTCCTCGGGGAAGAATTTGTGGCCCCAGCAAAATTGACTTATTTTTTTCCTTACTTTGGCTTCAGAATCTCACTAACTGACACCTCGTGGATAGCATCTTATGAAAGGCAACCTTTGGTGAGGGTTGGAGGCAGATACGTTTTTCCTGCAGTCACGGGGCGGGGCGGGGAGTCCATTTGAGCTCCCCCATTAGTCTTTTCCCTGGCAACTCAACAGGGCCAATAAACGACCCCTCAACCCAATGACAAATGTGCCCTATGGGGATTATGTTAAAGGTTCACGATATGAAACAGTGTACTGGTGTACTGACAGTAAGGTCCAGGAAACAGAATGAAAACCCCCAAATTACATTGGGTTTACACTGGGAATTAGCAACACTAAGATTAATTGACATACAGCATGTGGGTGGATGGTGGAAAAGCTGGACAGTACTCACTGGTCATTTCAACTGAAACCAGAGGTTCTTGAAAATGCTGGATGTGGGAATTAGAAAAGTTCCTTCTTAAAGTTACCTTTCTTGTTAAAAAATAAATGTGCCAGTAACTTTCCTGCTCCGGCCAGCAAGATGTTAAAAAAGGGTTAAGGTATGTCAGAAAATTGTAAGAGAATGTATGAAAGAGAGCAAGACAGAAGTAAAACTAAAGAAATAGTGTAAAGAGAAAAGAGGGAAACTTTTTCTTTTAGAAACTTTGGCAGAATAACTAAGCCAAGACATGTTTAAAAAAAGGGCGGGGAAGGGGGTTAAAAAGGAGAATTATAAAGTAAAAGAGGAGGGAATTGTGGGAAGTAGAAAAGTTCCTTTTTAAAATGTCCTTTCTGTTAAGCTGTATCCTATGTAGGTGTTTAACATGCCATGCTTACAGGCTTGTAGTACATTCTATGTCTTTGTACTTTAACCAAGAGATCTGTGCTGGACGTGCTCACAGGCATGTCCCAGCTCCCCAGTGCTTTTACCTGTTTAGAAAAGTTTTATGTTGTTAGCCAATTGGGTTTTAGTTTAGATTGTAAGGTCTGGCTTCAGCCAATGGAGATCAGACACAGCAGTAAGGACGACCCCAAATGTGTAAGAAATAAATCTGTGTGTTCGCCTTTGTTTTTCGTATTCTCGTGGCACAATGGCTACCGGGAGTACCCTTCCTGCAGTCCAGGAAGTAAAAACTGCGTTACTGAAAGATCCCTTGTCTCAGTGCTAATTTTTCTTTGCAGCACTGAGCATCCATTTCCAACATCTATTTCCAACACTGGAGAATTCCCTTATTGCCTTATCAATTACAACCCCAAATTCAGAAATCATGTGACAGCTGGATACATTCAACTCTACATACATACACTAATCAAAAAACACAAGAGTTGGGTAGTGGTTAGCATGCTTTTACCATAGTTATTAATTAAGCTATTCAACTGTTTTGTGTAGTTTGATGTAGCATATTTTATTTCACAATAAAAAGTCAAAAAATTGTAAGTGAAAAGATAAACCCGAAAAAAAGATTTACATCTCATATACATGAACAAAGGACTAATTCCACCCCCCCAAACATAAACAACTCCTAGAAATTATTGCAAAGATCAACAACCCAGTAGAAAAATGAATGAAGTTCCCAGAATAGAAAACACAAGTAGCCCTTCAAAAAAATGAAGAGAGGCTATGGTAAGATGGAGGAAGAATTTTAAAAACTTAGGTCTCTTCCTCTAGTTTCCTTAAAAATCTAGGCCAGGTCATTTTCAGTTTCCGGCTTAGACCGGCCAAGGGCTGCCCATCTACTCAGGCGTTTGTATCTTTGTTGACTCAAGTCATACTGCTCTGATCATTGGCCGAGTATGGTTTTCTCCTCCAGGAAAGTCAGTTTGGAGGATGCAGTAAACATGAAGTAAACTTCCTGTCCTCCCCCACCTCTGTTCTCACAGTGTCCTATCATCCAGCCATGAACGCACAGCAGAGTGATCCAACAGGCAGTTCCAATTGTTGACTAATGTGTGCCTGCCCATGCGAGTGCATGGGAACGCAGGCCTCGGAATGGTTTCAAAGTAGTGGCTTTCAAAATTACTGTTTGCCTCTTCAAACTTCACACCTAAGGAAGATGGAAACATGCAAAGCAGGGGGACGGAGGGGGCATTAGCTGGCATGGGGTAGGGGCAAGAGCTATTTGTGAAGGAAGAAGGCCTGAGATCAAGCAGTCATGTCCGAGAAGAGCTGTGCTCGCTGCCCTGCCTCTGTGCGCGCACGTCAGGCAGCACCAGGCTCGAGCTGCTTGAGTTTCTTTTGGAGCCCCCGGATCTGGTTTCGACCCCAGTCGATGCGGTTCTGAAGGCTGGCTATATCTGCAGCCAGCTGCAGGCCTGGAGGAAAGGAAAGAAGGTCACCATAGTATCTGTGGTATAACACATGACCCCAGACGATCTGGACATCCCAGGATACTGGAAAGGCTCCAGGCCTCTCTGACCCCACACTTGTCCAAAACATTCCAGGTACAGCCCTGCACTGGCTGCTCCAGAACCTCCGCAGCCTTACACCCCCTTCAGGTCTTTGCTAAAATGTTACCTCAGACTTCCTGGACCCGCTATATCACTCACCAGGAACTAAAAATTCAGAGAGTAATAGTATCTCATGCCCTTATTTCCTCCCTCCCCCCATTATTACAGCCCCTCGCTGCCCTCACCTGCTCTCCCACCACTTCTTTTCTTTGCCCCAAGAGTGATCCACACTCTGGGTCCACCTCTGGGTGGCTTATGCCTGACGTCTCTACTGGAACAGCTGCTGCCCAGGCCTCCGGGCAGCCCTGTCTTCAGCCTCCTGTTCAGCAGAAGGGCTGACCACTGCTCCAGGAAATACTCTTCTTGGCCTCCAGGACACCTGCCCCCTGGTGTTGCTCCTCAGTTTCCTTGACTGGCTCCTCCCCTCCTCTCCCTCACCTCCCATCCATACTCCCCAGGCCTCTTCTCATCTCATCCTATCTCAGCTTTAAATCAGTGTTTGTGTCAACATCTTTGAAATTTAAACAACAGTGCTATGCAGTGGACTCCCAAATCTCTCTCCAGCCCAGGCCTCTTGAAGACTCCAGATTTATGTGCCCAAGTGCCCAAATGCCCACTCAAACTCTCCAACAGGCCGTCGGTGGACACGACACAGACCACATCGACTCCTGCCTTCCGCCACGTCTTCAGCTGCCCACAGCAGGTGACGGTCGCTTCATTCTCCCAGGGGTTCTGGGGCGGAGACCAGTGACTCTCCTGGACTCTCCTTTCCTTCCCTTACTTCCATCTTATCTGTCAGTAAATTCTGGGGCTTCTACTCTTAAAACCTGTGCAGGTTCCCACCACTTACCCCCTCCTCCAGTGACTGTACCTGCTTCTCACCCTGGCTGCTCCCTGACCCCTGCTTCCTCTCTCTGCTCTGTCTCCACTCAGCACCCAAGGATTCCTGTGACCCTGTGCATCCAGTTGCACCATCCTCTGCTCAGGGCCTCCCTGTGGCTCCCAAAGTCTTCATCAGGGCCTACATCACCTGACTCCACTCTAGCCCACCGGTCACAGCACACACCAGAT
The DNA here is from genome assembly GCF_009761245.1 of Sapajus apella. Lineage (NCBI taxonomy): Eukaryota > Metazoa > Chordata > Mammalia > Primates > Cebidae > Sapajus > Sapajus apella. The sequence continues at coordinate 107,425 of NW_022437080.1, forward strand.
CTATCTGGCTTCAAGGCTTTCATCCCGACTGGTCCCTCCGTCTAGAGCACTGCTCCCCAAAATCACCCTCAAAGCTTTTCCTTCACCTCCTCAGAGAGACCTCCCCTGTCCCAGTCCATTCTGTGTTTTTCATAGCAATTTTCACAGCCTGACTCACGTTAAGGGCCTACTTACTTCTTTGCACATTGCCTTTCTCTGCTCCTAAACATTACATGGAAGGTGTTTGTCTCTTTTGCTCCCTGCTCTATCCCCAGCAGTTAGCATGAACCTGAATGCGGCCAACAGCCAGTAAATGCTTTTTGGAAAAAAAAAAACAATGGGTATACAACAGAAATTTGCAATGGAAAAAAAACTTGCAAAGCCTTTCAGAGACTAACCCCAGCCATGGCAGCAGCGTGCAACTGCTTCCTGGGGATAGAGGGTCTGAATTTAGCCCAGGGCCACACAGCCAAATGGCAGGGTACACTCACCATCCCGGAAACTTGCTTGAGCCTGGCGTAGACTGTGAGGAACCAGGATTCCAAACCAGTTCAGGGGGTCCTGAGGGGCCTCAGAAGACTGTGGCTCTGGGGTCTTAGCAGGGCCCTTGCGCCTGCGCAGAGCTGAGGAAAGAAAGGCTGGAGGAAGCTGGGATGTTACTCCCTGCCTTTATCATCTTGGTGACAATGCTGAGCTTGATCTGAGCTCACGGTTCTAGATTCCGGGAAACAGCTTACCATAAAGCACAGCCCGTGATTCAGATGAGACTGTCCACTCTCTCCCGTGACTCCTGTGAGACCCACGGATGACCCTGCTTGCCTGTGACAAGGCCACACACTGACCTTACCCACTGTACCTGAACATGCTGATAGGCCAGTCACAGACTCTCCAACTCCCCGTTCTTTGTCTCACGAATGATTAACTGGGATGAGAAGTTTGTCCCTCTGAAACTAGCTAGGCACACAGACGAATATTATCTGTTCAGCTGAGATTTCGGTGACTGTAAAACTATCCCCAATGTAAAGTAACCCAACTTCTCCAATTCTCCCTATAAAAGTCTAAGGCAAAACCACCCTACAGGAACATTCTGCTCTTCATCTCTGGGGTGCTCTCTTCTACGCAAAAACCTAACCAAAACCAACACCTCAATTATTTGCATTTTGCCTTTGACACTGGGAAGGGGGTCTGCAGAAGGAGGTTGGGGCTCACCTGCTTCGCCAGGCCCCACCTCCTCTGGGGTGTGGACGCCAGCTCTCACCACCTTGAACTTCTGGAGTCCCTCCTGGGCCTCGCTGAAGGACAAGAAGGGAGGATGGAACTCTGGCACGCGGGGCCTGGAGCGAGCCCGCCCACCCAGTCCAGCGTGTAAAATTCCTCACCTGGTGTGGAGGCAGACCTGGGGCTCCATGTGGGAAGCATACTGCAGGGGCCCCACCGACTTGGCGCCCATCGCGTAACGAGCCTTGGCCAGTGAGAGCCAGCCCTGCAGGGAGAGGAGAGCGGTGAGACTCAGTTTACCGCCGTGTGCCCTCCTGCCCGCCCCAGCCGCCTACCTCCTCCACCCGGGCGTTCAACACCGCTCGCTTCCCCTCCAGCTCCTCCAGGTCCCCAAGCAGCTGCAGGAGCAGTGAGTCTAGCTCCGCTCGCAGGTCAGGCGCCGCCATGGCGACACATTCAGGTCTGGAACCACCTTCTTCCTAGTCGCCCAATCACCGCCCCCAGTTTGTCAGGACAGCCAATTGCCACACGAGATCTTCTCTCAAGGGGCGTTTCCAGCCAGGGACCCCGACGCCTGCCGCGCCGACGCGTCCGGGTCTGCTCCTTTAAGGGCAAGCGGCCTTAGAGAAGCATTAGGGGCGCAACCGATCAACGGGTTTCTCCAATTAGCCTCCAAGTGGATCAGCCAGCTGGGCTGTTGCCTAGGGTGACAGGTGGTTCTGAGTCGCTTCCGGAAGCTGCGGAAACTCAGAAGTCGGGCTACTGCTGTGGCGGTGGAAGATAGGCGAAGCTGTACAGCAGCCATTTTGGTTAAGGGAAGAGTAGTTTTAAAGTTAACTTGGGAAGGAGCCGCCAAGCAACCTCCAGATCAGTCGGTGTGCCGTTTTTACAGTTAATGAACTGTTTCGAGCTGCCAATTATGATTGTTTCAGCGGTTCAGCATCTCAGAACTGCATTCTGCACGGGGGTGGTGGTGAAGCTGCAGGCGGACATCTTTATTAGCAGCAGTCCTAAGCCACGTGACAACATCCTGTCTCCAGTCTATTGGTTGTCAGGGAGCACGCGCTGCCGGAATGGCCAATCGCCTTGCGACGCTTCCCCCAACCCGCCCCGCGCTGTCGCCATCTTAACATAGGGCATTCGCGACAGCTGCCGGCACCAGTGACGTGTCTAAGGGACTTTCTTGGTTGAGGGCGGAACCCACAGATTTTCCCGGACCCACGTGGAAGCGGCGCTCAAGATGGTAAGAGGGTGTTTGAGCTCCTGTTTCGGAGGTCCAAGGCGAGCGAAGTGCTGGGGGTGTGGCCCTGGGGCCGCGGGGCTCGGGATTTCCAGGGGATCCCGGGGCTCGGGAGCGAGTGGTGACCTGGCCCGCTGTTTTCATAGCTGCGCCGCGAGGCCCGCCTGCGCCGCGAGTACCTGTACCGCAAGGCCCGCGAGGAGGCGCAGCGCTCGGCCCAGGAGAAGAAGGAGCGGCTGCGGCGCGCGCTCGAAGGTAGGGCGGTCGCCCAGCGGGCGTCTGCGCGGTAAAACGCCCGCAAGCGTTTGTGTTCGGATAGCCGAGGGTCTTTCCAAAGGCTTGCCGGCCGTTTTCCTTGCCCGTCGGGTTCTCCTGTTGGTTTTGAGAGTGTTCCTTCCGTGTGATGGTGCTAATTACTTGTCATTGACGCTGCGGTCCCCGGGTTTTGCAGCTTGCCCACTGCGTACAGTGTGTCAAGTTTTTCCCAAGTTTTAAAGACTTTACCTTGTTCCATAGAAATTCTAGAGACTATCTGGATATCGCTGGTGCTGCAGACTGTGCTGCCCATCCTCCCTGCAGGAGTTCGTTCGGGCGCCGTAGAGAACAGTGCTGGCCCGGAGTGCACGCCTGGAGATCTGTCCTCTGCGGTGGGCAGTCTGCGGCTCAGGGCCCGCTGAAGCCGTGCCCTCGAAGCAGTATGGGCATCGTGACCAGCCGCTTTGCTGTCTGAGAGCTTAAAGGCTTCTGGTCCACCTTCATACATACAGAACAGCCTATATTTCTTTTAAAAAGTAATTTTTAAGGCCGGGCTCAGTGGCTCACGCCTGTAATCCCAGCACTTAGGATCACTTGAGTCCGGGAGTTCGAGACTAGCCTGGCCAACATGGCAAAACCCTGTCTCTACAAAAATTAACCGGTACAGTGGCACATGCCTGTAATCCCATCTACTTGGGAGGCTGAGGCAGGAGAATCACTTGAACCTGGGAGGCGGAGGTTGCAGTGAACTTAGATTGCCGCTACTGCACTCCAGCCTGGGTAACAGAGTTAGACTCTTCCTCATAAAAAAGAAAAAGAAAAGTCATTTTTAGGTTTTTGTCTGATAATTAAAACAATATAATATGTTAACAAAGTCCTCAAGTCGTGAGACTCAAGAAAATGAAGTCCCAGCACAAGAGCAGAAAATCAAACACCGCATGTTCTCACTCATAGGCGGGTATTGAGCAATGAGAACACCTGGACACAGGGAGGGGAGCACTACACACTGGGGTCTGTTGGGGGGAAATAGGGGAGGGACATAGCGGGGTGGGGAGTTGAGGAGAGAGAGCATGGGGAGAAATGCCAGATATAAGTGATGGAGAGGAAGGCAGCAAATCACACTGCCACGTGTGTACCTATGCAACAATCTTGCATGTTCTTCACATGTACCCCAAAACCTAAAATGCAATTTAAAAAAATTAAAAAGAAATGAAGTCCCAGTAACCACTGTTTATGGGTTGGCCAGTAGACAGAAAATTTTGTCACCTCTATCCCTGCTGTATCCTAGCCCAGAAAAGACTGAGGTATTTTTACCTGAAGTGTGTATGGGCTTGTAAGCTGCAGTGTATTGTATGAACTGAGGGCTCCGTGCTCATGACCCACTCAACCCTTCTCTCTTCCCCCTGCAGAAAACCGCCTGATTCCCACTGAGTTACGCCGGGAAGCTCTGGCCTTACAGGGGTCCCTGGAGTTTGATGATGCTGGCGGTGAAGGTAACTATACAGGGTAGCCCTCTCCAACACTGAGCAAGCTGGTCTCCACTCCTTCCTCACACACACTGGGCACTTTCCCATTGGAGGAAACTGCTCCTGGAATTGTCCCCCATGCCCTGTGTCTGCACAGATGGCATCGCAGGGCTCTCCCTGACTGTGCCCTGTCCCACTTACATGGCACACATGGGAGTGCCCCACTGACTCCCCGCCTTGTTTCTTAATTACCTCCCTCACTTCAATGTCTGCAGAGCAAGACAGTGTCCCTCACACATCATTGGTGCCCATACGTTTAATTCACTGCATTATTCAGGAAACAAGAAAGGAATTCTAAACATTATAGATACTTGTTATGAGGGAAAGGAGTTTGTTACCATTGGCCTTAGTGGTGTGTGAACTTCGTTATCTCATACAGTAGCTGCTAGCCCCGTGTGACTAACATAGCTTAAGTGAACTACAGTTAAACAAAAGATTCTGTTCCTCCGTTGTGCTTGTGCTTGGCAGCCAGAGTAGTTGGAGGCCGCCCTCTTGCCCAGCGTGGGTGTGGAGTATTCCTATTGTTGAAGGCTTCATCAGACAGCACCATCCAGGCGGTCTTGACTGCCCCCAAGTTAGCATTTCACTCCCAAGCCTGTCATATTCTTGCCCCTCCCTCGTGGTCCTGACAGGCGTGACCAGCCACATGGATGATGAATACCGATGGGCAGGAGTTGAGGATCCCAAAGTCATGATCACTACCTCCCGAGACCCTAGTTCCCGCCTCAAGATGTTTGCAAAGGTACTGTTGGGCAGGGAGTGAGGGGGGGATACCCAGGACACAGTTTCTGAGTGCCCACTACCATCCACGTCCAGGAGCTGAAGCTGGTGTTCCCGGGAGCCCAGCGAATGAACCGAGGTCGACATGAAGTGGGGGCGCTGGTGCGAGCCTGCAAAGCCAACGGCGTGACCGACCTGCTGGTCGTCCACGAGCATCGAGGCACACCTGGTGAGGCCGGAGGGAGGGAGTGGGGATGGGAGAGGGAGCGGTCTGAGGGTAGACAGGGACACTGATAGCCACCTTTCCCCGCCAGTGGGGCTCATCGTCAGCCACCTGCCCTTTGGCCCTACTGCCTACTTCACGCTGTGCAACGTGGTCATGCGGCATGACATCCCAGACCTGGGCACCATGTCGGAGGCCAAGCCCCACCTCATCACACATGGCTTCTCCTCCCGCCTGGGCAAGCGGGTAAGTCTGGGGGCCTTTGGGCCAGGGCTGTGGGCCAGGCCAGGCATTTGCTACTCCCTTTCCCTCTCTTTCCTTGTGGTCCAGGTCTCTGACATCCTCCGATACCTATTTCCTGTGCCCAAAGATGACAGCCACCGGGTCATCACCTTTGCAAACCAGGACGACTACATATCATTCCGGTAGGTACACGGGCCATGCCCCAGGTGTCCCCACCCTGTGTACCCTGTGCTGCTTGCCATTGACCCACAGCTGTTCCCTCCCAGGCACCATGTGTACAAGAAGACAGACCACCGCAACGTGGAGCTCACTGAGGTTGGGCCCCGCTTTGAGCTGAAGTGTGAGTTTGAGGCTGAATCCCATGTCTGGGGCTGGGAGGCGAGGCTGGCTTTGCCAGGGCTGATGACATCCCTGCCTGCAGTGTACATGATCCGCCTGGGCACGCTGGAGCAGGAGGCCACTGCAGACGTGGAGTGGCGCTGGCACCCTTACACCAATACCGCACGCAAGAGGGTCTTCCTGAGCACCGACTGAGCCCACTCACTGGTTAGTCAGGATGGGGACTCCCGCAGACAGACCCGCCGGAGGGGCTCACCAACAGGCCCACTGAGCTGGGACGTGGAACTGTGGCGGGTGAAGAGGTGTGAATAAACCTTCTGTGTCATGTCGCCCCGCCTCCCTCTGAGTGGTTGGGCCAAGGCTTCAGGGTAAAGCCCATGGGGTCCCTTTGGATGGGGACCTGATGGCTGTGGGACGTTCTCCGGCCTGGAGTCGATGTTGGGGTTAACCTGATCAGAGATTTGATGCTAATGTCCCCTCAGAAGTCAAGGTCATGTGAGCACCTCAGCAGGCAGGTGCAGGTAGCAGGGCCAGCCTGTGTCACCAGCAGCACACCAAGTTAACTCACTGAGTGGGAGCCACCGGTTTGCCAGCACAGGGCACAGGCTACACACAGTGCTCAACAGGATGGCTCCCTGCCCCTGAAGGGGACATGGTGATGCTAAGGGACTGCCCACTGTGCCTCCAGCAACCCTGCAAGGGGTGGTTATTCAAAGTCACACCAGAGGGCCAGCATAGCCCAGAGTCTCCCGCTGGCCTCGCCACACTCACTCTTCCGTGGCCCCCGTTCTCTGCATGTACTCATGGGCCGTGGTCTTCTACAAAGTGGGTGTTGAGGCCCTGCAGGATGCACTGGAGTTTCCAGGGAGGTAGTGATGACAACCAGAAAGGGATCCGCTGCACCAAGCAGGGAGAGGCCTGTGAAGAAGAAAGGTGGGGCAGGGTGCGGTGCAGGGACAGGGCGGTGGCCTCTGCACTCATGTTCTGGGCTGAGCCGACGTGTGTGGCAGCAGAGGCCACCTGCATGACCCACGCAGAGGGCCCTGAGGTGGACAGTGTTCATGAGGTCCAGAACAGGAGCGGCCCAGCAAGAGAGGCAGGCAGGGAACCTCTAGGGCATGGTGTTCCAGGAGGGCTACAATTCGGACTTCGAAGAGCCTTTGCGTGACTTCTGTCCCCACTCCCATGAATGCACTTCCTTTTGCAGGGCCACTCACCTTGTCATCTCACTCCACCTGCAACAAATGTGCCATTAGGTTTTCTGTGAATTGTGAACATTTCAAGATACATACAAAAGTAGAATCACATATCCTGTGTGTGTTTCCTGTGGCTGCAATGAGTTAACCCCGGACCGTATGGCTTAAACAACAGAAAATGATTCTCAGTTCTGGAGGCCAAAGTCCGTGAGCTAGTTGTGGGTTCGATCCCACATTGTGGACTTTTGTTTTCACCTGCTGCCTCCTCGTCTATCCACCAGATCACCTCTGTGTGTCTCCTAACAGACGCTTCTCACTGGATGTAGGGCTGTGGGATGATCCAGGATGAACTCTATTTCAAGATTCTGAACTTGATTACCTCTGCAAAGACCTTTTTTCAAATGCCACATTCACAGGCTCCAAGAGTTAGTGTGGATGACATATCTCTTGAGGGGGCCATTTGCCTCACCACCTATCTGCATAACCACCTTCAGTGGCCGTATGTGATGTATACCCGTTAGTGACTCACCCACCAACTCAGTCATCACGTCGACAGATCACAAAGGGAAAGGGTGAGTACCATCCAATAGGATACCTGGAGAAAGAGAGCCTATTTACGTCACTTGTATTGCAGCATATTGTTAGAATTGTTCTACTCTATTACTGTTCATCTCTTCATGTGCCTCATTTATAAATTAAACTTTAGGCCGGGCGCGGTGGCTCAAGCCTGTAATCCCAGCACTTTGGGAGGCCGAGGCGGGTGGATCACGAGGTCAAGAGATCGAGACCCTCCTGGTCAACATGGTGAAACCCCGTCTCTACTAAAAACTACAAAAAATTAGCTGGGCATGGTGGCGCGTGCCTGTAGTCCCAGCTACTCAGGAGGCTGAGGCAGGAGAATTGCCTGAACCCAGGAGGAGGAGGTTGCGGTGAGCCGAGATCGCGCCATTGCACTCCAGCCTGAGTAACAAGAGCGAAACTCCGTCTCAAAAAAAAATAAAA
>NW_022437080.1:115465-117062 GCF_009761245.1 Sapajus apella
GCACTCCAGCCTGGGTAACAAGAGCGAAACTCCGTCTCAAAAAAAAATAAAATAAAATAAAATTAATTAATTAAACTTTATCACAGGTATTTGTGTACCAAAAAAGCTATATGGGGATTGCTGTTATCCACAGAGGGTCTTGGAACTTATCCCCTATGGATGAGGAGGGACTGTGAATATTGTTGCGTGGTATTATGGCTTTACTGTGGTTTACTTTAGAAAATCTTACTTTTTTAGAGACATATGCTGAAGTATTTGGGCGCGAAATATCAGCTTGGTACTTGCTTGAAAATGCTTCAGCAGATGAGGGGAAAGTAGCCGACGCAAAATACTGTCAGACTTAGGTGACTCATACAGGAAGTTTGTTGCTATCCCTATGTGTATTTTAGAGTTTTCATAATAGGGAATTAAAAGGAGATAATTAAGCATTTAATTTTTAATTTGATATTTAATATTTTTGTTTCAAATTATTTAAAATACTCAAATAAGAAGTTCCCAATAGAGACCTGCCGGCCGTAATGGTGGTCGGAAGCCACTGACTGGTGAGCCAAGGGAGGATGGAGTGTGTTCCACCTCTGCCTATTTGAAAGTTTGTTGTTACTTAAACCCCAAAAAAATGAAAATTAAAGCACAGCACGAAGTATGTTTTGGACATATCTTTGGCCCACTAAACTGGCTGCAGTCAACTGTCCGGTGTTCTTTCCTAAGGTATATTCCTAGAAGTGGAATTTCTGATCCAAAGAGATGCACACATCTAAGCCTTTTGAACTACCAGAAAGTTTTCCGCATGAGACTGTTGTTACCTGTCTCTAATTGGCAAGGATGAAAAGGTTTGAATGAGGTCGGTAAAGATACGGAGATGAGCTTATAATAGGTGCAGAACTTTAGAGGGAGTTTTTGAGTAGCCCTAAAAGTAAACTAGTCCTTGATTCAGGAGACAGACTTCTAGGAATGCCCAAGGGGCACACTCTCGGGGGTACAGGGGTGACCTTTGTTTGTAGCAGCAAAAAAGAAACATCCTAGATGCCCATCGGCAGGGCTGCAACTGCAAAAATTCGGGTGTACCACAGAGCTAGGCACTGCAGCTGCTAACATAGCCTTTTCTAAAACATGGAAAAAGCTGTGCATATTGTACATCACTTGGTGAGTTTGGAAATAAGTATACACTCCTGAAACCACCACAATCTGCCATAAACATCCATCACCTCCACAATTTCCTCCTGCCTGTTATGATGATGAGGATGATCATTCTGTGTTATTTTGTGATAAGAACACTTCACATAGAATCTATCCTCAGCAAAGCTTAAGTACAGCTGACAGTAACTATAGTAGACTCTGTGTTGTACAGTAGGTCTCCAGGACGGACTTACTTCATATGGCAGACTATCACCAGTATCTCCCCATATTCCTCTCCCTAGCACCTGGCAACCACCATTCTACTCAGCTTCTAGGAGTGTGACTATTTTTGATTCCTCTTATAAGTGGCATCACGTGGTATTTGTCTTTCTGCGTCTGGCTTATTTCTGCTAACATAATGTCTTCCAGGTTCCTCCATGTTCTTGCAAATGACAGGATTTCTTTCTTTGTAAAAAAAAAA
>NW_022437080.1:117162-118269 GCF_009761245.1 Sapajus apella
AGGCTGGAGTGCAGTGGCACAATCTCGGCTCACTGCCACCTCCGCCTCCGGGTTCAAGCAGTTCTCTTGCCTCAGCCTCCCAAGTAGCTGGGACTACAGGCACATGCCACCACACCCAGCTATTTTTTGTATTTTTAGTAGAGACGGGGTTTCACCATGTTGGCCAGGATGGTCTCGATGTCTTGACCTCGTCATCCGCCCGCCTCGGCCTCCCAAAGTGCTGGGATTACAGGCGTGAACCACCGCGCCCGGCCTCATCTCCTTTTTATATGTATTCCCAGAGTGGGATTGCTGCATCAAATGGTAGTTCTATTGTTAACTTTTTGAGGAACTAACATACTGTTTTCCATAAAGGCTGTACTAATTTCCATTCCCACCAACAGTTCGCTAGGCTTCCCTTTTCTCCGTAGCCTTGCCAACATTTGTTACCTTCTGTTTTTAGTAATAGCCTTCCTACCAGGTAGGAGGTGATTGCGGTTTTGATTTGCATTTCCCTAACAGCGATATTGAGCATGTTTGCATACACTGGGTCATTTGTTCTTTGTTGTTGACTTGAGTCCCTTATATATTTTGGTTAACTGCTCTGGCTTGAATGTTTGTGTTCCCCCAAAATTCATATATTGAAATCTCATTCCTAAGGTCGACAGTTGGAAATGATTAGGTCATGAGGACTCTGCCCTCGTGCATAGATTTAGTGCCCTTATAAAAGAGGCCCAAGGGAGCTCTTTTGCCCCTCCTGCCATGTGAGGACACAGCTAGAGGCTGCCGTCTGTGAACCAGGAAGCCCCCGTCCCCAGACACGGAACCTGCTGGGGCCGCCATCTTGGTCTTCCCAGCCTCCAGAGCTGTGAGAAATAAATGGCTGTTGTTTAAGCTACCCAGTCTGGTATTTTGTTACAGCAGCCCAAACTGAGACAGATAGTAACCCTTTGTCAGATATACGCTTTGCAAACAGTTTTTCCCATTCTGTAGATGCAGCCTTTGAGAAGCTCCTTAAGATAGATGTTAAATAAAAAGTAGCAGGCCAAGGCGGGCGGATCACGAGGTCAAGAGATCGAGACCATCCTGGCCAACATGGTGAAACCTCGTCTCTACTAAAAATACAAA
>NW_022437080.1:118369-174377 GCF_009761245.1 Sapajus apella
GTGAGCTGAGATTGCACCACTGCACTCCAGCCTGGTGACAGAGCAAGGCTCCTTCTCAAAAAAAAAAAAAGTAGCATGGTGTGAAACGCCATGTGTAATGCGCTGTCAGTGTGCAGAAGAGGCAGGGAGGGCCCTGCGCTTGGGTGTATGTGCCGCATCATCCCTGGAAGGCTGGACGCTTTGCTGGTGCACTGGGCACCCAGGGAGGAGGGAGGTTCTTTACTGTGTTAGTGGGTGAACATTTTATCCACTTCTTGACCATGGAGAACTGCCCTCTGAGATCTATGCCCATTTTTCTTTGGGGTGCAGGTGGACATTTGGAAGGCATTCTCATGTTAAAAAAGCATACAAAAGGCCTGGTGCAGTGGCTCACACCTGTAATCCCATCACTTTGGGAGGTCAAGGCAGGAGTATCACTTGAGGCCAGGATCAGCCTGGACAATATAGGGAGCTCTCATCTCTACAAAAAATAAAACACACACACAAGTGCACCTAGTGAAAAGTAAACCATCATCCTCCTTCCACCTCAAACAATCCATCCCTACTCCTACTCTCCAGAGGTCATTAGTACTGACTTTTTAAAGAAGCTGGCCCGATATTTTTTATTCCTGGTATCCATAAATTTGTTGACTGTTATATTTTAACCTGAAAGGGATCATGTTGTGCACACCACTCTGAACCTTGTATCTTACCTTTTTTTTTTTTTTTTGAGACAGAGTCTTGCTTTGTCACCAGGCGCCAGGCTGGAGCGCAGTGGCACGATCTTGGCTCACTGCAACCTCCGCCTCCCGGGTTCAAGCAATTTTCCTGCCTCAGCCTCCCAAGCAGCTGGGACTACAGGTGCCCGCCACCACACCCAGCTAATTTTTGTATTTTTTTTTAGTAGAGACGGGGTTTCACCATGTTGGCCAGGATGGTCTCGATTTCTTGACCTCGTGATCCCGCCCGCCTCGCCTCCCAAAGTGCTGGGATTACAGGCGTGAGCCACCACAAGCGGCTGCATCTTACCTTTTAATGACAACGGGATACCACAGGTCACCAAGGCTATATAGTACACATGGATATGCTTCCTTCCTTGTGGCTGCATTGTTGGGTGGCTTCCTGTTTTTACACAAATACCGCTTTGAGGGCATCACTGAACATACTTCAGTGCATATTTATGCAAGTGTATCTGATGGATAGATTCCTACAAGTGGCATTCTGCCTTTAAAATGATAGAGGCTGGACACAGCGGCTCACGCCTGTAGTCCAGTACTTTGGGAGGCCAAGGCAGGCAGATCACCTGAGGTCAGGAGTTCAAGACCAGCCTGGCCAACATGGTAAAACCCCATCTCTACTAAAAGTACAAAAAAATTGGCTGGGCATGTTGGTAGGCACCTTTAATCCCAGCTACTCTGGAGGCTGAGGCAGGGGAATGGCTTGAACCCTGGGAGGTGGAGGTTGCAGTGAGCTGAGATTGCGCTATTGCACTCCAGCCTGGGCAATAAGAGCAAGACTCCTTCTCAAAAAAAACAAGAAAATGATAGTAGAGGTTGTATCTCTCCATAGGCACCATCACAAGATGTGAGCACCTGCCCCCAGGTCAGCCCTGGGCATCATCAGAGGTTCTAACCTCTGCCAAACGCTAGGTGCAAAATGTTTCCCCAGTTGCATTTGCGTTTCTTTAGTTACCCTGGAGTTTGTGCCTCTTTCCAAATACTTACTGGCCGTGTGTGTATGTATTTTCTTTTTTTTCTTTCCCCTCCCCCCCCCCCCAAAAAAGAGAAAGAGAAAAGAAAACCAGAATGGTCGTATGGGTTGCCCAAGTACAGTTTCTACTGAGCACGCATGGCTTTATACCATCATAAAGCTGGAAACTCCCAAGTCAGGGACCAGGTGTACGTGGCTCCTGCGTGTGCAGGCTGCCGGGGTGTTGGCAGCCCAGCGTGGGCTGCCCTGGGAGAGTGGTTTGATCTGGCTCTGCTCCGTGTGTGTCTCATTTTTCTTGGATCAGTGAGGTACCAGGTCATGTCTTTTTTTTTTTTTTTTTTCCTTGGCTTTTTCCCCTTATTACCACTGCTGTGTACCTTACACTTGATTCAAGCAAGCATCAGATGTTTCTACTAGAATATGAATAAATAAAATAATTTAAATAAATGTATCAGTCATAGTAGTAAAAAAGTTTTTATTTTTTTTTTTTTTTTGAAGAAAGAGAGAAAAAAGAGAAAGAATTTTAAAAAAGAAAAAAAAAAATGAAGGAAAGAAGAAAGAGGAAGAGGGAGAGAGAACAGGAGTGTTGCTTTATTGCCCGGGCTAGAATGCAGTCTAAAAATGGGTATGCCTGTAATTGTGTTTAATAATGGAGACATTAAAAAAAAAAATGAGGGAAGAAAATAATTAACAAGCAGCCAACCAATATTTCATTTAAACCTGTAAATAGGTGTGATGTAGTACTGATAAGAGTGTATATTTTGTGTATTTAAAGTGGAGAGTTCTGTAAATGTTAATTAAGTCTATTTGTTCCGGATCTGAGTTCAAGTCCTCAATATCGATGTTAACTTTCTGTCTCATTGATCCGTCAAATATTAATGTTGAAGTCTCCCACTATCATCGTATGGGAGTCCAGGTCTCTTTATAAGTCTTATATATTTGGGTATTCTTGTATTGGGTGCGTATATATTTAGGATCTTTAGCTCTACTTGTTATATTGGTCCTTTTATCATTATGTAATATCTTTCTTTGCTTCTTTTGATCTTTGTTGCTTTGAAGTCTATTTTATCAGCAAAAATTGCAACTCCTACTTTCTGTTTATTTATTTTTGCTCTCCATTTGGTTGGTAAATTTTTCTCCATCCCTCTTTGTTTTGAGTCTTTGTGTATCCTTGCATGTGAAATGGATCTGGATGTAGCATACCATGGGTCTTGGCTTTTTTTACCTGTCTGTGTCTTTGGATTGGGGGATTTAGTCGAATTAAATTTAGAATTAATAACAATATATGTGAGTTTGATACTGCCATTTAATGTTAGCTGGCTCTTTTGCCCATTAGTTGATACAATTTCTTAATTATGTTGATGTTCTTTATTTTTTGGTTATTTTTTAGAAAGGCTGATACTGGTTGTTCCTTTCTATTTGTAGTGGTTCTTTCAGAAGCTCTTGTAAAGCAGGCCTGGTGGTGATGAAATCTCTGAGTGCTTGCTTGTTCACAAAAGATTTTATTTTTCCTTCACTTATGAAGCTTAGTTTGGCTGGATGTAAAATTCTGGGTTGAAAGTTCTTTTCTTTAAGGATGTTGAATATTGGCCCCCACTCTCTTCTGTCTTGTAGGGTTTCTGCTGAGAGATCTGCTGTGAGTCTGATAGGCTTCCCTTTATGGGTAACCTGACCTTTCTCTCTGGCTGCCCTCAGTATTTTCTCTTTCATTTCAACCCTGGTGAATCTGGCGATTGTGTGCATTGAGGTTGGTCTTCTTGAGGAATATCTTTGTGGTGTTCTATTACCTGGAGTTGAATATTGTCCTGCCTTGCTAGGTTGGGAAAGTTTTCCTGAATAATATCCTGAAGCGTATTTTCCAGCTTGGATGGATTCTCTTGGTCACATTCAGGTACACCTATCAAACGTAGATTAGGTCTTTTCACATAGTCCCATATTTCTTGGAGACTTTGCTCGTTCTTTTTTATCCTTTTTTCTCTAATCTTGTCTTTTTGTTTCATTTCATTAAGTTGATCTTCGACCTCTGATATCTTTTCTTCTGCTTGATCAAGTCGGCTGTTAAAACTTGTGCATAGTTCGCGAAGTTCTCGTGCTGTGTTTTTCAGCTCCATTAATTCACTTATATTCCTCTCTAAATTGTGTGTTATTGTTAACATTTCGCCAAACCTTTTTTCAAAGTTCTTAGTTTCTTTGCATTGGGTTAGAACAAGTTCTTTTAATTCCCAGAAGTTTCTTATCATCCACTTTTTAAAACCTGCTTCTGCTAATGGAACACAGTCTTTCTCCATCAGGCCTTGTTCTGTTGCTGATGAGGAACTGTGATCCCCTGTAGAGGGAGAGGCGTTCTGATTTTGGGTATTCTCAGCCTTTTTAGGCTGGTTTCTTCCCTTCGTTATAAATTTATCCATCTGTGGTCTTTATAATTACCGTCTTTATAGTTGAGTTTCTGAAAAGACGTCCAACTTGTTGATTCCCGGCGCTAAAATCTGAGCAACCCACTGCGCCAGCCAAAACAGCGGCGTTAAGATTGATGGTGCTTTTCTGACTCTGCACCAAGAACCACCGCACCAAGGCAGTGGCAAAACCACCTCGCCGGCCTCAAAAGTCTCATCATCCAAGATGGCTGATCACTAGCAGCTCAGGATTGTAGCTCCCACCAAAAGCACAGAGAACGAGAGGACGCCACACTTTCAGATCAATTTTTGTTGCTCACGCACCGGGAGATTCCCAGCAGAGGAGCCCCATTGTGTATGTATTTTCTATGACCAGTCTACTCTCTTTACAGACGCAGTAGTTCACCTCTAGATTGATTGTTTTAAATCTTGTTAGCTGTGGACAATTTGAAACATAGAAGAGCAGAGAAGATGGTATAGTGAGTCCCTGAGCTGGTTTTGATGTGGGCCAGTCTTAGCCCATCCACTCCCTGTGTCTACTCCACCAGTTTATTTTGAAGTAGACCTCAGATATCACAGCATTTCATCCATAAGTATTTCCATGTATATCTGTAAAAGATAAGGACTCAACAAAGAAATACCATTATTGCACTTAAAATTATCAACGATTATTCCTTTATATCATCAGATATTCAATTAATGTTCAGCTTGCCTTGATTAGAGTGTGTTTGTTTCAACTAAGATTGACATTAGGTCCATTCACTGCAAATGATTGACAAGTCTCTTAAGTCTTTTTTAAACAGCTTTATGAGATATCACAAAATTCACCAACTTAAAAAGTATAGGATTCAATGATTTTTTTTTTCATTTTTTCTTCTTTCCTGGCAACTTTCATTTAAGATTCAATGATTTTTAAAAAATCATAGTCACAGTGGCTGTGTAACCATCACCACAATCTAATTTTAGAACTTTTTTTGTCCCCCCTGGAAAGAAACCCCATAGCCATTAGCTGTCACTCCAATCCCCTTCCTCCTACCAGGCCCCCAGCCCCTGGCAACCACTAATCTACTTTTGGTCTGATTCTGCTGAGACGTTAGAACAGAAATAAAAAGTTCATACTTTTGGTTTCTATAGATGTGCTGTGTCTGAACATTTTGTGTAAATGGAATAATATGTCTTTTCTTTTTTTTTTTTTTTTTTGAGACGGAGTTTCGCTCTTGTTACCCAGGCTGGAGTGCAATGGCGCAATCTCGGCTTACCGCAACCTCCACCTCCTGGGTTCAGGCAATTCTCCTGCCTCAGCCTCCCGAGTAGCTGGGACTACAGGCGAGCGCCACCATGCCCAGCTAATTTTTGTATTTTTAGTAGAGACGGGGTTTCACCATGTTGACCAGGATGGTCTCGATCTCTTGACCTTGTGATCCACCCGCCTCGGCCTCCCAAAGTGCTGGGATTACAGGCTTGAGCCACCGCGCCCGGCCTCATAATATGTCTTTTCTAACTGGCTTCTTCCACTCACCGTAATGTTTTCTAAGCTTATTTATGGTGTAGCTTATGTCAGTACTTCATTTCTTTTTATTGCCAAATAATATTTCGTGTATGCCCCTATACATGGGATATTGTTATATACCACATTATATCCATCGGTTGATGAAATTTAGGTTGTTTGTTTGCCACTTTGGGGCCATTGCAAACAATGCAGCTATGAGCATTTGTGTATTAAGTCTTGAGTCTCTTTATAAGATTATCTGTTTCTTTGCAATTTACGCAGTTAGGAAACTGGTGTGTCTTAATAGACCTTTCACAGTCTGGATGTTGCTGATCTTAACACTGTGGTGTCATTTAACATTTTTGTGTGCTGTTGTGTTTCCTCTCAATTAATATTGAAATCTAAAGGCTCAATCAGATATACATTCAAATTTTTTTAGCAGGAATACTTGACGGGGGTGTTACGTTCCTTCATTAGGAGTCTTGGTGCCTGTCTGGGAGTTGTTTTTATGATGTCAGTAGGCAGTATTATTGCTTAGCTCCATTCATTTATGAGGGGTGCAAACTAGGTGCCTGTTTCTCAAGAAATTAATATGGAAGTTTTTCACATTATAGTTTCAAATTCATTAAAATGGTGTGTATAAGTACTTAGTGTATTTTTTTTTCTTTTTTTTGAGATGGAGTCTCCCTCTGTCACCCAGGCTAGAGTGCAGTGGCGCGATCTCGGCTCACTGCGACCTTTGTATTTTTAATAGTGACGGCGTTTCACTGTGCTGTCCAGGATGGTCTTGATTTCTTGATTTCATGATCCTCCCACCTTAGCCTCCCAAAGTGCTGGGATTACTGCTGTGAGTCCCCACACCCCGCCTACTTAGTGTATTTTAACTAGCTACCTTATTAAATTTTCTTGTAATTCCTTACAGTTTTTCATAAAAGTTTCTAAAACTTTGTAGCTGGTTATGGCATAAGCCAATCAGCATTTCTGATGGGCTCCCCCCTCCTCCTTTCTCCTTGCCACCTTGCATTGCCTAGGACTTCCGAACACCCTGGTCAGCAGTGAGGGTGCCCCTTGTTACAGGACTCCTTCCAGAGGTGTTTACGCACACTCATTTCTCTCTGGTGTTATAATTGAGGGGCAGAAGCTGATGCAGATGGATCCATGCATCCCTTTGGTTGTCCTGGGAACTGCATTCAGCCATGATACATGGGCTGTGCAATCAGGGCCCGCAGACAGCTCTCATCCGTGCAGGACCCCAGCCAGCATCTGCTGACAAGAACATGGCCAGTTGGTCTTTTCTAAGCAAAGCACTGCATACAGAGGAAGTGTGCTGAGGCTGGGCTGGCATCAGGTGTAGAAACTGCCAGCTGCATAGGCAGCAGCCTGACCAGGCCTGTCAGTCACAGAAGTCCCTGAATGCTGTTGCTGTTGGAGCACTTGTCTGCCTGAGTTTACTTCCTCCAGGGGCACAACAGGGGCCCCTGGGCAATGCAGGTACCCAGGCTCTGCCCTGGAGAGGTGGGGGAAAAGTTGGTATAAGCATTTTAAAAATGGGGAAAAGGGCTTTCCCCTCTATAACCAATGGTTTTCCCCGCTTTCTGAAGCAGAATTGCAGGGCAGTCCTGAGGGCAGCAGGTCAGCCTCCACAAAGAGCTGGGGATTGTGGGGTTTGGTGGGAGGGCTGAGAAGGGGAAGGGTGGCTTTCTCCTTGGCCTGTGTTTCCCCAGCTCTGAGCTGCGGACCCTTTCCCAGGGAGGGACCAGGAGGAATCTTTGATTCAGAACACTGAAACCTGGCACACCTGAGGAGAGTTAAATGAGACAGGAACAAAGGTGTCCCAGAGGCCTTACAGCTCTCAGGGACGGGAGGGGGATGCCACCACAAGCTTCCTCTTGCACTGAAGAGGGTGCCTTTTTCCTGTTCGCTAAATGCCAGACTTGCGGATAAACCAACAGTACAGCTCACCCAGCTTGAAGGGCTGTTCTATCTACATGCTTTATGTACAATGATTTCCTTAAATTCTCACAATAAAGCAACAAGAAGAGAGACTATTATTGTTCCCATCCTACAGAGGAGGGAATTGAGATACAGAGAAATTAAGTGACTCGCCGAAGGTCACACTGAGTCATGGTGCCAGAATTCTAACTGAAACATTTTGGGTCCAGTCTTCTGCCCTTTTTTAACTAAGCAAAAAAGGAAGCTGGGGAAGAACCGTACCCTGGCGATGCCAGCAGTCTCCACGGAGTTTCCCGGAAGCCTCCAGGAGGAAGGGTTGTCTGCCAGAGGTCTCCACTGTCGTTTCTTTTCCCCTCTGCAGCCTCAGTGCAGGCTGAACTCACAGCCTTGTTCGAGCGTCCCTGTGCATCTTCCGGCACCTCGTCCCGTCGGCTCTGTGGAGCGGCCTGTGTGGCCACACTGACTGGTGGGCAGGTGACAGACTGGCATGTGGCGCGTGGGCTTTGGCATGCTTGGGGGCTCTGTAGCAGTGCCAGCTGCTCCCACTGTGCGAAACTGCTGCTGGCAGGGCAAACAGGAGGGCCACCAGCAGCAGCGACCCTCATTGCAAGAACACAGCTGGCAGTCCTCCGGGAGAGGAGAGCTGGGGTGGGCCAGAGCCTCTGGAGGTTGTGGGGTCTTCCCATCCCCCACACCCAGCCTGAGCCGAACAGAGGGCAAGCTAAGAATCTGGATGTTTGGAGAGACATGAGGGACGGTCAGATGTCAGGAGGGCAGGGGGGTTAAACAAGGAGGGGTGCCAGGCATGGTGGCTCACGCCTGTAATCCCAGCACTTGGGAGGCCGAGGCTGGTGGATCACCTGAGGTCAGAAGTTCAAGACCAGCCTAGCCAACGTGGTGAAACCCCGTCTGTACTAAAAATATAAAAATTAGCCAGGTGTGGTGGCAGGTGCCTGTACTCCCAGCTACTTGGAAGGCTGAGGCAGAAGAATGGCTTGAACTTGGAAGGCGGAGGTTGCAGTGATCCAAGATGCCCATTTACCCCTCACTGCTGTCAAAGGCCAGGTACCACCCAGTCTTCGGTGGCCATTGACCTCCAGTGACATCCATGACCACCACCATTGCCCTCCAGCCTGGGGGACAAGAGCAAGACTTCATCTCAAAACAACAAGGGGGGTGCTTGGAGTGAAGGTGAACATGAGAGCAGAAAGACACTTAAGGCAGCTGGAAGTAAAAATGACAGACCACAGCCTCAGCCACTTAATGTTCACAGGTCACAAGGCAGCATCTGGCTAGTCACTCAGATCCTGTAGTACACAAACCACCAAAAACACACACACACATCTGCCCAGACAGATTCCAGATGGACAGATGCCCAGGGAAACACTCCCACCTGGACAGACAGACACAGATTATTGACAGATGGGAAGACACCCCGGTGAAACAGACCTGTGGCCAGAGAGACAGCTGGGCCCTCCCAGCCAGACAAAGGTCAGAATCCCTCAAGGACAGGCTCCTTCCCCCAAATGGAATGGACAAACAGATATTACTCCAGAGGTGAGAACACCCTGCCCACCCAGTCAACCACAACTTCAGCTGGAGAGACAGACCTCAGCCTATGAGAACAGGCCTTCAGCAGTATCCCTGCTGCTGGACAGATTCTGCCAGCCAGCTGGATAGATAAACCCTCAAGCTAGCTGGACAGATAGACCCCCCTCCCAGGTCAGATGGAAGGACTTTCTGCCCCCTAGTTGGACAGAAGACCCTCGGCTAGCCAGGCAGAGACCCTAGTCACTGGGTCAGCCTCCTTGTCCCCTACTTAGAACCATGGATGGTCCATTTACCCCTCACTGCTGCCAAAGGCCAGGTACCACCCAGTCTTCAGTGGCCATTGACATCCACGACCACCACCATCCCAGAGATACCTTTCAGACCCCTGAGTGCTCTAGTATCCAGTAGCCCATAATGACCATCCTTAACAACCATGAGTGCTCAGGGGCTCAGCCTTCATAACTTCCCCAGCAAAGTCCTTTTCTGAAAGCTCACTGAGGCTTCCGTATTCTACCTCCCTGGATCTCCGTGGCCACCCACGAAACCTCAGTGATACACTGAGAGTCACGATCATGAACTGAGCAGAAGCTCTTCATGACTTCCCTAACTCTTGACCCTTCAATTACACCACAAATCCCAATGGCCCAATTACTTTCACTTCTTGTCCATGTCCCAAGTATTCACTGGGCCTCCCAATGACTGACAGCCCCCATGAACATCCAAGGGACCCTGACTGACTTCTAATGAATTTCCTATCACTACCATCCTAAACGATCACTACTCACCTCCCTTAGAACGCTCAAAGATGTAACTTGATAAATGATGAACATGGATTTCACAGTGACCCGTTCTGACCCCACAATAAATGAAACCGTCCTAGCTACTGATCTCCAACTTTGATTTCTCCATCACTTAAGCCGAAGTCAGCAAACGACAGCCTGTAGGCCACACACACACACACACACACACACACACACACACTAGAATCAAAGTCATGACACATGAAAATTACATGAAATTCTCATTTCTTTGTACACAAATAAAGTTTTGTTAGGACACAGCGACACTGCTTTCATGCTGCCACAGCCGAGTTAAGCAGTTGGGGCAGAGATGGTACAGCCAAAATCACTTCCTACCTGGCCCTTTAAGAAAGTGTGCCCTTAACGCACGCCTGTAGTCCCAGCTACTCGGGAGGCTGAGGCAGGAGAATTGCTTGAACCCAGGAGTTGGAGGCTGCTGTGAGCCGAGATCGCGCCATTGCACTCCAGCCTAGGTAACAAGAGCGAAACTCCATCTCAAAAAAAAAAAAAAAAAAGAAAAAAAAAAAAGAAAAGAAAAAGGTGTGCCCTTAAATAATACTCTGATGACCCCTAGTGAATTAAACTGACCACCTGACATTATTCCCCTGTTGACCCTTCAGTGACTCAGGCACACATCCAGGCCCCAGTCCTACCTTTCTACCCCTCAACGACCTCAAACGGGTGTCCACTGGCGGCCCTTCCAGTGACACCCGTCTTAATTCTTCCAACCTCGGTGAGAAGGGGCCTAATCCAGGCCTGTCCTTGAAGGACCCCGGGTGCCGCTCCATTCTCTCCAGCCTCCCCTCGGTGACCCCCGAAGCTGGCACAGCAGTTCTCCTCTGACCTCTGCACAAATGGGAGTGCCAGGGCAGGCAAAAAAAGAGAAGCTATTGGTTCCCCAGAACCAACTCCCACTGCCTCAGTTCTGTTTCCCAGCAGGCTTATGCAGGTCGAGATGCTCACACAGGACTGACCCGGGTGCCCCGGCGCCGCCCAGCTCATACGGGAAAAGGAGCAACCACAAATTCCTCGGGAAGTACGCAGAGAAGATCCGGCTGCCACTTGGCCTTTCCCACGGCGCGGCTGCCTCAGCCCCGGCCTCCATTGGGCCGGGCTGGAGCGCAGAGCGCCGGACGCCCCAGACCCCGGGGTCCCCCAGCAGGAGGAATAGTCTGATCTCGGCGACCATCTCCACCCACGGCTGCCGCCTGCCTCAGCTCGGACCCCGCGCGGCGGGGCTCCCAGGAGACTGGCGGGGGGGCCCGGAAAGACCGCGAGGCCGTCCACCCAGAGCCCGCACCCGGACATTGGCCCCGGGCGCGGATCCTGGACTGGGGGCGGGTCCAAGCAGGAGGGAGTGTTCCTGGGACTGTGCGGCCCCACCTGTGGGCGCGGCAGCCACAAAAAAAAAAAAAAAGGAAGCGCCGGCGCTGGACTCTGCTCTGGCAGCGGGCGAGGACCGAGGGCTCCCGCAGCGGCCCGAGCGCCCGGGGCGGGGCTGCACGGGCTCAGAACACCCTAGCTGGGTCGCCCTCCCCGCCGCTGCGCGCTTCCATTGGCTGCGGAGGCCGGGGCGGAGGCTCAGCCGCCGGCCGCCGCCTCCCGCGGCGTCCACACTGGCTGTGGGCGCGGAACGCAGCGGCCGGGCTGAACCTTGCTGGCCCGCGGCGCCATGAGCCGCAGCCTGGACGCGGCGCAGAGCTTCCTGGAGCGTCTGGAAGCGCGCGGCGACCGGGAGGCGGCGGTCCTCGCCGGCGAGTTCAGCGTGAGTGGCGCGCGGGATCTGGGAGCGGCGCACCCCGGCCCTGGCCCCGCGGACGTCTGTCCTCTACGCCCTGCGGGCTCTGCCTCTCTGTCTCGGTGTCCCGGGTGTCTCCCCGCCTCGGGGAGTCTCTCCCTGTTTCTTCCCCCAGCACTTCTCTGTCGCTCTCGCTGTCTCCGTCTTCACTCTCTGCCCACCGGTCCCGGAGCGCAACGTCCATAGTCGGGTCGGGACAGACCGTGTGCACCCTTGCTCCCGGTGTCCTGGTCGCGCTCCCGGAACAACCCGGCTGCGGGTGGGACAGGCGGGGCGGGCTCCGCAGGGGAAGGCCGGTGGCCCCCGGTACTCTGGACACGCTGGACAGCCCCGGCCCCGCCGCTCTTGGCGACCTGACTGTCTCCTGTGACCGCAGGAAGGAAGGGGCCGCAGCAGGGCCAAGGGGAACCCGGAGGCCCTGGCGCAGTGAGGGTGTGAACGCCGGGCTCGAATCCGCGTCCGGGGCCATTCGGCTGTGGTCCGGGCGGTTTACCTGGCCCCTCCGACCTCGGCTTCTCCCTTGGTGAAATGGGAACGCGAATGACCAAACTGGCTTAAGGATTAAATGGGGTGGGTGAAAAGTGCTTAGCACGTATTGTGCGCGCACTTCATAGGGGCGTTTGTCACTGCCTATAAAGATTCTAAACGTGGGCCCGGCGCGGTGGCTCACGCCGGTAATCCCAGCACTTTGGGAGGCCGAGGCGGAAGAATCGCTTGAGCTCAGAAGTTCGAGACCAGCCTGGGCAACACAGCAAAACCCTGTCTCTACTAATAATAGAAAAATTAGCTGGGCGTGGTAGCGGATGCCTATAATCCCAGCTACCACGGAGGCAGAGGCAGAGGAATCGCTTGAGCCAGGGAGACGGAGGTTGCAGTGAGCTGAGCGGGGCCATTGTACTCCAGCCTGGGTGACAGAGCGAGACCCCATCTCAAACAAAAACTCTAAATGTTACAATACGGGCAGTGCAAGCCCAGCATCAGGAAGGCTCACGCCGCGTCCTAGGCACTGTACGCTACAGTCAATGACATGCTTAAAGTGTAATGGCTTATGTACCAGACATAGAAACATACCATACAAACGTGTAAACTGATATATGGTGACGCATATCAAATTTAGAAATAATATATGTTTTCTCATAGAACCAAAACAGGAAAAAATAAAAAGAAAAAATAATATATAAAAATATTGTAAATGACCATTTATACAATAAACATTGTATAACTGCATAAAATAATACAACAAATATAAAAAATAAAGATTATAATTTATAAAATGACCAAGGTTATTTGATAAATTCATAAGTAAATATAAAATGTATAACAGGTAATTACAAACAAGTAATTTGCACACATGCAGAAATATATCTAAGAAATGCATAATAAACGTAAGATATATAATTATACAATATTAAAATATAGACTGGGCACGATGGCTCACACCTGTAATCCCAGCACTTTGGGAGGCTGAGGTGGGCAGATCACAAGGCCAGGAGTTTGAGACCAGCCTGGCCAATATGGTGAGAACCTGTCTCTACTAAAAATACAAAAAAATTAGCTGGGCATGGTGGCTCATGCCTCTAATCCCAGCTACTAAGGAGGCTGAGGCAGGAGAATTGCTTGAACCTAGGAGGTGGAGGTTGCAGTGAGCTGAGACCATGCCGCTGCACTCTAGTCTAGGCAGGAGAGCGAGACTGTCTCAAAAAAAAAAAAAAAAGTATGTGACAAACGTAAAGATAATACCCATTTGATATATGACATCATGTGACTGGTTGGGTTCTGAACAGTGCACATCGCTGAGGGCCTCACATGCAGAAGGCTGGGTGGTGAGGGTACCCCTGCTTCCCGAGCCTGCCTCCCACATGTGCAGGAATTGGTGGGCTTTTCTAGGTGTACCCACTACACACGGGCATCATGAGGGCTTAAATGACCCAATGGACATGAGTAAAGCACTTAGAATGGTGGCTGGCACACAGTGGTGGCATAGTAGGTGTCACTTATTATCATTGAGATTATGAATACCTGACGGTGAGGGTAATACACTATTCACGATTATTATTATAATCTCCCAGTAACACAATACTCATAGTATCCTGTACTGTACAAGATACTAACACAAGATGTAACACAGTACATATAGTATATGTTATCCATTATAATACCAATGCATTGTACATTGTCTTATATGTTTAGTTATATAACACATATTTCATCACAGTTATTGCTTACAGGACAATGTCACAGAGTGTGCAAGGGGTGGGTGCCGAGAGGTCTGAGTTCCACCCTCACCATGAGACTTCTTAGTTGGGACCTTCCACAAGTCACTCAACCACGTAGTGCAGAAACCTTCCCGCCTGCACAATGGGGAAGTCAGTACCCATGTCGTGGGAACCTGTGATTACATGCCCTTAGCGCAGAGACTGGCACAGAGAAGGTGCTCTGGGTCGCTATTACTGTATCATTTTTATTAGGCAGGCCGGGTGCCTTCGGGGTCTGCACTCACCTCCCCAGGCCACTGGCCTTGTATCCTGTGCGCGCCTAGGTGGCCCGGGACTCTGACCTGGCTCCTCTCCTGTCTTTTCCCCTCCCTGGCGCACTCATGATGCTCCACCAGGACATTCAGGCCCGCTCGGCCGCCTGGAAGGCTGACGGCGTGTGCTCCACCGAGGCCGGCAGTCAGCCGGGGAACGTCAGGAAGAACCGCTACAAAGATGTGCTGCCTTGTAAGTGGGGTCTTCTGCGGGGAGTGGGTACAGCGGCGCAGGCACCGCCGCAGTCCAGGCGTCAGTGTGCACTGGAGTTACCCGCTGCGCTCCCCTCCCAAACCTTCACCCTCTGCGCTGCTCAGCAGCCCACGAGGGCACCTCGGTGGGGTCTCTGCAGGTGTGTGGTCCCTGCTGGTTTTCGGCCAGGGGGCTGTCGGAGGCTTGGCCACCCTATCCTCCCCAAACTCCACGTTTCTTACCTTATCTGCTGACAGATGATCAGACGCGAGTGATCCTCTCCCTGCTCCAGAAAGAGGGACACAGTGACTACATTAATGGCAACTTCATCAGGGTGAGGGTTGGGATCTTGGAAGGAGGTGGAAGAGGTGGATTGGGGGTGGCCACGGGTGGGCAGCAGAATCTTAGTAGTGAATGCGGCCTTCACCAGGGCGCGGATGGAAGCCGGGCCTACATCGCCACACAAGGACCCTTGCCTCACACCCTGCTAGATTTCTGGCGACTGATCTGGGAGTTTGGGGTCAAGGTCAGCACTTGGGGGCAGGGCAGGACGGTGGGGTCAACCTCTAAGTACCCCCTCGGTGGTTTCCCTGGCCCCCTAACCCAATCGCCTTCCTCTCCCCTGGTCTCCTTGTCTAGGTCATCCTGATGGCCTGTCGAGAGATAGAGAACGGTCGGGTAGGTATCCTCTCCCCGCAAGTTGCATGTCCTTGTGCAAGGAGGAGGGAGGAGGGATCTTTCTAGCTCCTCCTTGACCCCAGGACTGGAGGGTCCAGCTCTTAGAGTGACCTTACTGTGGGGATTTAGGAAGCCCCATTGTTTCTCTAAATTTCTGTTGATCTTTTTCCTTTTATTCATCCCCCCAATGTTGGCACCCCCTCTCCTGCTGGGCTTCCCACCCATTTCACACCTTAGACCATAAGGCCCTATTCTGACTGCGTCCCCTGAGGTTCTGATCTCTCCTCCCACTTCTCTCTCCTTTATTCTCTCCCCTAACGACTTTGGCCTCTGCTGTTCCCCAGATGTTCCAGGAATGGCTGTGCCTCAGGCCCTGTGCCTTTCCGGTGGCTTGCTCTATCGCCTCCTTCACATCTTTGCTCAAATGTTAATTCCTCAATAAGACCTTCCTGGGGTGGGTCTTTAAACCATTTTAAACTCTCAGCACTTCCACTCTCCCTCCCTTGTCCTGCCTTTCCTTTTTTCTTCACAGTTTATATGAACTCCTAACACGCTGGATAATCTACAAATGTATTATGTACATTGTTTGTTCTTAATCTCCCTGATTCAGAAGGTAAGATCCACGAGGCCAGGGATCTTTGTTTTGCCCATTCGCATAAATTAGTTACTAAGTAAATAAATGCATGCCAGCATTGAAGGCTGACGCACATACCCTCCTGTGGTCTCTGCATCCCTGCCTGCTCCATGGATGGGGTGGGGGTTCCCTGGGGTGACTAGCTGATCGTGGAGGCTGTATGATCTGTAGTCATGTCCCTTTCTCATTCCTGATTTTGGTAAGTTGTGTTCTCTCTCTTTCTGTCTCTGCCTCATCTCTCTATCGCTCTGTCTCCGTCTCCATGCTCCTGCTTGTTTTTTATAAACAGTGTATTAGAACACAGCATACTCATTTATTTACATGGTGTCTTTGCCTGCTTTTATGCTACAGTGGCAGAGTTGAGTAGTTGCAAGTTGAATAAATTATGTGGCCTGTAAATTCTAAAATATTTATCTGACCCTTTATAGAAAATGTCAGCCAATCCTTGGACTAGAGGTTTATCATTATATTATTTTTTCAAAGAACCTGCTTTGGGTTGTATTCGTTTTCTCTATTGATATTTTCATTTTCCACTTTTTTTTTTTTTGAGACGGAGTCTTGCCCTGTTGCCCAGACTGGAGTGCAGTGGTGCGAT
This sequence comes from Sapajus apella, assembly GCF_009761245.1. Classification (NCBI taxonomy): domain Eukaryota; kingdom Metazoa; phylum Chordata; class Mammalia; order Primates; family Cebidae; genus Sapajus; species Sapajus apella. The sequence continues at coordinate 134,670 of NW_022437080.1, forward strand.
CTTGGCTCACTGCAACCTCCGCCTCCCAAGTTCAGGCGATTCTCCTGCCTCAGCCTCCTGAGTAGCTAGGAGTACAGGCACCTGCCACCATGCCTGGCTAATATACTACTTTAATTTCAAGTGTACTTGAAAAGAATGTGTATTCTGCTTTAGTTGGCTGGAGTGTTCTGTAAATACCAGTTAGATCAAATTGATAGTCTTTTTTAAAAGACACTTTTATATCTTTACTGATTTATTTTCTCTAAATGTATGAATTACTGAGAGAAGAGTGTGGAAATTGCCAACTGTTCATAAATATCAATTAGGTCATGTTTGTCAACAGTGTTACTCAAGTCTTATTTCTGACAGTATTTTTTGTCTGCTTGCCCTATTATTTGCTGAAAGAGGAAGGTTGAAATCTGCACCTCTAATTGTAGCTTTAGCTATTCTTTCAGTTTTATTTTCATGTCTTAAAACTTTGCGATTGAGTACATATACATTTAAGGTTGTATCTTCCTAATGATTCAATCTCTTTTCTGATATGTCATGACTCTCTTTCTGTTAATATTTTTTTTCTGAAGTGTACTTTGATTTTAATATAGCCATTTAAATTTTTTTTTTTTTTTTTTTGAGATGGAGTTTCACTCTTGTCGCCCAGGCTGGAGTACAATGGCACGATATTGGCTCACTGCAACCTCCACCTCCCGGGTTCAATTGATTCTCCTGCCTCAGCCTCCCAAGTAGCTGGGATTACAGGTGCCCGCCACCAGGCCCAGCTAATTTTTGCATTTTTAGTAGAGAAGGGGTTTCATCATGTTGGCCAGGCTGGTCTCGAACTCCTGACCTTAGGTGATCCGCCCACCTCGGCCTCCCAAAGTGCTGGGATTACAGGCGTGAGCCACCACACCCAGCCTTAAATTTCTTGAGTTTGTGTACGTCTTTTCCCATTCTTTTACTTTATATCTATGTTCTTATTTTTTTTTTTTTTTATTTATTGAGACAGAGTCTCACTCTGTCACCAGGCTGTTGCACAGTGCTGCAATCTCAGCTCACTGCAACCTCTGCCTCCCAGGTTCAAGCGATTCTCCTGCCTCAGCCTCCCAAATAGCTGGGACTATAGGTGCCCACCACCATGGCCAGCTAATTTTTGTATTTTTAATAGAGATCGGTTTTTACCACATTGTCCAGGATGGTCTTGATTTCTTGACCTTATGATCCTCCCACCTCAGCCTCCCAAAGTGCTGGGATTACAGGTGTGAGCTACCGTGCCCGGCCCCATCTTTATTTTTTAGTGTGTTTCTTGTAGGTAGTGTATTGTAGGGACTTACTTTTTTTTTTTTTTTTTTTTAAGAGCGAGGGAGTACAGTGTTGCAATCATAGCTCACTGTAACCTCAAACTCCTGGGCTCAAGTGATCATCCTAGCTCAGCCTCCCTAAGGAGTTGGGAATACAGGCATATACCACACCTGATTGTTTTTATTTCTTATAGAGATGAGGTCTCACTGTATAATCCAGGCTGATTTCGAACTCCTGGCCTCAAGCTATGCTTCTACCTCAGCCTCCCAAAGTGCCAAGATTAGAGACATGAACCACTGCATCTAGCCAGGATTTACTTTTTAAATCTAATCTGACAGTCTCTGCCATTAATTGGAATATTTAGCCTTTAATGTAATTTTCAATAATGTTGGGTTTAAACCTACCATCTTGCTGTTTGTTTTCTATTTTCTCTGTTTGTTCTTTTCTTTTTTTTTCTGTCTTCTTTCAGAGTGAGAATTTTTTATGAATCTATTGCATAGTAATTATTCTCTTACTAGCTATACCTCTTTATTTTAAATATTTAGTGATGACTTTAGGTTTTACACTATATATATCTTTAACTTATAGTCTACAGTAAAATAATATTACACATTTCATGTAAAATGTCAGATCTTTCATAGTGTTTCCATTTCCCCTTTCCATGCTTTGTGCTATGGTTACTACATATTTTAATTTTAAATATAAAACATACTCCACAATACACTGCTATTATTTTTTATTTAGAATGTCTTTTTTAAACAGCTTTATTGATATACAATTAGTCTTTTAAAGTGTACAATTCCATCACTTTTCATATAGTCCTGAGTTGTGCAACTATTACCACAATAAGTTTTTGAACATTTTCATCACTCCATAAAGAAATCCTGTATCCATTAGCAGTCATCCCCATTTCCCCAACCCTCTACAGCCTGAGACAATCCCCAACCTACCATTTGTCTTTATAGATTTGCTCACTCTGGATATTTCATATAAATGGAATCATATAATATGTAGCCTTTTTTTGCTAAGCATGTTTTTTTTTTCCTGAATAATAGTCCATTGAATGGCTCTACCACATTTTACTTAGCAGTTGATAGAATTTAAGTTCTTTCTACTTTCTAGCAATTATGAACAATGCTGCTATCAACATTGATATACAAGGATCTCTGTAGACGTATGTTTTCATATCTCTTGATATGAATTGCTGGGCCATATGGAAACTCTGTTTTTAACATTTTGAGGAACTGCCAAACTGTTTGCCACAGTGGCAGCACCTTTTGACATTTCCACGGCGATGTATGAGGGTCCCCATTTCTTCTCACTGATGCCTGTTACTGTCTTTTTTTTATTAGTAGTATAGCCATCCTTGAGGATGTGAAGTGGTATACCTGTGTCTTTTTTAACTGGTGTGGTAAAGTACACATAAACATACGTAAATGGTGTGGTAAAATATTCATAAGTGTTTGAATCCCTGTTTTCAGTACCTTGGGTATACCCCTTGAGTGGAATCGCTGGATTATTTGGTAACTCTGTTTTCCACAGTGGCTGTACCATTTTACATTTCCATCAGAGAGAGAGAGAGAGAGGGAGGGACATGTGTAGTTTAATGGCAGGCATATGTTCTGCTTTGTTAGACTATTTTGTCATGGGTAAACATCATAGAGTATACTTAAACATAGATGGTATATACATTTTTTATTTATATATATTTCTCGTATGGAAAAGTAAATGTCTCAGCACCATTACCGAGTATAAATAATTTCCCCGACTTAATATACAATGTCGATATCAAGTGCCATGTATCAGGTTTCTTCTACATATGCTCCATTATAAACTATGGCACTACCGTCATATATGTGGTCTGTTGTTGATTAAAACATCATTATATGGCATATGACAAGCATATGTATGCCATCCTAATGAATGGGAAGTGGTATCTCATTGTGGTTTTGGTTTTCTTTTTCTTTTGTTTTTTTTTTTTTGAGATGGAGTCTTGCTCTGTCGCCAGCCTGGAGTGCAGTGGCATGATCTCGGCTCACTGCAATCTCTGTCTCCCAGGTTCAAGGAATTCCCCTGACTCAGCCTCCCAGGTAGCTGGGATTACAGGCACGCACCACCATGCCCAGCTAATTTTTTGTATTTTAGTAGAGATGGGGTTTCACCATGGCCAGGATGGTCTCCATCTCCTGACCTCGTGATCCTCCTGCCTCAGCCTCCCAAAGTGCTGGGATTACAGGCGTGATGGTTTTGGTTTTCTTGTGCTTATTTGTCCATTTGTATCTTCTCTGGACAAATGTCTAGTCAGGTCATTTATTCATTTTAAAATTGGGTTATTTGAGGTTCTTTGTCTTTTTACTATTGAGTTGTAAGAGTTATTCTGGATACAAGTCCCTTATCAGTACATGATTATATTACAGTAAATCATGTACTGATAAGGGACTTGTATCCAGAATAACTTTTACAATGGAAATGTCTTTCCCATTCTGTGGGTTGTCATTTTACTTTCTTGATGGTTGTTTTGAAGCACAAACATTTTGTTAAATTTTAATTCCAATCTACTGTGTTGCTGTGTTTTTGCTATATCTAACAAGTCGTCATCTAATCAGAGGTCGTAAAGACTTACTCCTGTTTTATCTTCTAAGTGTTTGTAGTTTTCTTGCTTACATTTAGGTCTCTGATTTACTTTGAGTTAAATTTTGTGTGATATGAGATAGGGGTCCACATCACTCTTTTGCATGTGGCTATCCAATTTTTCCAGCACCATTTGTTGCAAAGACTGTGCTTTGCCAATTGAATGGTCTTGGCCCCTTTGTTGAAAATTAATTGGCCATAAATATAAGAGTTTATTTCTGAACTCTTAGTTTTATTAAGGTGATTGATATGTTTATCCTTGTGCCAGTATAACATAGTTTTGATTATTATACCTTTGTAGAAGTTCTGAAATCCGAAGTATGAGTCTTCCAAATTTGTTCTTTTTTCAAGATAGTGTTGGCTTTTTGGGTGGGTCCCTTGCTGTGCAGAAAACAGTTAGACATAGCAAGCATAACTGTTTATGCTTAGGAAGGCCCTCCTGTAAGGCTGACTCTTGGGTGGCCTCTAGAAACCTAGGTTTCTGATCAGGGTGGCTTACTATGCCTAAACTGTTAATACAAACAACATGGGTTTATACAGAACACCTGCTCTCCAGCTGGGAATCTGACATTTTGGTACAGGCTAGGCAGATGTGCCTACATGCAGAAGGTGCCTGATGAAAATCCTGGGCACTGAGTTTCTAATGAACTTTTTATTGTGAGAGTCTGTTGGTTTTGTCAAGTTTTGTTCCTTGCATCTATTCAGATGACCACCTGTTTTGCTTTGTATTCTACTAATATGGTGTATGACACTGACTTTCATATGGTGACCCGATCCTGCATTCCTGGGGTTAATCCCACTTAGTCATGGTGTATAATACTTTGCTAGTATTTTGTTCAGAATTTTTGTGTCTATGTTTGTGAGCTTATTGATTAGTAGTTTTCTCTTTCCTTGTGATGTCTTTGGTTTCGGTGGCAGGATAATACTTGCCTCATACAATATGTTGGGAAATGGTTCCTCTTCAGTGTTTTGTAAGAGTTTGTGAAAAGTTGGTATTAACTCCTTCTTGTTTGATAAAATTCACTAGACTATCTTTTAAAGATATTTAAAATGAGAGAAATACCTTTTACATTTAGTCTCTTTTCTCCTTATTCTATTATTTTGTGTAGACCTGTATTTCCATTTGTATCATGCTCCTTTTGTATGCAGAGCTTACTTATTCTATTTATTTAAGAGATAGGATCTCACTCTGTCACACAGGCTGGAGTGCAGAGTACAGTCATCACTCACTGCAGCATCAAACTCCTGGGTTTAAGCAATCCTCCTATCTCAGCCTCCCAAATAGTTGGGAGTACAGTGTGCCACCACACTCAGCTAATTTATTTATTTATTTATTTATTTATTTATTTTTTGGAAGATGTGGTTTCACCGTGTTGGTCAGGCTGGTCTTGAACTCCCGACCTCGGATGATCCGCCTGCCTTGGCCTTCAAAGTGCTTGGATTGCAGGCATGAGTCACCACGCCCGGCCTGCACTCAGCTAATTTTTTTTAAAAAATTATTTTTTAGATAAGGCTAGCTCTATTGCCAACACACCTAGCTAATTTTAAAACTTTTTTTTTTTTAGATACAGGCTAGCTATGTTGCTCAAGTTGGTGTTGAAGTGGCCTTAAGCAATCCTTCTGCCGTAGCCTCTCAAATAGCTGGGATTACAGGCAGCAGCCACTGACTGTAAGCACCTGAACAGTTTACTCTAATATTTCTCATAGTTGCAGATTTGTTTATGATGAATTGCCTCAGCTTTCATTTGTCTGAAAAGGCTTTCAGCAGTTTTAGGATATAATACCATTGACTGGCAGTTTCTGACAAAATTTTGCTATAATTCTTAACTTTGTTCCTCAGCATGTGATGTGCCTTTTTGTGTGTGATGCTTTGATGATTTTCTCTTCTGGGGCTGGGCACAGTGGCTCACGCCTGTAATTCCAGCACTTTGGGAGGCTGAGGCCATGGATCAGTTATGGTCAGGAGTTCGAGATCAGCCTGGCCAACCTGGTGAAATGCTGGCTCTACTAAAAATACAAAAATTAGCCAGGCATTGTGGCGCGTGTCTGTAATCTCAGGTACTCAGGAAGCTGTCTCAGAAAAAATTTTTTTTTCTCTTTCTCTTCTTTTTATTTTTCAGTCATTTGACCATGATCTGCCTTGGTGTGACTTTCTTTAGGTCTGTTCTCCCTATGGTTCATTGACTTTCTTGGATTTGTGGATTCATAGTTTCATCAAATTTGGGAATTTTTTCACCTATTATTTGTTCACATATACTCACTGTTATCCACATTTCTCCTTTCCTTCTGGACTGCAGATGCACGTACACTAGACCGTTTGGTATATTTCTACAGAGAACTGATTATCTTCAGTTTTTTCATTTCATTGTGAATTGTTTCTATTATTATGTTTTCCTGTTTATTGATCTTTTCTTCTAGTGTCTACTCTGCTACTAGTGGATTTTTCATTTCACACTTTTTTCCTTTTTAGAAATCCTATTTAGGTATTTTTTGTGTCTTTCATTCCACTCTTCATCATGTTCATGTTTCCTTTTCATCTTTGAGTATATGTATAATAAGTAGCTACTTTAAGGCTTTTGCTCTTTTTTTCTGAACTCTGTTATTTCTGGGCCCTTTTCTATTGACTAATTTTTCTCCTGATTATGGGTCACAATTTCCTGTTTCTTTGTATGTCTAGTACAATTTTATTGGATGCTTGATATTTTGAATTTTGCACAGGTAAGTGTTGGAATCTGTTTTCTTTAGAGTGTTTTGCCTTTTCAGAAACTTTTGGATGGTTGATCAAGTAGCCTTTGTTGTAGAATTAATTTGTCCATGCTTCTAATGTGTGGTCATACCAGGTTCCCTAATAAATGCCCCATATAGTTGATAAGGCCTCTACACTCTAGCTAGAGAGGATGTGAATTCTTTCTCATTGTGAGCTTCAAGGAAATGTTCATCCTACAGATCCCTAATATTTTTTCATGGGAAGTTATTCTTGCCGGGCTTCATGAGGTTTCATGCTATATATATTCAGATCACTATTCAACCAAAAAATCGAAGAGGGGACTAATATGTGGGGTTTTTGTTTTGTTTTTGTTTTTATTTGCATAGCTGTGTTCCTTCCAGGACTCTGCCCTGCAAATTCGACCTGCCTTGGCCTCCTTGAGCCATGATCTCTGGCTCGGCTCAGTGGGATCATTAGACTCATGTCTTACCTAGTGACACTTCCACGAAATAAGCCGGAGTGGTCTGTTTGGTGACTACAGTACTGCAATGCCTGCCATCCAGTCTCTGAAAATACCGGCTCATGTATTTTGTCGAGTTTCTGGTAGCTTACAGTGCAAGGGTATCCTGGACCGTCTTTCCTCTGCATGGTCCGCAGCGCACCTCCATTGAGTCTGCAAGTGTTTCATCTGCCGGCTCTGTTGGCTGATCTCCATTATACGCTGCCTGCGCTTCCACTGGCAGCACTTGGGGTGTCCTGTGGCAGGACTAAGCTAGCTCTGAAGCTGACTCCCTCTCCTCACTCCCTGCCTTTTCTCCCTTACCTTTTGCAGAAAAGGTGTGAGCGGTACTGGGCCCAAGAGCAGGAGCCACTGCAGACTGGGCTTTTCTGCATCACTCTGGTGAGCTGTGGGAGGTTTTAAGGAAGATTCCCAGGATGGAAAACCTTTGGGTTGGGCCTGAAAGGATGAATAATTTCTCCCACAGTCCATTCACACTGTAGGAAACTTCTTGGTGTTAGCCTGCAAATAGTTCGATATATGCATAGCCTTTGCATTTTTCTTTGATTTCCTGACGCTGCAATCAGTTATCTCTGTCATGTAAATGTGCCTGATTAGGTTCTTGAAATAATTCTCTTATCATTTCCAAAGAGCTTGGGGAAATCTCTCAAGTCATACATATAGTTAGTACTTAATACAATAAAAGTTTCATTTTAGAACAAAAGAAATCTCTTTTCACCGCAAAAGGGCTTGTGTTTTTATCATAGATCCTCTTTTTCTCCTGTGTCAAATGTTTCCTTAATGAAAGCTTTGGGGAAAGTTTGCGCTACATGAATTTTTTAAAATGTTTTCTGTATTTGATTTTTTAATCAGGAATGCTGTGCTTTGGATAAATGAGTTTTGGTACCTGTGATCTTTTTCTCCTCCCTTTTCTTACTTGCCCCTCCTCTTACTTAGCTTAAGGAGAAGCAACTGAATGAGGACATCGTGCTCAGGACCCTCAAGGTCACACTCCAGAAGGTACTGACCGGGGAGGAGGAGGTAAAGGGGCTCCTGCAAGGGGAGAGGTTTTCTCCCCTGTAAAAATAGGCATCATACTAGTACCCACCTCCTCAGTTATTATCTGGTAGATATAAACGGAAGATGCCTAGAGTGGGCCTGGTGTATAGTTGATGCTCAATTAATGGTGTTTTATTTTTTTCCTAAGTCTTTTGCTAGTCTTTTTCTGTGTTTCAGGAGTCCCGCTCCGTGTACCAGCTGCAGTATATGTCCTGGCCAGACCGCGGGGTCCCCAGCAGTCCTGACCACATGCTCGCCATGGTGGAGGAAGCCCGTCGCCTCCAGGGATCTGGCTCTGAACCCCTCTGTGTCCACTGCAGGTTTTGGAAATGAGCTTCATGAGGGTCTGGTGAGGGAGGGGACAGGGCAGGGAGGGGAGCGCAGGGCCTGGGGCTGGTCTTGCAGTCTGAGTGCCTATTTTGAGAGACCCTGCTCACCGGCATAGACTATAATTGTGAGCACTTGTTCGGCACAGACTGGGCTGGGGAGTAAGCACACAGCTGCTGCCCAACCAAATGTAAGTGATTCAAAAGGTTTCCCTTGTTCAAATACAATCTGGAGATTCTGGGAATCAAGAGGTTCAGCAGGGCCCTCACCCCATCCCCAAACATGCTCAGGCCGACTAGGCACGCTCCGATTCCCTTGTCAGCGCGGGCTGCGGGCGAACAGGCGTCCTGTGCACCGTGGATTATGTGAGGCAGATGCTCCTGACCCAGGTACGACGTGGGCATCCTGTGTGTGCAGTGTGCCACCCATGACCACGTGTCCTGCTCAAGTGCCTTGTGTGTCTGTCCCAGATGATCCCACCTGACTTCAGCCTCTTCGACGTGGTCCTTGAGATTCGGAAGCAGCGGCCTGCAGCCGTGCAGACCGAGGTGAGCCCTGGGTCTCCTAATCTTCAAGGACAGCGGCCCACTGCTGTCATTCCGCCCCTGCCTTCCCTTCCTGATGGCCTCTCATCCCAACAGGAGCAGTACAGGTTCCTGCACCACACGGTGGCTCAGATGTTCCGCTCCACACTCCAGAATGCCAGCCCCCTCTACCAGAACCTCAAAGAGGTACAGAGACCCCTTTCCCACTCTCCTGTCCACCATCAGCGCCCTCAGAGACCGGGACCCTGAGCAAGGTCCAGCACCCAGGACTCCTAGGAGCAGTCACGACTATGACATCCACGTGTGCCCTCCTCCGGGCACCCTTATCGGGCAGTCCCCTCTTAATCTTTCTCCCAGAACCCTGCGAGAGGCCTGGCCAGTTTCCTCCCTCAGGAGCCTCCCTCCTGTTTTCCCCCAGAATTGTGCCCCAGTGTACGACGATGCCCTCTTCCTCCGGACGCCCCCAGCGCTTCTCGCCATACCCCGCCCACCAGGAGGGGTCCTCAGGTACCCGGCTCTATCCCCGCATTCTTCCCTGCCCAATTTCTCAGGCTAACCCCTTCCTCATCCTTGGAACACCAGTCCGTTCCCTGTTCACTTCGCCAAGTGTTCGCTGGCCCTTTCTTCGAATTCAGCTCTGGGAACGCCCTCCAGGCTGATTCATTTATCCCAGTGGTCCCCTTGTCTCTGCCTCTAAGGCTGGCCCTGCCTTCTGAGGTTAGGCCTTTCCTGGATCCTCCAATCAAAACGTAATTCAGGTGGCTCACGCCTGTAATCCCAGCACTTCTGGAGGCCACGGAGGGCGGATCCCTTGAGGCCAGTTGGAGATCAGCGTGGTTAACATGGTGAAACCCTATCTCTACTAAAAATACAAAAATTAGCCAAACGTGGTGGCGGGAGCCTGTTAGTCCCGGCTGCTCGGGAGGCTGAGGCAGGAGAGCCGCTTGAGCCCGGGAGGTGGAAGGTTGCAGTGAACCAAGATCGCACCACCGCACTCCAGCCGGGGCGACAGAGCGAGACCGTGTCTCAAAAAACAATTCAGCACATATTTCTAGATGCTCCCCACTTGTCAGGCCCCACGTTGGGTGCTGCGGGCATGGGACTAAGCTGCCTTCACAGCGACTTCAGGCCTGCGTCTTGCGGCCATCCCTTCCGGGGTCTGTGCCGCTTCCGCATTCTTTTATACAACAGACACAGACACAGACACAGAAGTGCCCACCCCCCACATCAGCACCCTGCCCCATTTACCGCCAGGCCGCCCCCGTTCCTCCTTCCTCCGCCTAACCTGCGGGGCGCTAGGGGCACAGGAGCGAGGCCCCGCCAGGGCACCCTCCCTCCGTCCGCGCCGCCCCAGCGGGGAGGAAGCCCGCGGTTTGCGCGCCAGCAGTCTCCGCACTCCCGCCCTGCGCAGCGCCGCCGTTTCACTTCCTCCCGGGCCTCCCTGCCTGCAGGAGCATCTCGGTGCCCGGATCCCCGGGCCACGCCATGGCTGACACCTACGCGGTGGTGCAGAAGCGCGGGGCTGCAGCGGGCGCCGGGACAGGGCCGGGACCGCGCAGCGCGGAGGACGCGCCGCTCTACAGCCAGGTGACGCCGCACGCCCAGCGGTCCGGGGCGCACGCGGAGGACGCGCGGGGGACGCTGCCTGGCAGCGGTGAGTCGAGGTCGGCGCGGGGTGGGGGGCGCCGGCGCCCACTTGTTCCTTCTCTGGGCACCCTCCTGCTGTGGTCCACAGGGCCCTGGCCGGTGCCGGGACCCCCGCCGCTAGCCCGGCCACGCCCCAATGCTGGCGCCCTGGCTCCCTGGCCACGCCCCGGAACCCCCAGGCGGTCGCAGCCTGGGTGCTGGGTTCTGGGAGATACGAGCTGGCGGATCTCGGCCGCGCCCCAAAGGCTCGAGGCCACGCTCGGGGGGAAGCGGCCCCGCCCGGGGTGGGGTCTTGGGATTCCCTGGGGCTTCCAGAGCTGACCCGTGGGGGTCTCCTGCCCTCAGTTTCTGCAGACCAAGGCCCTGCCGGATCTGGCGCCTACGAGGACGTGGCTGGTGGAGCTCAGACCGGTGGGCTGGGTAAGTCAGGTAGAGCCTGGGTTGCTGGGACTTTGCTGCTTTGAGTGAACCCCAGGAGTTTGGGGCTAAGGGATGGGGGCCTGGAGCTCAGTCCTGTGGATGTGGCTGCAGTGAACCGTGAGGACCTGAAGGTGGGGGATTGGCCTTCTTCATGTTTGCCTCCGCACACCTCAGCTTCTCCATGAGACCCACAGCACCCTTCCTCTCCCAGGCTTCAACCTGCGCATTGGGAAGCCGAAGGGGCCCCGGGACCCGCCTGCTGAGTGGACCCGGGTGTGAGTCTGCGCCAGCTCCTGCCTTTTGCCTCGTGTGAGCTTGGACTACTGATGCCCCAGCGCTGCCGAGTGCCGTGTGCCGAATGGAAACAGTGGGCCTGGATCAAAATAAAAGTTTTTCAGGGTGGGAAATGTGCGGGCTTTGCCCCAGTGACTGTAGCATTCAAGGCTTGAGGCTGGAGGAGGTAGGTAGGTTATAATGGCTAGTGAGAGCAGATTCAAGAAAGAACATCGGGAAGGGGCATGGCCCCTGAGTTGTGAGGGGGAGAATGGACAGATGGGCTTCCAGAGACTGCTGCCCGCACCACATGACGCACTAGTCCATCATCAGCACCTGAGCCTCCCTCACTTGGACACTCAGGTGACCACACAGAGAAATGGATGGACCCCTAGCCATCCAGGCATATCCAAGCCAGGCATAAGCACAGCCAAGCAGACTAATCCCAGGCAGACCGATAAAAAGACCTCCAGATAGCCGAGTGCCGTGGCTCATGCCTGTAATCCGAGCACTTTGGGAGGCCGTGGTGGGTGAATCACCTGAGGTCAGGAGTTCAAGACCAGCCTGGCCATCATGGTGAAACACCATCTTAAAAAAAAAAAAAAATACCTCCAGATAGGCAGACAGACAGATGGACCACCAACCTGGACACATAGCCAAACCTTCAGAGATACAGTCCACAGGTGGACAGAGGACCCCAGCCAGAGAGACAGACCAGCCAACAGCTTGACAAAATAGTCCAGCCAGACAGACCACCAAACAGAGCCTCCAAAACACAGACATCTCTGCCAGCTGGATGGCCAGGTGGACCCCTAAATTAGACAGATTACTAGACAAATAAACATCCCCAGCTGAACAGACACACAGACTTCTCAGACCCCAACCCCACCCCCAGGTGGGCTGGCTGATTGACAAACCTTCTGGCCAGACAGACTCCTGACTAGGCAGATGGACTGCCAGACAGACAGACATCAGTCACACAGAATCCTGACATCCCAGCCGGCCGGCTAGACTCCCATCTTGATGGATGGACCCCAGTTGGTCGGACATGATTCTTCAGATTGACAGAGAAGTCCCCCAAATAAGTACACATCTCTAGCTATTCAGACAGATGGACCCCCAGCAAATCTATCTAGACAGACCCCAGCCGGAAAGACCCCCAACCAGACTGACCCCTTGCTGTTTACACAGCCTCCCAAGTAGCTGGAACTACAGATCTAATTTTTTTTTTTTTTTAGAGATGGTTTTTTACCATGTTGCCCAGGCTGGTCTTGAACCCCTGAGCTCAAGCAGTCCTCCTGCCTCAGCCTCCTAAAGTGCTGAGATTACAGGTGTGAGTCACCAGGCCTAGCCCCGTAAGATTCTAAATACTTTAAATGGTCCATGGTAGGGTTCCTGCTAGGATGAAACATATGCAGTTGTTTAAAAGAAAAAAAAGGAAGGAGGACGCACCTCTGTGGACAAATCTCCAAGTCACTGCAAAATGGAAAACGTTTAAGATGCTCTTTCCAGGAACCTGGAGGGACCAGCGCCTCACCTTCAGGCCTCTAGACCTCTGACTGACACTGTTTGTGCCTGCCCAGGTCCCTGTCTGCACCGCTGCAGTGCCCTGGGCCCCATGTCCACCCCTGTCCTGCCCTTCTTCTCTGGGTAAGGACTGGCCTGCCTCTACCTGGCTGCATCCTTGGTCTATCTCAAGTGCCTTGGCATGAACTCCACTCTCCTGAGCCTTCAGTCAGGGGATGATGGGGGATGTGTACATGCCCCACCCCACCCCTCAGCAGGGTAATGCTGAGGAGGTGTGGGTTTTTAACAGTTCCTGGCTTTCCCAGGAGGCTTGGGTTTGGATGCCCACAGTGGGAGCTGGTGTGATATCACACCTTCGTGGTCTGCCTTTCCTTCCTGGTCTCACTCTCGGCCCCTACTTCCCACTCTAGAGCTTCCCCGTTTCTGTGTTTTTTTTTTAAAAGAGCTGACCCTGTGCTGTCTCCCACTCTCCCAGTGCCCCTGCCACTCCTGTGAACCAGCTGCTGGCGAGGTTGGCGCTGACCTCTGTGTCTGACCTCAGGCCTCATAACATCAGCCGGCGGCATCTGACCTCCCTCTAGGATACGGGGTTTCTTTGGATGTTTGGACCCCGTACTCACCCCCTTCCTCACCTCCCAGCCACTCTTCTTGTCTCTTGCTGTTTGCTCTCCACTTTAGGACCCAGTGCGTGGCCCTCAGCCCTCTCTCCTCTCATCACTCCTTTAGCGAATTTAGCGACTGGTCCAGTCTCAAGGCTGTGGCTTCCTTCTAAACACTGACAACTCCAAATTCTTTATCTCTACCGCAAACACAGACCACCGAACTCCAAATGTCAGCATCTTTGCTTGAACATCTCAGACTTAACATTTCCAAAACTGAAGTGGTGATGCTCCCTCCCAGCCTGACTCCCCTGAGATGGGAAAGAAGGCAATGGCAGCTCCCTCTTTCCAGCCGCTCCAACAGAAACCTTGCGGTCACCCACCCTCCTCTGCCCCACCAGGATTAGGCTTTCTCAGTTGGCCTCCTTGCCCCCACCCTTGCTTCCCTGAAGCCTCTTCTAACTGTAGGCGAGTTCTGATGCTTTTCTGCTCAGGACCCTTCTCTGGTTCCCCTGTTGCTCAGAATCGACTCTGCTGCGGTCCCCAGGGCCCCCTGTCTAGCCTCTCCTCCTGGGATGCTCTTGCTGCCTGATGTCACACTGCCCACCTTTGAAAGATACTCTTCCTAGACCTCTTGTGTTCCTGCATGACTGGGCCTTCTCAGCAAGGGACACGGACCAGCTTTGCAAGGACGATGGAACAGCAAAGGGAAGACAGAGTGTGCCCAGGACAGAAACCTTCATCCCAGGATGTTTTACCCCAGGGATCTCTGGAGGAGAGAAAAGGCGGGTCCTCCACAGCCCTGAGAAAATCTCCAAGTCTCCCAGTTTCAGGTCCCTCTGCTGGGATACAAGCCCACTGCCTGTCCAGGTGGCACGGTCCACATCCCCCCTTCTTGGGAATAGGGGCATGGGAAACTGACTAAAGATACTGTTCTGGCTGCTGTGTTTACTGTGAGTAATAAACTGTCTATTTCTCTGATTCAGAGGTCTGTTGTTTCCACCTCCCCTCCAGGATGGAGTCTTGCTCTGTCACCCAGTCTGGAGTGCAGTGGCGCCATCTCAGCTCACTGCAATCTCCACCTCCTGTGTTCAAGCGATTCTTTTGCCTTACCTTCCCGAGTAGCTGAGACTACAGGCACACACCACCACGCCCAGATAATTTTTGTGTTTTTTAGTAGAGACGGGGTTTCACCATGTTGGCCAGGCTAGTCTCGAACTCCTGACCTCATGATCCACCTGCCTCTGCCTCCCAAAATGCTGGGATTACAGTGGTGAGCCACCGCGCCCAGTCTCAGTCTGATGTTTTATACACGTGCATGTGACATGCAGCTATGCAGGCCCCCTTGTCAGCGTGCAGGGAGGGGCCAATCTCTGAGCCTTCTTGATTTTTGACTTCACACCCAGTACCCTCCCTCCTGGCCTAGCATGGCAAGCACAGTTTCCACTCAGCCATTTGCCCTGGTTATTCTCTCTAACTTGGATACTTTTCTCCTAGATTCTGCTTGTAATGTATTTGAACATTTACTTCTTAATATTGTTTCCTGCCGGGCGTGGTGGCTCACGCCTGTAATCCCAGCACTTTGGGAGGCCGAGGCGGGTGGATCACGAGGTCAAGAGATCGAGACCATCCTGGTCAACATGGTGAAACCCCGTCTCTACTAAAACTACAAAAAATCAGCTGGGCATGGTGGTGCGTGCCTGTAATCCCAGCTACTCAGGAGGCTGAGGCAGGAGAATTGCCTGAACCTAGGAGGCGGAGGTTGCGGTGAGCCGAGATCGCGCCATTGCACTCCAGCCTGGGAAAACGAGAGCGAAACTCCGTCTCAAAAAAAAAAAAAAAAAAAAAAATTTTGTTTCCTATCCGTCTCTGCTGACCAGAAGATAAGCTGCATGAGGGCAGGAGTTTTTGTTTGGTTTATAGCTACTGTCCTAGCTCCTAAAACAGGGCTGGCGCTTAGGAAGTATACAGGCGGATTCACCTCACAGCATTTACTCCCGGCTTCCTCACTTCTAGTAAAATATGATGCTTGTCTGAAATGTTCTCTTCCCCTTTCCAGACCCGTGTCTTTGATCATGTAAATCATTGCTTCAGGCTGACATAAAAACCATTCTCTTGTTAAGAAAGAGCTCAGCATTGGGAGAGGCAGTCCTCCACCAGTCTCTTGCTCTCCTATAGGTCCTTCCTGGAGGGAGTGGGTTGAATGGTGGCCCCCCCAAAAAGATAGGTCCAAGTCCTAACTCCTAGAACCTGTGAAGCTGACCTTATTTGGAAAAAGGGTCTTTGCAAATGTAATGAAAATAACTGGGCCACGTGTGGTGGCTCACATCTATAATCCCAGCACTTTGGGAGGCCAAGGTGGGTGGATCATCTGAAGTCAGGAGTTTGAGACCAGCCTGGCCAACATGGCAAGACGCCGTCTGTACTAAAAAATACAAAAATTAGCTGGGTACGGTGGCAGGTGCCTGTAATCCCAGCTACTCAGGAGGCTGAGGTAGGAGAACTGCTTGAACCTGGGAGGCAGAGGTTGCAGTGAGCTGAGATTGCACCACTGCACTCCAGCCTGGCCAACAGAGCAAGACTCCGTCTTAAAAAGAAAAAAAGACCACTTGGAGATGAGAGCACCCAGGATTTAGGATGGGCCCTAAACCCAATGACTGACATCTTTATTAGAGAAAGGAGAGGGAGACGCAGAGATGGAGAGAAGAAGGTCACTGGAGATGGAGGCAGACATGGAGGTGAAGCGTCTACAAACCAAGGAATGCCAAAGGTTGCCAGCAAACCTCCAGGGGCCAGGAGCAAGGCGTGGCCAATTCTCCCTCACAGCCCCTGGAGGGAACCACCCTGCTGACACCTCAGGTTCAGGCTGTGGGACCTCAGAACTGTAAGACAATAAACGTCTGCTGTTTTGAACCACACGGTTTATAGTAACTTGCTATGGTAGCCACAGGAAACTCACACACTGGGTATCCGAGAATGCAAGGTCTGGCCGCTCCTGAGCTGGGCCTCCCAGAGCTGAGTTTGCAACAGGACACTGTTGCAGCAGGTGACGTTTCCCTCTGGCTGTGCCCGGAGCTCAGGGCTCCTCTCCCGCAGTGCAGCCCACTGGGTAGGCAGCATCTATCTGGGCTCTCACCAACCCCATGGGGCGTGGGGGTCAGCGGGGCCGTTGCAGGCACCATGCTCGTGGTGCTTTGTTCCTGACCCAGCAGGAGCAGTGAAGGCTCAGCTGTCAGTTTCCAAGTAGGATCGGATCTGATGACTCCTCCTTTTCGCAGGAGTTACTTCTCCTTCCCTTCTGCTTTCGACATCCCCGCCTTGCCCTCTCTCCTTTGCATGGCATTTGTTTGTCTCAGACCATGAAGTCCTGAGAGAAAACCAGGCCCTGTTTGTGTCCAGGTTTGTTTGTGATCCCAGGGGCAGAGCGCTGCTTTACACAATTGATGAAAACTTCGTTTCTGTTTTCTAACTCTCAATTCAGTGCTCTTTTCATGTACTCCCAAGCTTACATGTCCCTGTTACCTTCATAAACAAAACACAGTATTAAAAGTTGCTGCTAGATGTTGGGAAGCTAATATCTGACCTCATGCAGCAGAAGGGAAGGGAGAGGAATTTCCACTTAACATAAGGGATTCCTTGAGTGTCTCTGATATTAACATAGTTGGGGGCTTTATAAAAAACAAAGCGCAGGCTCAAGAGCTCAGGGCTGCTGCTGAGAGTCTAATGGTTTCTCAGCCTCTGATAACCTCACCCTCCTGGCCCCCCTCCCGCCTCCTCTCTTGCCTCCCACCCTCAGCCAGTGCTCCACCAAAGTTCACTGCCTTCCTGGAGTGCTCCTCCCTACCTTCTTCCTCGGCCCAGTCTCCTTCATCCCAGGAGACCCAGCTCACATCTCACCTGCCCTGGGGATGTGGGACTTTCTCTTTCTTCAGAACTTCTGCTCCCCAGAGCACTCGGTGCCCACCTCGTCACATCCCTGCCCCGGGCCTGCAGGATCCAGGGGCTACAGGCAGGTTCTGTGGGTCAGGGAGGGGTCTTGCTCCTCTTTGCCACCTACGTGTTTGGAGCATTCCCTGAACAGAGCAGTGCTCCGCAAATGCCTGTGGATTTTAACTCAGTCAGTGTAATGGCCCAGTTTTGTGCCAGAGAAATGGTCTTGTTGGAAAGAGCCTGCAGAATTCCAGCTGCAGCCTCGGTGAAGGCCATAGAAGAAATCACTAAGCAGCCATGGCTTATCAGTAGGTTCAATAATAGCTAAGTTTAACCCAAACATAAGGTCAATATCTGAATAGTAAGTGGGAATTGTTTTACTTATTGTATGCATGTATCTTTTAGAATATACGAAGTAGTTGAGGAGACATGAATCCTTAAGAAAATATGAGAAAAAGACAAGTGTTTGTGAAGCCGTATCAGCATCTAATCAATGTCAGAAGCTTTGAGAGCTGAGAAGCGGCCAAACATAAAATGCACTTGAGAAGCGATTTCCATCAGATTCCACTGATCTCAAGCAGACCCTGGCCCTGCAGCCTTCCTTTTAAGGAAGACTTCTCTAAGAGGTCTGTCTGCCTGTCTGTCTGTTTTGGGACAGATGACTGATAAGGTCAGCAAGCTGAACGATGTGACCTCTCCAGCAGTTCTAAGCCTTTTTCAGGTACCACAAGTGGGAATTTTTACATTATCTCATTTAACTTGTCTTGGAGAGCAGGACCCCAGGTTTTTAAGTCTTTGGGTTCCCCCATAAGTTTCACGCTGAGTTGTTGATCAATACATTTTTTTTTAACATTTAATAAGAAAAGAAAGAGTTCTAAAGTCAAACTTTCTCTACCTGACCTTCAAACTGGTCAACGAGCCCCCCCAGTTTGGATCAGTAGCTCTGCGGCTACCAGGCAATGTTTCAAACTCACATTGCCATATGTACAGGGGATGCTTTTAAGTAAAGCAGTCAGCAACCAGAATGTCAACAGTTACTTGGAATATTTTGGTGAGAGAGCCGGCTTCTGAAATGCGCCCTATGTAGACACACCATCCCCTGTGTTGACATTTGGAAAACAGGGGAATCTCATGCTCTCCCTGAACCTGGGACAAAAGCGTTTGGTCCCCTCCTTACTGAGGCTAAACAGAGTCCATTCCAACACTACAAAACAGAAATGTGGCCCCAGGTGCTGAGTGAGTGGGAAGGAAGTACTCACTGCATAGGCTGCTGGCAACGATTCGTTCAGAGGCCTTTGTTTGTTCATTTTTTGCATAGACGAACCTGACCCCATAGACACACTCATTTCATCAGCTCACGTGCCCCTCGTGCCAAGCAACAGAATAATGTGCCTAAGAAGTGTTCTCTAAGTGACTGAACTTTCCTGCTTTTCAGGCAGGCTAGTGATGGGTCAAGAGACCCTAAGAGGCACTTGAATTGGGTTGTGGGGGGGGGTGTTGATTACACCTAGAATAATCAGACTTCAAGAAATTTACCATTAACACCAACTATGTGCACAGCTCTCACCATTAGTGTCTGTCTTCCTACACAAGTTTATTGTTAAATTACATTAGTCTTTTTTTTTTTTTCTGGAAAGGCAAGTTAGATGTCAAGGGGATTTTATGTCTGATAGTTGGAGATGCATTACAAAGAAATTTAGACTCCCCCGGGCGTGGTGGCTCACACCTGTGATCCAAGCACTTTGGAGGCCAAGGCGGGCAGATCACCTGAGGTCGGGAGTTCAAGACCAGCCTGACCAACATGATGAAACCCCATCTTAAAAAAAAAAAAAAAACACCCAGTTTCACCTTTCTGCCAACCCAAGAAATCATTCAAACAAGCCAATCACATCCTCCCTTGGAAACTGGGAATCACCACACCCTCTTGTTTGGCCGGGCATGGTGGCTCATGACTGTAATCTCAGCACTTTGGGAGGCCGAGACAGGAGGATCACCTGAGGTCAGGGGTTCAAGACCAGCCTGGCCAACATGGTGAAACCCTGTCTTTATTTAAAAAAAAAAAAAAAGTTATTAAAAAAATTATAAAATTAAAAAAAGAAATTTAGACTCCCCAGGACTGAGTAGAACAATTTCTAGAATGGCTTCACCATTTTCTGGAAGGCAGAATATGCTTCATGGCCATCTCTTACCAATTTTTGGCTCCTTCGTTCTCCTCGCCAATGCCCCACACCTACTCTTTCCGACATCAGCTATTTTTATGGTTTTTTCCCAAGTCTGAAGCTTCTTGATAATGCGCAGTTTTGCGAAGAGACCACAACACTGTTTTCTTCTTCTAAACAGCTGAGTTCTGTGATTCTAAGATGAATAGCTAGTTCTAGCTTTAATGTGGAATTGAGGACGTGGTGTTTGGGTAGGTGAGAGAGACAGAAAATCATGATATGTTAGAACTGGAAAGCACCGTGTTTCCTAGATGAGGGAAACGGGAGAGGATGCAGGTAGTGGTGGTGAGGAAATCAATCAGGAGACAGTTACCAGTGCAGGGGAAGACGGAGAAGGACAGCAGAAGTGAGGTGCCCAACAAAGGGGTAAGTTGACCACCTGCTCAGGGCCAGTGACCTGCAGGCAAGAAGGGCAAAGCAGGCAGTTCTTGGCAGGTGAAATTTATAACAAAATAGAGTGCTTGTTGCAGTATCTGTTCTTTTTTTTTTTTTTTTTTTTTGAGATGGAGTTTCACTCTAGTTATCCAGGCTGGAGTGCAATGGCACGACCTCAGCCCACTGCAACCTCCGCCTCCTGGGTTCAAGCAATTCTCCTGCCTCAGCCTCCTCAGTAGCAGGGACTACAGGCGTGCACCACCATGCCCAGCTAATTTTTGTATTTTTAGTAGAGACAGGGTTTCACCATGTTGACCAGGATGGTCTTGAGCTCTTGACCTCATGGCCCACCTACCTCGGCCTCCCAAAGTGCTGGGATTATAGGCATGAGCTACCACGCCCGGTCACTGTCTGTTCTTTTTTAGAGACAGGGTCTCATTCTGTCACCCAGTCTGGAGTGCAGTGGCTGGATTATGGCTGTCTGTAGCCTCGGCCTCCTGGGCTCAAGCAGTCCTCGCCCCTCAGCCTCCTCAGTTGATGAGACTAAAGGCAGGTGCCACCATGCCCAGCCTACTGTCTGTTCTTCAGGTTAGCCAGAACAGGGTAGGTCTAGGGCTCTGAGCAGGACTGGCTGATTAAATGTCTTATTCACACTGGGGAAGCTGTTCTCCCACATGAGAGCAAGAGATAAGCCCACATCTTGTATGGCCTCTGGGTGCCCTTTGAAGCTGTATCTGGGTTCCAGCCCAGGGAGCTGGAGCCACTGGGAGGGCAGAGCAGGCACTGGAGGGTCAGAATTGCCAGCCTTGCTTTGGTTCCACAGGTTTAAGGGACAGAATTTGCTTCAGTGGCTTTCTCCCCACTGGGTCTCATTCCCACATTCGCACCCACAGGGGTGACACTCGGAATGTGTGGAAGGAGTAGCCAGGGTGTTGGGACAGGGCAGGCTGGGGGCAAGGCCAGTTTTCAGCCCCATGGATCTGTGAGGGGGCAGCATGCATTCAGCCCCTGCCTGTGTCTCTGGTCTGGAAGGAATTGTTGGTATTAAAGGCTGTGCCAAGCGCTAGGCACACTCAGGGAGTAGGGTACAACTGGGAGGCGAGGAAGGAGGGGATGCTGTGCAGGGTGCTGGGGGCACACGCAGCCTCTCACCTGACCTGCTGGGTAGGCCTCGGCTCAGGCACCAGCCTGCGACCAGCACAGGTGGACCAGATTGGTCTCCCAGTCAGGAGTTAGGAAGTTGAGGGCCCGGAGTTACTTGATTGCCTAGAATACTCAGACTTTAAAAGCAAGCAGAGAAACTTGCTGTGCTTAGATGTGTACATGGAAAGGCCTTGCGGGAAAAAAAGACCAGAATGTGAAGTATACATTGCAGGAAATCCGTAGACCCAAACTTGGGGTTATGCTGTGCATGAGATGCCCTGAGACACCTCACTCCGGAGGACCCCGAATAGCCACACCCAGATTCCTGACTTAGGGAAGCTGTGAGATAAGAAGTATTGCTATTCAAGCTTCTAAGTTTGGGGATAATTTGTTTTACACAATAGAGATGAAATGTAAAACATGTTACTTGAAAGGAAATGGCCTATTTGGGGACTCCCCCAAAATCTATCCTTTAGATCAGGGGCCTGCCCAGGGTTTGCTCTCAGCCTCCGGGGCCTGGTGACTCTCCTCCAAGACACTCCTTCTCACCTGGCTTTAATTCTAGGGCCAGACCGACCGCTGCCAAGGCCGAATCAGGTGTTGCTGCCACCAGAAAGCTCCTGAGCACAACTGAGCTGTCCTGTCGCTGGAGGAGTCATTCCCAGCTGGCTGTCAACAGAGTGGATTTACAACTGTGCCCACGCCCTCTTGGCAGTCACCAAAACACGAATTTGGGTGTCATTGGTGCTCAGAAGCGTCATCAATTTGGAGTATATAGGGAAAACGTCCAATTTCTGGAGCTCAGCAGCTGGGAGTTATGCCGCGTGAAGCCAGCTCCAGGAGCTTAGCCAGCCTCCCTCTAGGACATTCTGTGTCATCTCCCTTTACCATCACCATGAGTCACAGAGAAAAGACAGACAAGAGCGGGGTCTCTCCCCTAGGGAGTCAGTCCTCAGGAAGTACTTGTTGAATGAATAAAGATTTTCCCTTACATGACTGATAGTACGCTGTATTTATAGTCGTATGTCTCACTTCTCTATTAACACTGTCCTTGCGTGTCTCCGGGCCAGTGAGCTGTGCGGCTGCATCGCATGCCAGCTGATGGCAGCCACTCGTGGTCATGCCATCCTCAGCCTTGTCTGAGCTCTGCCCTGCCCAGCATGGCCTGTGGCACATATTTGCTTTGCAGAACTTCTTTACTGCACCTATATTTGGAGGGTATTTTCTCTATTAATAATAACGGTGAGATGTGCACACAGTTTTCATTTGCATGTGTATCTGTTTGCTTATGATTGATCCCCTAAAGTGGACTCCTTGGACTAAAAGGCAGTGAGAAAGAACAGCAGCCCCTGACACGCAGGAGCTGGGCCCTGGTATTCTGCTGAATGTAAACTATGTCATGGAACATAACATGTCAGGCAAGACCACCCTGATCATGACAGATCGGGACAGGACCAAGTCCCTCCAGACTCACATCTGAGCACAAACGCGCCATTCCCGCCACAGAAGCCCCGGTGCCCCGCACTGGCTGCCTGAGCACCATGGCTGCCTTGCTGTGCAGCTCTCGCCTGGCCTCCTTTCTCCTGCTTGTAAAGAAAGACCCCCGACCCTAGAGCTGGCCCCGCTTCCTAACAGCATCCATCCAAGCAGAGCCTGGCTTCCTCAAACCCCCTTGCAGGTCACCCAACCCAAGCCCTAATCCTATCATGTTTCTTTCTAACACCTTTAGCGAGTGGGAGGCAGGAGGCTCCCCAGGGTATGCATTCTTCCTTGCTGCAACGAGGAACAAGCCCAGTTTATTAGCCTGCAGTGTGTTCTGCTTGTCTCTGATTGACAGGTAGAGGAGAACATGGTTAAGACATGTGAAGCCAAACTCTTTTTCCATAAGGTGCTACCAATCTACATTCCCACCTGCAGTTGAATCTGCATTGTCTTCCTCTCAGAACTATTGAGAGGATCGAATTAAATGAAATGATGTAGTGTTGAACAAACAAAGGCCTTTCTCTGTGGGGCAGCTCCTCTTCTCTGTAGAGAGCACCTTCCCAGATCTTACACCTGGAGGGGAGTTAGCCCTAAAGACCAACATTGGTGTTCAAATGCCATGGCAAATTTCACATCTCAAACACCATCACTCCAAATTCACTCATTCACTCTATGGATATTCAGTGCCTATGATGTGCCTTGGGGATAGATCAGTGAATAAATCAATGAAAGCTCTGCCCTTTTAAACTAAGTTTTCATCTATAGCAAGAGGAGACGGACAATGTCTAAAATATACGTAAATAATGTCGACATATTAATTTGGTGCTGACAAATGCCATAAATAGAACTAGAGAGTGTGGGAGAGGAAGCCCCCTGGGATGGGTAGATGGATTGCTCTCAGCCAGTGACCAGGGCAGCACGTCAGAGGGAGGCCATGTGGACATGGGGGCTGTTTGGGGACTGAGCGGGGAGGACCCACTGAGTCACCTCCACCTTCCGACTATATTGTGTTCTTTGTCAGCTTAGAAAATAATGCATATTTTATCAAATTACCGAAAGAATTTTAAAATGAAATTTGACAAATGGATTCTAATATTCTTCTGTGAGACAAAGTGTCCAGGAATAGCTTTAAATTTTAAGAGCTATAGCGATTAAAATGGCAGCAATGGAGCAATGCAACAAAATTTAGGTTTGAAAAAAGCCCATGTATTTTGGGGATTCTGGGATGTTTTGAATGGGTGGGAAAAGGGAATAGGTTGGTGTTTAGAGAACTGATTACACAGGTGGAAAAAAATAACTTGGCAGCTGTGTTTTTCACCACTAACAAATATAAATTTCACAAGGTTTTCTTTCTTTCTTTCTTTCTTTTTTTTTTTTGAGATGGAGTCTCGCTCTGTTGCCCAGGCTGCAGTGCAGTGGCACAATCTCGGCTCACTGCAACTTCTACCTCCCAGGTTCAAGCGATTCTTCTGCCTCAGTCTCCTGAGTAGCTGGGACTACAGGCATGCACCACCACACCCGGGTAATTTTTGTATCTTTAGTAGAGATGGGGTTTCAGCATATTGGCCAGGCTGGCCTTTATCTCTTGACCTCATGATCCGCCCGCCTGGGCCTCCCAAAGTGCTGGGATTGCAGGTGTGAGTCACTACACCCAGCCAAATTTCACAAGGATTTTTAAAAAGCCAAACACTTAAAAGATTATAAAGGTACATTTGAAAATGTGGAATATCACATACCCTTGGAGTAGAAAATGCCTATCCATGTATCTTGCATCTGTCTCTCTTATGACTATATTTGGAAGTCATATATGTGATCAAAACAAATGAAAAGAATGAAAGAATTTTTTAAAGGTTAAAATATATATACATATATATGTCAACTAAAATTGGCTTAAAATTCTAACTCTCTTTTATAATTATAAAACACTTAACTAGGGTCGCTAGATGAATTATCAGGCATTGTCAAGACTATTTGCCTTGAAAAGGGTTCAGTTCATTGCACCCTTTGGGAAACATTAGTGCTCACCACAGATGGTGCAGGAACCCACTGACGGAGTGGCCACTCTCTCTCCCACCCCGTCATTGGCATGACGAATGTCATTCTCACTCTTCACACTAGACCAGATCATGAAGAGACTAAGCTACGCTCCATTCTATGCAAATCCATTGCTTCCACATTTATAAAGGCATCATGTAGAAGGTAATGATTTGTTTTTACCAGACTATACAATAACATTTTCGGTTGCACATCTAGGAGCCAAGAACAGCCAGAGAGTGTCGGGTTAGCTGATCCAGCCATAAGGCACAGCCCCCTGCTCTGGTTCTGACAAGTACTGACGGCCACACCTGGGACCTGAGGCAGCAAAGACCCTTCCCAGTGGCCGCTCAGCCAGACTTCACGCGGGCCTGGGTGCTGCTCATGGCCATTCAGATACAGCTGGAAAGCCTGGAGGCCCACTTCAAAACAGGCAACGGGCAATTCTCATGTCTCTCCTCTTTCTCTTCCCACCATTTCTCTGCTTTCAATTCCTCTTTCTTGTTTTGCACACAAAGTTCCCTGAGATGTGCTTACCTCAGCTGACTTAGCCACAGTCCCGCACAGGGCACTCAGCTGTGCCCTGTTCTCAAAGCAGCCCCATCACAGGCTGCTGGGCTTCCTAGAGCCAGTGTCCTTATGCAGGTGTCACTTATCTAAAACAGGCGCCACTAACCACGTGTGGCTATTTCAATTTGGTTTTTTAAAGCAAATAAAAATTTTAAAAATCCAGTCCCTCCATTGCACTAGTCACACTTCCAATGCTCAGTAAGCACATGTGGCTTGTGGCAGCCCTCCTGGATGCAGCTCCAAAACATTCCACGGTGGCAGGAAGTGCTACTGGACAGTGCTGCTGTCCCCAGCACTGAGGACAGTAGTTTCCAAGTTATCCTCCCCTACAGCTTTGCCGATTGGCATGTTTGCAGAGCACAATGACAGTGACTGTTCCCCAGACTTTACCATCGGGGTTATTAACAAACTTTGCAGTCCTTGCTTACAAGATCTTTTTTTTTTTTGCTTGAATTTGCAAGTTTTTAATTATCAATGAGTTTGAGCATGTCTCATAAGCTTGCAGCCAAGTGTATTCTTTTTTTCTGAGATAATATTCATATCCTTCAACATTTTTCCACTGTTATTTTTTTTTTTATCTCATTCTTTGAAAAGTTTCTTTGATAAGGTCCTTTGCATATTGAGAACAAGGGTCACCATTGTTTCTGTGAGCTAAGAGACCTCAAGCTTAGTGGGGTGGGCAGTTAAGAAGTGTGAACATTTAGGTGCTTTGACCCACTTGCGATAATTTATTCTCCAAAAATAACTAAAAGTTCAATAGAAGTCAAGAGCTGTGCGTCCAGTGGTAGTCATTAAAAAAAAGGGACACAGGCCGGGTGCGGTGACTCATACCTTTGGCAGGCTGAGGCCTGAGGATGGTTGAAACCCAGCAGTTTGTGACTAGGCTGGGAAGCACACTGAGACCTCGTCTCTACCAAAAATTTAAAACCTTTTAAAAAACAGGGAACAACCGACCTCTACAGGTGAAAATTATTTTGGGATGATATGCACCCATGGAAAACGCTTCCGATAGAATACTGAGTGCAATAAGCCAAATGCAGACTCACTACATGAGATTAACAGCCACAGAGAAATGTGCAAATTTCCTCATGCAAATAGCCTCTTCCTGGAAAAGAATATGGAAAAATAGAGACAAGGATGTGTTTCAGGTGGAGTTTCAGGAGACCCTTCTACCGATAAACTAAATTAATCAGGAGATACAGTGCTCAGAGGTGGAGAAGCAGGGTGGAGGCAAGCAGGCAAGGGTGCACGTGTCCTCCGAGAGAAGGTGTTCACTGGGCATTGTCCTGTGTACTGCAAAGGAGCCCTCCACCCCATCCAGGTGCCCCAGCGTCAGTCACAGTGTTTTGTCGTGACTGTCTTTGATTTTTTTCCACTTTTCTTTGGAATGACTTTACATCGGATCCTTCTTTTTACTTTTCACATCATAAATACCGGTACAACTGATAAAATAAAACTTTCCGTGAGAGTACTCTGCAATTATTACATCAACCCCAGGAGCACACAGGCCATGGTCTGGGGAACACGAGACTAAAAGAACTACAGGTTGACTTGACACTTTTGTCCTGTTGATGAGCTCAGGTTAGATGGTGCTCAAGCCAACAGAGGAGCTTGCTGGACACAGCCTGTTTGTGGCTTTGCTTGGAGTCCCCTGCCAGGTCAGCAAGGCTGCAAATGCCCGGAGCCACACTGGAGCAGGTGCTGCACCTCTGGCTTAGCAGGGCCCTCGGCAATGGACGCTGGGCGGAAAGCCTGGTGCCAGAGGCCACTGACTACGGACGATCATTTAGCAAAGTGCAAGAAAGAGTCTCTTACCCAAAATGATATAGTGGGTAAGATAAATATTCTTAGGAATGAACCTCCTGGATCAAAGCACGAGCTCTGGGAGAACTCTTACAAGTGCCACAGACGCTGGGTAACGACCGTGGCCCGCAAGCCTGGTTGCAGCTCCCCAGCATCCAAAGTAAACCTGCTTTCTAGCTGGAAAAAACGTAAGAAATCGTTACTGCCGGAAGTGGGGGTACGAGTTTCCACCTTACATTTCCACGTTCCCATGTTATCTACCTGGCTGCTCTCTGGAGGGTGAGTGGACATGAGAAACAGGAGCACAGCATTCAAAAGGGATTGGCTCAAATCCAAGGTTATTCCATGGACTTGACTTACCTTTTCTTTGCGTTAGTACACCCTGTTTCATTGCCAGAGATATTAAAAATGGGATCTGGGGAAGGGGGCCCTGGTTTGCTAGTTTGCATGCCAGCAACGGTGAGCGCGAGCTCATGACTCTCTGCCCACAGCAGCTGTGGTCGTTGGTTCCATGACAACTCGGAGGATGGCTGGGTGCTCGCCCTGTGGGCACCCTGCACACAGATGTGAGTATCTCAGGGCAGGCAAGCCCTGTCCTGTTGTTCCTAAGTTCCCTGTTGGTCTCAGACCATATCTTCATGCCTGCTCTCACTCCCATCCTAGCTCTAGGTCAAATGTCTGGTGTGTTGCCTAGGCCCCCAATTCACTCCGGAATGTGCGGGTGCAATACTAGACATTTGACCTGGGGATCAGAAGTCCCGCACGCGTCTCACTGGGCTATCTCAATGAATCAGCAGGGCTATGTTCCTTCTGGGGGCTGTAGGGGAGAATGTGTATCCTGCATCTTCCAGCTTTCAGCGGCTCCAGTAGTCCTTGGCCCGTGGCCCCTTCCTCCATCTTCAAAGCTAGCTGTATTGCATCTTTAAAGCTCTCTCTGACCTTGCTTCTGTGATCACCTCTCCTCTGACTGACCTTCTTCCTCCCTCTCCCACATTTGAAGACGCTTGTGATTCCACTGGGCCAACCCAAATCATCCAGGATACTTTCCTTATCTGGGGTCAGCTGGCTGGCAGCCTTAATCTTACCTGCATCCTTGATTTCCCCTTTGCTATATAAACCACTGTAGTCACAGATTCCAGTGATTCTGACAGGGACATCTTTGAAGGGCCATTATTTTGCCTACCGCAGATGTTAATTGATATTACATGAATAAAAGGAATGGAGTTTTCTGTTAAAGAGTTTTATTTTCAAAAGGACATGCAGCTGTTGATACACGAAGATATACTGTATCTTTCCAAAAGAGGAATCTCATACTCGGACTCCAAAGTGATGTCGCCACAGAACCCCCTTCCACAGAGTTGCTCCTAGGCCCAACTATTGGGAGGAACATGCTTTGGGAAACACTGTGACAAAGCCAGAGTGCCCCAGGTTTTCACCAGGGCACTTACAAGGTCCCTCATGATAGCTCTGCGTGTGACAAGGGGAAACGCGGTGGGTGACCTTATAAGTGGACTTTCAACTATTCAAGAGGCAGTAAAGAGAACAATGGCAACCTGGGAGCAGGGTCCACAGTGGGGTGCCATGGGGCTCCCTCCTTGTCCAAGAGATGAATGAGGACTTTCTTGTTCACTCAGGTATTTTCAGTTAGTGTAAACAGTAGGCCGGGATTTTCAGTTAGTGTAAACAGTAGGCTGTGAATGCTCTGGGTGACCAGGATCTTGACAAGCTTGGAAGACCACGGCAGTGCTCCAGGCCAACAGCACCACTGACCATCGGGTAACTCACCCACCCCTAAAACCTCTGCCCTTAGATGGTGCCCTGCCAAGTGGCTCTTTTGGGAAGAGTTTAACACGTGCTCGGCTCGTGTGGGGTGGTTAGCTGGGTGGATCATTCCCACCTCTGAAGGATCAAGCACTGCTGAGGAGCCTAAATCTTTCATGCTTTTAAAGGTTTTTACTTTGGAGGAAAAAATGCTAGCAGATGAGCTAAGCTGGAACTTTAGAATCACTTCAGTTGTCGCTGGGCTCTCTCTCCAAGCCCGAAATGTGAGTGTTCCCATTTCTCAGTCCCAGAAGCCCCAGTAGTGGACTGCATACTTTCTGCCCAAATGACAAACTCCCACAGACTAAGCGTCATCATCGTTTCACCTGTGTTTAAAAGCAGATTCTTTGCCAGGCATTCTATAGGGCACTGAAAGACTATGACGAGCAATGCACACTTCCTACCCGGAGTCGCAGTCTCTGGGATCACTGGTGGCCCAGTCCCACACAGTGTCCTCCCTCACACCCACCCCTACTTGCTGACATACCTCCCAACCGCCCAGAAGGAACCCTGCCAGCCTCAGCCGGGAATCGAGGCTGTGCCCATCAGGGCTGCCCACTCTTCTTGCAGCTGAGAGGAGTCAAGTGACTTAGTTCTGGTCTCCCAGTGAAGTGGTTTCTGGCAAGGAAGGTCTTGCTTCCACACAAGACAGTCTTGCAAGGCGCCGGGGCTCCTACTCCTTCCTGGTAGGGTGCAGCCATCTGTGGCCATGAAATAGCCAGTCTCAGGACACGATGGATTCCAGCTGCTTCCTGCCAAGCAGGAAGAGGGAAACACGCAAGATGCTGGTGGCCTTGGGGAGCTGAACACACCCGGGGATGTCTGCTTTCAGCTTCCTTGTTTAGGGAGGCTGAGTGGCTTGGGGCTCTATACACAGGCCTGCTGGGGTTTCCTGTGGCTGCAGCCAGTGCGCGCTGCGGGGTCACCCTTCAGACCCACACCCACCCTGGCCACCTGCCTGAAACCCAGGAGGTTGGCTGGGGAGCCAGTGAAAAGCCACTCCAGGTTAGGGGGTAGGGGGTCACTTACACTCTGTCCCCAGGGTCCCCGTGCAATCTCTGCCCCTCCAGCCTGTGGTGGGGAGTGTGCTGCAGCCTTCGGCGCTGACCTGCAGCCTGTCAGCTGCGCCAACACCCCTTAACGCCCTCCTCCTCTTCCCCATTTTCCGGGGTCCACCAGTCCCCTTGGCTGTGGCTCCCCAGAGCCGCTCTCTGGGAGCTGCACCCGTGGAGGATCCCATTCTTCCCGAACAGCCGCTGTGATCTACTCAATACTTAAGCATTGCCGTGTTTTCATAGGTATGGCTGGCTGTGTCATAGGACATATGTCCTGTGTCATAGGACAGCGGTGACAGCAGCAGGCGGCGTTGGAGCTGGACGGGGCCAGCGGGACGGGCGGCCCCGGGCCTGCCCCCCACCTGGCAACCCAACCGGCACCTGGCCGCCTCCCCGCAGCCCCCAAGCCTCGTGCGGCGCCGCAGAAGCCTTTCGCGGCCTCCCAGCTGGCTGGCAGCAGTGCATTGGTTTTCACGTGGCTGCTCTCCCAGCCCCTTACGTGGCTTATTTCCTGTCAATTCCAGGGGCTTTAACGTTTCCGTTCGCTGCGGGTCTGGAGCGCGCATGGGCCCTGGGCGAGCCTCCCCGAGCGCAGCCACGTCCGCCCGCGCCTTCCTTCCACCCCTCCCTGGCGCTGTGCTGGGCGCTTCTCTGCGCGGAGAGCTCATCGCCCATTTTTCAGATTTGGGAACGGACTCTCAGGCACCTGGAGCGCCTGCTCAGGATCAGGGCGGCACTTGGAAATGAAAGCCCGGACTGAAAGCCCGAGCCCTGGCGCCCTCGCTGCTCCTGGTGCGGTCGCACAGAACGTCTCTGGACCGAGCGCGGGGAGGGGCAGGCTTCGAGCAGCGCTGTCCGCTGTAAGAGAGCACAACCCACAGTTTTAGACTTTCCAGTTTCCACGTTGAAAAGCAACAAGACATGAGACTGCTTTGTGACCCAGTGTATCAAAAATATTATGATTTAACCGATTAATCAACATGAACGATTGTTCATCTTGATTAGATATTTTGCTTGTTTTTAGCACTAAGTTTTCAAAATCTGGTGAAAATTTTATACTAACAGCACATCTCAGTGCTGCAGCTTACACAGGGGCGCCTCCGGCGTCAGGATTTCTGGGCGCCCTCCTGGCTGCGTGTTACCGGGCACGTTACTTAACATGGCACAGTCTCCATTTTTCTCATCTAGAAAATGGAGGTCAAAATACAGGTGCCAATTTCATAGGGCTGCACTGAAGATCAAATGAGAGAGCTCAGCCAAGGACGTAAGACCCACGCCTGGTCTGTGGAAGTTTGTGGTCTTTAAGGCAGTTTGCTGATTTTTGGATTCTGAAAGATTTTGGAGTCAGGATAGACTGAGATTCAGGCACCACTCCACCACTCACCACTCACTTGGGAATCCAGGTGGCCTTTTGTTTTAGTCGATTGCCTTTACCTATGGAATAATAAAACTTCAATTACTGTCCCTGCTAGCAGATGGTTCAGCTGCAATCATCAGGTTCTCAGGTTAAATCCCACAGGTATAGGGAGTGTGTGATGCCACCTTCTCAGATGCTTGTATTTCAAAAAGGGATGCATCCCTGACACTTGCATAACATTTTTGGGTTGTAAAATTAGGATGGTCACCTCCTCTAGCCTGGCCCCACCATCTGCGCAGCTTTTGCTGCAGTGAGCAGTGGGTCTCCTTCCCTCTTCTGGCCCCTCCAGTCTCTTCCCTGGCCCAAGTGACACTTCCCTGGCCCTCTGACACTATTAGGGTTGGTCTGCACCAAACAGCGCCCTGACTCAGAATCACTGAATCTCACATTAGAAGGGAGTTTGGTCTGTACTGTCTCACAGAGCAGTGCCGTCTGATGGAAGCTGTCCGCAGGGAAGGCCCAGCAGACTTAGTTTAGCAACTGCGTATCTGCCCTGGCTGCAGATTAGAATCATCTAGAAGGTGGGCTGGGCACAGTGGCTAACACCTGTAATGCCAACACTTTGGGAGGCCAAGGCAGGTGGATCACCTGAAGTCAGGAGTTCGAAACCAGCCTGACCAATATGATGAAAACCTGTCTCTACTAAAAATACAAAAATTATCCGAGCATGGTGACATGCGCCTATAGTCCCAGCTACTTGGGAGGCTGAGGCAGGAGAATCACTTGAACCTGGGTGGTGGAGACTGCAGTGAGCCAAGATCACACCACTGCACTCCAGCTTGGGTAACAGAGCGAGACTCCCTCTCAAAAAAAAAAAAAAAAAAGAGAGAGAGAGAGAGAGAGAATCATGTAGAAAGTTTTTAAAACACAGGGCCCGCCAACTAATCAGAAGCTCTGGAGTTGGGGCCAGTGCCATATGGGTGATGCTAACCTGAGCCAGGGCTGAGAAGCAGGGTATCAGCCATCTTCAGAAAGGCATGGATATATGTGTTTATTTTTACTTAGAAATTGCTGGATGATGAGGAAGAAAAACTGTTAACCAAAAACAAATAATGTCTCCAAAAAGATGTATTTTGTGGGCTTTCTTTTTCTTTTGAGACAGAGTCTCGCTCTGTTGCCCAGGCTGGAGTGTAGTGGCACCATCTCACTGAAACCTCTGCCTCCTGGGCTGAAGCAATCCTCCCACCACAGCCTCCAAAGTAGCTGGGACTACAGGCACACACAACCATGCCCAGTTAATTTTTTAATTTTTTTGTAGAGACAGGGTTTCACTATGCTGCCCAGGCTGGTCTCTAACTCCTGGGCTCAGGTGATTCACTGGCCTCGGCCTCCCAAAGTGCTGAGATTACAGGCATTAGCCACTGCTCCTGGCCATGCTTTGTGGCTTCTCGAAATCAGGTTGTGGCCGAAAATCAGTTTTAAAATTAAAGAGTTTGGAGTTTCCTTGGTTATCTCCAATCTCATCTCGCTTCTAACTGATGGCAGGAATGGGGGTCTGCCCTGGCCCAGGGTCCTCCCATTCAGGACCCTCTTGGATCCATCTCCTGAAGTCTTGGCCTAGCCATCTCCTTAAGATTGTGATGACACAATCATTGGTTTCTCCACAGCAGTCAGATGTGGCTTCCCTTTGACAGGACAGTCAGGTAGGGTGCCCACCTGGTATCCTGGCCTCTATGGGCAGGCAGCAGGGAGGGCTTCCAGGTGGCCCTGGGCTTATCACAGCTTCACTCCTCAGACCATCAACAAATGCCTGAGTTAACACATTTCATTGGCATTTCTTCTCTCTTAAATCTTCTGTAGCACTTCACAATTTACAAAGCACCTCCTCTGCAGCTTCACAATTTTGGATCAAGTCACAGTAACTTGAAGGACACCACAGATGCTGTCAGCAAGGGCATCTGGAAGGCCTGGGGTGCACAATGGCTCAGGAAGGTAACTGCGTTCTAACACCCACTAGCCTGCTCACCTGGGCCTCCCTCACCCAGGCTCCTCACCTATGAACAAGGACAGTGAGAGCAGTTCCTTCATAGTACTCTAATGAGAGCTGTTGGGGAGATAAATCTCTCTGGCAAGGCAGAGCCCTCTCCACAAAACAGAAAAGCATGAAGGCAGTTTTGTTAATGACTGAGCATATCTCACTACAGTGTGTTGCAGGTCACCTGTGAAGAGAGCTCACACAGAAATCCCAGCAACTTATGTGGCCAGCTGCCACCCTCCTACTAGTCCCCCCTATTTTTGACCATGGCATTTATAAGCTGTCAAGATTCACAGCCCCTTGTCTTCCCATAAGAAGCTCAATCATGCCCTTTGCTGCATGTTGTTTCGTAAAGTTCATCCTAAACTCACTTGGGAATCCACATGGCCTTTTGTTTTATTCAATTGCCTTTACCTTTACCTTCAATTACTGTCCCTGCTAGCAGATGGTTCAGCTGCAACCATCAGGTTCTTAGTTTAAAGCCCACAGGTATAGGGAGTGTGTGGTGCTACCTTCTCAGATGCCTATATTTCAAAAAGGGATGCATCCCTGACACTTTTATAACATTTTTGGGTTGTAAAATTAGTAGGTGGCTTATCTTTACAAAGTTTTACATACATATGGAAAGATGACAGGAACAAGGTTCAACTGGTACCTGTCACCAAGAGGACGCTCTCCAAGGTGCTGATCCAAACAGCACCGCGCTGTCTACGGTAAGCTGTTTCACAAAGTGGGAGCCCCTCTCTCTCCATCTCTTTTTGCAGAGTCTTGTCCCTGCAACAGTGTGGTTGTTTCCCTTTTTTGTGAATTTGGTAATTAGAAAAATAATTTTATGTCTCCCTTAAGGGTGTCAAGTAGCAAAAGATGCAGGTGCATCAGTGTAGGCTGGGAGTTTCAGGTCAAGGCTTTTTCACAAATGGAGTACAGATCTGTGCTGGAGGAGGGTTTTGGGAGTTCAGCATTTCAAGGCAATACACTTGTTATTTATTTTATGTTTTTCATTTAATTGTTTTCTTTTTTACTGTCTATGTTGCTTGAATCAGAAGGCAAATACAATTTTTATCATTGAGACAATACAGTTTTATTTTCTGAAGCTGCATGTTAAAAATGTTAAAAGCCAGGCTCCTCAGGTTTTGTAGACGTTAGAGATAACTTAGAAAATATCAACTGGAATAGGAATAGAAATGCATAATATGCAAGCAATCCAAGAATAAGCTAGAGCGGCCAGGCGCGGTAGCTTACACCTGTAATCCCAGCACTTTGGGAGGCTGAGGTGGGCGGGTCACCTGAGGTCAGGAGTTTGAGATCAGCCTGACCAACATGATGAAACTCCATCTCTAGTAAAAATATAAAAAATAGCAGGGCTTAGTGGTGGACGCCTGTAATCCCAGCACTTTGGGAGGCTGAGGCAGGAGAATCACTTGAACCCAGGAGGCAGAGGTTACAGTCAGTCGAGATTGTGCCTCTGTACTCCCTCCTGGCAACAGAGTGAGACCCCGTCTCAAAAAAAAAAAAAAAAAACAAGCTGGAGCTTCAAAGATGTTAAGTTTAAGAACATGGTTCGACCAGGCACGGTGGCTCGCGCCTGTAATCCCAGCACCTGGGAGGCCAAGGTGTGTGGATCACTGAGGTCAGGAGTTTGATACCAGCCTGGCCAACATGGTGAAACCCTATCTCTACTAAAAATACAAAACATTAGCCGGGCATGGTGACAGCCACCAGTAATCCCAGCTACTCAGGAGGCTGAGGCAGGAGAATCGCTTGAACCCAGGAGCAGGAGGTTGCAGTAAGCCCAGATTGTGCCATTGCACTCTAGCCTGGGTGACAAGAGTGAAACTCTGTCACAAACAAACAAACAAACAAAAACATGATTTATGACTTAGAAGAGATTTAAAGTATAAAGGAGAAATGCAGATTGTTTGACATTCCTAAATTGCCACTGGGACAAACCATCATGGCCTGAAGGAAAACAGACCACTTTCATGAAACAAATGCAGAACACGTCCTTCAGTGACTGACACACACAGCAGTTTATTTTCAAGTGGGAATGTTTGGGTGATGGACTGATTCTCCAGGAAAAGAATTAAAGGTCCATACCTCTCTTAGTTTGCCTTCTGCTGCTGAAACAGAATACCACAGACTGGATGATCTAATACAAACACAAGTTTACTTGGCTCACAGTTCTGGGACTGGGAAGTCCAAAAGCCTGGTGTCAGCATCTGGTGAGGGTCATCCTATGGCAGAAGGCACCTCAAGGCAAGCAAGGGTGAGAGAGGATGAAAGGGGGCCACACTCCCACAATAATGAACCCACTCCTACAATATAACAGCATTAGTCCATTTATCAAAGCAGAGCCCTCATGGTCCAATCACCCCTTAAATGTCCTACCTGTCAACACTGTTTCAATGAAGATTAAGTTTCCAGTACATGAACCTCAAGGGGCACATTCAAAGTATGGCACTACTCCAGATAGAATTTTTTTTTGAGGAAGCATATCACTCTGTCCCCAGGCTGGAGTGCGGTGGCATCATCACAGCCCACTGCAGCCTCTACCTCCGGGGCAAAGCAATCCTCCCACCTCAGCCACCCAAGTAGCTGGGACCGCAGGTAGGTGCACACCATCATGCCTGGCTAATTTTTAAATTTTTTATAGAGATGGGGTCTCACTACGTTGCCCAGGTTGATCTTAAACTCTCGGCCTCAAGCAATCCTCCCACCTCAGCCTCCCAAAGTGCCAGGATTACAGGTGTGAGCCACCACACCCAGCCTCATTAAAAAGAAATTTGGCAGAGACAGCATCTTGTTATGTTGCCCAGGTTGTCTCAAACTCCTGGGTTCAAGGAATCCTCTGGCCTGTCTCCCAAAATGCTGAGATGACAGGCATAAGCTACCATGCCTAGCCTCCCATCCGCAATTGTCTGTGAGCTCATGGGCAGAACACTATAAATGGAGCAGCTCCAATTACAAGAGAGAATTACCAGGCAGTATGATGCAGTTTCCCATCTCAGCTGGTGAATCATACGTTCCCTAGAAGAAGAAATTAGGGGAAAAGCTAATATGGTTGACCCTTGAACAACATGGGTTTGAATTGCGTGGGTCCCTTATACACAGATTTCCTTCCACCCTGCCACCCTCAGGACAGCAAGACCAATGCTTCCTCTTCCCCCTCGTCAGTCTGCTCAATATGGATGATGAGGATGAAGACCTTTATGATGATCTGCTTCCAATTAATAAATAAGGAATATATTTCCTTTATGATTTTCTTAATAACATTTTCTTTTCTCTAGCTTACTTTATTGTAAAAATGTGGTAAATAATACATAGAACATGCAAAATATATATTAATCAACTATCGGATTGGTAAGGCTTCTTGTCAACAGCAGGCTATTGGTAGTTAAGCTTTTGGAGAAGCAAAAGTTATACGCAGATTTTTTACTGCATGGAGGATTGGCACCCTTATCCCTGCCTTGTTCAAGTGTCAACTATTTCACCTGCAGAACATTGAAAGTCATTGCTAAACGCAAAATATTTAACCCAAGAGAGGTGCTGGATTGAAAAAGTACTTGTTAACAAAGATTTGTCTTTCCTGTTTTCAGTAAGGTTTAATCATTCCACATTCATTACAGATTTTAAAACCCATAAATTTAGCTATTTGCTGGTAGTAAGTGACTCTACAAATCCAGAAGAGCGGCTGTAGTGATGGAGGAACATTGGAGAGAATCCGCCTGCGTGATAACTTGAGAATATTTCCACACCTGAGTCTTACTCGACGAAACCATATTATTTAATTCCTAGTGATGAGTAAATATTTGCTGTTGGTAGTGGTGATTTCTAGATCAGCCCAGTGATTTTTAGTGGGCATTAGAATAACCTGGTAAACCTGTTAAAGCTCACACTGCCCCCCCCCCCCCCCCCCCCCCCCCCCCCCACCAGAGCTTCTGATTAAGTGGGTCTGGGATAGACTGGAGAATCTGCCTTCCTACGTGTCCCCAGCAGTGCTGGGGCAGAGCCTTTAGGTCAGAGGTCCTAACCCTGGAGCACCATTGGAATCACCCAGGGAGTTTCACAGACTACTGAGTGTGAGGCCCACACCTGACAGATTCTAATGTGATTGATGTCGGGCGTTCCTGGGCTTCAGTGTTGTTCATTTCAAAGCTTGCTTGGTGATCAAAATGTACAGTCAAGGTGGAGGGCCTCTGCTTTAGTAGCATCTTGTCTTCTCTGAGATCTCCTAACCTGGGTGAACACGTGTTTCTCTGGCTTATCCTCACTCATGGGATCTTCTACAGATCTTTCTAGAAGCGTCAGGAGGTGTCTCACAGATGTGCCCACATGGATCCACTCAAATCCCACAGAATGACAGCCACATTTCTCCTGTGGCTTCGGTGGTGTCACTGACGTCACGTGAAGGAGCCTGCCGCGGCCCTGGCATCTCAGCCTTGCAGCAGCTCTCATAGCATCCCCTGCCTGAAAGCCCACCCACAAGTCTGCAAAAGTGACAGTGTGCCGAAGCCATCTATTACTGTATAAAAAGCTCCTATAGGCCGGGCGCGGTGGCTCACGCCTGTAATCCCAGTAGTTTGGGAGGCTGAGGCGGGTGGATCACGAGGTCAAGAGATGGAGACCATCCTGGTCAACATGGTGAAACCCCGTCTCTACTAAAAATACAAAAAATTAGCTGGGCATGGTGGCGCATGCCTGTAATCCCAGCTACTCAGGAGGCTGAGGCAGGAGAATTGCCTGAACCCAGGAGGCGGAGGTTGCGGTGAGCTGAGATTGCGCCATTGCACTCCAGCCTGGGTAACGAGTGAAACTCCATCTCAAAAAAAAAAAAAAGAAAAAAAAGCTCCAATAGATTCCCAGTATCCCAGATAAATGATTGATTCAAAGAAGTTCTTTGAGTCTATAAAAACAGTTTGGAATTTAAATACTCAGGGTAAAATCTCACGCCCTCCTCAGCCTGCTCTGGTGTTATTTGTGGCTCCCAGTCGAAGTCACACTTCCCAATGACAAAAACCACCACAAAGCTGCAGTAGGCAAAAGCCTGGTACTGGCATAGGATAGGCATATTGGACAATGGAATAGAATAGAGATTCCAGAAATAAATATTTGAATATACGATCAACTGACTTTCAACAAGGATGTCAAAACTATTCAACGGAGTATAGTGAGTTGGATTTTTGGGCTGACCAGACGAAAAGACATGGCCATGTGGTGGCAGTAGCACACAAAATTGACGTGGGCGGTGCTTTGACGGGAATTGCACAGAAAGGGAAGTCATGGCGCAGGGCCACTCCCGGAAGAGGAAGTGGTCAAGGCAGAATCTGAGGGGGCTGACAGATCTAGGAGATGCCAGCGCAGCAGCCAGCGTGGAGTCTCTGGATCAGAGACTCTGAAGGGCAGCAGTGGCTTGGGTCTTCTATGGCCCCAGGGTTTGTCTTATCTGTGGCTAATAGATTTGGGTACAGTTTCACAGGGCATGCAAAGCAAGCGGGCTCTAAGTGACTGACAATGTGCTTATTAGGCCATGTTTAAAACAATTGTGTGTGTAAGAATGTGATGGGGGAGGGGCTCCTGTGAGTGTCGTGAAGGATGTGGGAATTAGAATGTTCATACGTTGCTGGCGAGATTGTAAAAAGATGCTCCCCACTTTGGAAAATGATTTGGCAGTTTCTTGAAAAGTTAAACGCAGACTTACTAGAGGACCGAGAACGTCACTCCTAGTCATATATACCTGAGAGAAATGAAGACACACATCCACACAAAGGCTTGTACCTGAGAGTTCACGGCAGCATCGCTCACAATCGCCAAAAAGTAGAAACAACTCACACGTCCAGCTAGTATTCACTAAGAAAACGTGGCATGTCCACGTAGAAATATCATCAGGACTCCAAAGCCGGGACTCACAGATCTGTGCTGCAACTCAGGGCAACCTGAGAACATCATGCTCAGTGCAAGAAGTCAGGCACAGGAGAACAGCTATTGTGTGATTTTATTTATATAAAATTTTCAAAAAGGACAAATGTAGAGAGACAGAAAGTAGATTTGTGGTTGCCCAAGGCGGAGGGTGGGAAGGAGAGTGACTAACAGGGCAGGAGATTTTTTTCTTTTAGGGAGACAGACATTTTAACTAGGCCGATGTCAGGGTAGTGCACTGGGTCCTTTGTCAAGACACCAAAATTCATTTAATTGCACGCTGAAAACAGGTGAATTTTATGGTATGTAGATTAAATATTGTTTGGGTTGTTAAAAAGAAGTAAACACAGAAACACAAAAACCTATAGCCCAAGGCCGGGCGCGGTGGCTCACGCCTATAATCCCAGCACTTTGGGAGGCCGAGGCAGGTAGATCACGAGGTGAAGAGATCGAGACCAT
>NW_022437080.1:174477-183505 GCF_009761245.1 Sapajus apella
TCAAAAAAAAAAAAAAAAAAAAAAAAAAAAAGACCTATAGCCCATATCCTCAGGAACAGTTCCCCTTTCCAGAGGGCACATAGAATTTTGTAAGTTCACCAGGGCTCACAGAGAAGCTGACAAACAACATGAATGGAATGAAACAGAATGTTTCCATTTAGCCTCAAAATGCTGAGCACGCTCGGCCTGGCAGGAGCTTTCTAATGATGCTGGTGTCAACCGCAAAGGCTATTTCTCCATCCTCTCCTCTCCACCCCAGGCCAAAGCTCACAGCCCTCTTGCAAGGCTGACCCGGCAGCATCTAAACTTAAACTGACTCCTGGGCTCCCTTACCTGTCACCTGTTTGTGTTTTTGTTTTTGACACTGTGGCTCACCGTAGCCTCAGCCTCAAACTTTTAGGCTCAAGTGATCCTCTCACCTCAGCCTCCCAAGTAGCTGGGACTACAGGTGTATTGCCAGCACATCTGCTTTTTTCTTTCTTTGTTTTTCTTTCTTCTTTCTTTCTTCTTCTTCTTTTTTTTTTTTTTTTTTTTTCTGTAGAGATGAGGTTCTAACTATTTTGCCCAGCCTGGTCTTGAACTTCTGGGCTCAAGTGATCCTCTCACCTCAGCCTCCCAAAGTGTTGGGATTACAGGTGTGAGCCACCATGCCCTGCCAAGGCTGAACTGATGTCACTTCTCTGATCAGACTCTTCTCAGGACCTGGAAGCCAGGACTTCACCATTTTGCTAGTGTAGGCGCCATGCTCTCCCGCGGACGGGCTCTGGGTGGTGCCAGCAGTCACAGTGCAGCGTTCTCCCTCCTGTGGATGACTCCTTCATGCCTTCTTCTGTCTCTGCTAAAGCCTCCAACATTTCCTGTCCCATCCATACCGTCCGCTTACGGCCCTGCTTTTGCTCTGATTTTCTCATTAATCTGTAGGTTGTCCCCTCACCACAAAGTGTCTTCCCCTGCGTTACTGCAGAAGCATGGGCCACAGCCCTGCCCCGGTGGACTAGACCTCTTAAGGCTCCCTCTGCGGCTGCCTTCCCCCTCACTCCTGAATCATCCGCGTCTTCCTCTGTACTCAGTCGCACAAACGTGCTTTTTCCTGGCCCACCTTTAAAATATCCTCTTCATGCTTTGCCCTCCAGCTGCATCCCATTTCTTAGTTTCCTTGTAGAGTGAAATGGCTCCAAATCCTGGTCTCAACTTGTTTCCAACACCCCTCCTCCCTCGCGCCATCTGAGCTGCTCCAGGCCAGCTCTCCACCTTTGCACTGCCCTGAACCCGCTCCTGCCAGCAGCAATGGCCGATGGAGAAGTGCAGCCCCCAGCTCCGCCTCCCGTAAGACAAGGGGCCTAGCTCCCTGCTGCTCCTGAGCACCTCTGTGGCTTCCTGGGTCACTCTCCTCCAGCTCCAAGGTCCCTCCTGGGTGCTCCCCTGGCTGCCCAAGGCCGCTCTTCCGTTTTCTACCAGCACCTGCTCCCTGGGGTTGTACTTAGGCCCACAGCTCCAAATGCCACCCACCTGTTGGTCTCGCCCGCCGTGGCCTCTCCCTCCCTGGGAGTGTCTCCCCCATTTCTCCACTTGATGCTCATAGACACCACCTCTTGCCCTTCCTTCACAAACAGCTCCAAACGAAACTGTCTCCATGTCAGCTCATGGCTCTCAGGACAGAAAACCCTGAGCCCTCCCCGAGTGCTCTTTCTCTCACACCCAGAGCCAACCCACCACTAATCCGCGCGGCTCTTACAGGCTTCCAACCTCCAGCACCCTGATGCGTCTCCGGGTCCCCACAGCCGCCTCCACCCTGAGCCCTGCGGCTCATGCTCCACACAGGCTCAAAAGTCAGATGGCGCCTCCCTGGCTGCACCAGAGGGCAGTGCTGCCAGACCTGCAGCGGGCCCAGCGCATCCACGCAGGCACCTGGCTCCCTCAGCCCAGGAGGTCTTGCCAGAGTGTCACTCACTCCAAATGTCCCTTTATGCCTTCATTTTCTCACTGCCCTAGCATTTTTCTTCCTCTCATATACTGTTTACTCATAACGTGCATTTTCTTTCTTCTCCTACCCAAATGTGCTGGCCATAAAGGCAGAACGCTTTTCCTCCTCTGTTCACCTTTGTATCCCTGGTAGCACAGCCATGTTTAATATTTAGTTGTTGAGAGAATGAACGAATACACTCCCCCTGTTTACCTATCACTCTGCTGCCCTGCAACGGGCCCTCAGCTTCCTGCTGACAAAGATTCTCTGCTTGGCCGAACGGTGGTCTGGCTCCTGAACCTCTACCTATGTCCATCTGTGAGCATTCTTGTAAAATCCAGTTTCAGCAAGAACCCTGCTAAGTCAGGTTAGCAAGAAGCCCCTACCCTCAATACCCCATCGCCCTCCATATCTGACCAGGTTCCTTGTCCTCCACTGCCCCCAGGTGAGGTCTGACCAGACTGGCCTGTCTTCAGCAGGAACCCTGTTGGGTTAGCCAGAGTCCTTTTTAGTCTGATGTAATTACCTTTCAGTCATTTTCCACCCACTACCCCCAACCCTGCTCCTTGGTTATCAGCTCCCCCTTGCCCATGCTGTATTTGGAGTTGAGCCTGACCTATCTCCATCTGCCTATACCTATCTCAATGGTCCGGAATAAAGTCCACCTGCTGTGCTTGTAATGTTGAGTAATTTTTTTTAACACTGCTCATGCTGACCTTACACCTCCTGACCTCAGCCCCTCTCCCCACCACTGTGTGCTCTGCCCAGCTTTGCTGACTCTTCCAGCAGAAAATGTCCTCCCTGCTTTCTGTTTCGAGTCCGCTCTCCACATCTGCTCTCGAGCACTAATGACTGATGCGTTCATCTCCCCTCCCTTCCACACCAAGCTCAGCCCCACAGCCTCTTGTCTACGGCAAGCTGAAGTAG
Organism: Sapajus apella; assembly: GCF_009761245.1. Classification (NCBI taxonomy): domain Eukaryota; kingdom Metazoa; phylum Chordata; class Mammalia; order Primates; family Cebidae; genus Sapajus; species Sapajus apella. The sequence goes on from NW_022437080.1 coordinate 177,368, forward strand.
TGCTTGGAGAAACCAGCTGTGAGAGGTTAAGCGGTCTGCCAAAGCCAGTGAGGTCCTCACCTCTGTGACTCCACACTTGCCGCCTCTGGAAAGAGACCCGGCACTGCCCCGTCCCCCGCCAAGGCTGCCCAGCTGCCCCGAGCCTTTGCCCAACACCACGAACAGTGAATCTGCATCAGAGACACTGGACTGAGCCCCCGGCTTCAGCAATTTGCTAAGTTAGTTCTCTATCTTACATGTCTAGCATTAAACCCAAGCAGCACCCGTCTTAGTCTCTTATATGTTGCTTATAGCAGAAAACCTGGAACTGGGTAATTTATAAAGAAAAGGAATTTTCATCTCTCTCCCAAGGTGGAGCGAGCACATCTGGTGAGGACCTTCCTGCTGGTGAGGACTCTGCAGCGTCTCAAGGCAGTGAGGAGAGTCAACGGCGAGGAGGTGCAGCGTGCTGATGCTAGCTCTTCTTCTTCCTTTAAAGCCACCAGTCCGATTGATGTCACAACCCACTAATCTATCAGCCTGTGAGTGGCTGAGTCCCTTCATGAGAATGAAGCCCTTAGGACGCAATCACCACTTAAAGGAGCCACCTTCTCAACACCGCCACACTGGGAATTAAGTTGTAGCAGGAGTTTCAGACGGGAGAAACACGGCCATCATAGCCATCCCCCTTCTCATGCCGCCCAGGCTGGGACCCCAGCCTACCCTGCACCCTAACAACATAGCCACAGAGCATGAGCCCCAAGGCCTCCTACCCCCTGCCACGCTCAGGTGTCCCACCCAGTCTTCCTGAAAATCTCCCACTCTTCCTTCCTCTCTTCCAGCCAGAATGGCTCTACTTCACGCACCCCTCCTTCCTGTTCAAATCAGGCGCCCCTCCTTCCACCTCCCAGTATGTGAACTCCCTCACACCTCACACCGGGGCTGGCAGAGGGAAGCCTGTATGCTGAGTCCATGGCGCAGGTGCCTCCTTTTTACCTTAGTGTGTCAGGGCCTGAGCAGGCTCTCAGGACTGCTGGCAACTGGATTAGGAGGGTGGGAGTGTGCAGCGATGCCTCCAGAGGCGCACCTGCTGGAGAGAGCTCAGGAAATCCCTAAGCAGCTGTTGTTCATAGACAGTTGTGTGATAGTAGTTATTTGCAGCTAAAACACAAAGTCAATGATTAATCAGCTAGTGACATGAAGGGATTGTTGTCTTTGTGAAAATAGGAAGCTTACCTTTTCTTTGTACACATTCATGGGGCACATGTGCAATTTTGTTACATGTGTAGATTGCATAGTGGTCACGTCAGGGCTTTTAGGATATCCATCACCAGAATAATGTACATTGCACCCATTAACCAATTTCTCCTCCTGCTTCCCCATTTGTCTCCATTGTCTCTCATCCTACTTTCAACATACATATTTTTTAGCTTCCAATTATGAGTGAGAACATGCAATGTTTGTCTTTCTGTGCCTGGCTTGTTTCACTTAAGAGCTTAAGGTAATGGCTTCCAGCTCCATCTGCATTGCTGCAAAAGACAGGATTTCATTCTTTTTATGGCTGAATAGTTTAAATATATGTCACATTTTCTTTATCCATTTATCCAATGATGGACACCTTAGTTGATTCCATATCTTTGTGATTGTGAAGCTTTGACTCTTGTTAATGAAGTGGCTTGAAATTCACCCAGGAAATCGCTGACTCAGCCTTATCAGAACTGAGTCCTTTGCTGGGTCTGCAGTCACTTGGATCAAGCATGACCCTGTTCCCAGCAGGGTGGGCATTCAGAACTCTGCAGTCCTCTGCTCCACACAGCCCCTCTAGGTCCTTTATTGTACCTGGGCCTGAAGAAAAAAAAAATCTCTCCCTGTATTTTATGTAAAAGTATGGTTATTACTTTATTTATTTACTTATTTAGAGACGGAGTTTCGATCTTGCTGCCCAGGCTGGAGTGCAATGGCGTGATCTCGGCTCACTGTAACCTCTGCCTCCCAGGTTCAAGCGATTCTCCTGCCTCGGCCTCCTAAGTAGCTGGGATTACAGGCACGTGCCACCATGCCCAGGTACTTTCGTATTTTTAGTAGAGATGGGGTTTCACCATGTTGGTCAGGCTGGTCTTGAACTCCTGACCTCAGGTGATCCGCCTGCCTCTGGCTCCCAAAGTGCTGGGATTACAGGTGTGAGCCACCGCACCTGGCCTAATTATCACTTTTTATCTTAAAATCTTGAAGTTGTCCCTCAAAAAAGGATGTTCATTTTATTAACTCTTTAATGGGGCTGAGTTCGCTATGTGAACTCAGCTGGCAATCATTAAAACTGGTAGGTTGGCTGTTTCAAGGCAAAATTGACTTCTTACCCCAAACTGGTTTCCTTTTCCAATTTAAGCAGAGAAGAAGCCCCAGCCCCACTGGCTGGATCCCAGAGCTGCAGGTGACAAGCCCCACGCACCCTGTGAGTTTCTCTGTGAAAGCCACAACACTGGTGTGCAATCTGGAGGAACTGGGGTCAAGCTCTTTTGCCGCCAAGTGCTGTCAATGAGCAAATGCGGTTGATTCACAGAGTTTAATCAGCAGGGCATCATCCCCCAATAAAATACTAACTTTAAAGTTAATTCTTGTTGTAGATCCATATAGAAATGCTTCACATAGAAGACAACTTTTTTTCTTTTTGAGACAGAGTCTCACTTTGTCACCAGGCTGGACTGCAGTGGCACGATCTCAGCTCACTGAAACCTCTGGCTCCCTGGTTCAAGAGATTTTCCTGCCTCAGCCTCCGAAGTAGCTGGGACTAACGGCATGCGCCACCACTCCCAGCTAATTTTTGTATTTTTTTAGTACAGAAGGGGTTTCACTATGTTGGCCAGGATAGTCTCGATCTCTTGACCTCATGATTCACCCGCCCCGGCCTCCCAAAGTGCTGGGATTACAGGCGTGAGCCACCGTGCCCAGCGTGGATATACTGAGAACAAAACACAGGTTAGCAAAACCCTGCAGAAATGTTTGTAATTAAGTGGTTCTTATTATATTGAGCCAAAACCCAGACTTTGGCTTCATCAAATTTTAGAATAAATCAGCTTTAACAAATATGATTAAATTAAATATAATCTAATGACGAGTTTAGAAGTTAGAAATTGAGAACAAAATCCAATAAAAAGGAAGACTGAGATATGAACTGAGGGTTCATGGGGCTTACAACTGGGGATTCTGAGACAAAAGTCACCTCATCCCCAAATGGATGGCTGGCCTGGGGTCCTGGAGCACCTTTGTTAATTCCGGTCCGTCTCATACAGATTTGTGGTGATGCAGGAACCCAGCCTCACTTTCAGACATCCTAATTATGGAAATACTCAGAGGGAAGATGTCATGATGTATATAATTTACTTTAAAATTCTTCACCAAAAACAAAATAGAAAATCTGGCAAAATGAGTTTAATCTATGGATGTGGCTGAGTCTCTGACAGGGCCCAAAGAGTGCTTCCTGGTCTTCACGCCGCCGTGCAACCCCTCCCCTGAGAGTGGACCTGGACTCACCTGTAACAGGAACAACTCACAGAAGGTGGGGGCTCCACTCTCCCACCCTCTTCCTCCCGTCCTAAGGGAGGCCATAGGTGCCAGTGCAGGGGAGAGGCCACGGGGCAGACGTGGAGGATGTGGGGGCTCCAGGGGAGCCTCAAGTGAACTGAGACTTACAATCATGAGCTCAGTGCCCTAAATCTGACATTAACCCTGAGTGACCCAAGAGCTCCAGTAATGAGGGGAGGAGGAGGGGAAGAGAGAGGAAAGGAGGGGGCTCGGGAAGGAGCAGGGGAAGGAAAGGGGCAGGAAGGACCTCTCCAGTCCCCTCCTACCTCTTCCTTAACACTTCAACTTGGTGTCTACACACACACACACACACACACACACACACACACACACACACACACACGCACACACACAGAGTAAGACCTCAGATGCTTCTGGTCAAAGCACTCAAGCACTGCAGGGTCCTGGCTGTTTCCTGGCTGCCACCTAGTTGAATGGGAAGCTCCTGAGGGAGGGTGCTTCTCTCCATCCCAGTCCCGAGGGCTCTGCAGCAGCACTGGCACTGCTCTGAGCCCGGTGCTGAGGACTGGCAGATTCCCTCCAGAGCCTGCACTCCCAGGAGGGCCCCACACTCCAGGCCTGTCCTTCAGCATGCGACTGCTGCCTCCCTGCCGGCCCTGAAAGATCCAGTCTCATGGCACATATACACCATGGAATACTATGCAGCCATCAAAAATGAGTTCATCTCCTTTGTAGGGACATGAATAAACCTGGAAACCATCATTCTCAGCAAACTGACACAAGAACAGAAAATCAAACACCGCATGTTCTCACTCATAGGCGGGTGTTGAACAACGAGAACACATGGACACAGGGAGGGGAGCATCACACACTGGGGTCTGTTGGGGGGAAATAGGGGAGGGACAGTAGGGGGTGGGGAGTTGGGGAGAGATAGCATGGGGAGAAATGCCAGGTATAGGTGATGGCGAGGAAGGCAGCACGTCACACTGCCATGTGTGTACCTATGCAACAATCTTGCATGTTCTTCACATGTACCCCAAAACCTAAATTGCAATAAAAAATAATAACTAAAAAAAGAAAGATCCAGTCTCTCTCTTAAGGTGCATTTCAGCTTGCATTTTTCCTTCAGGGAACTTTTGCTTTCTGCACCATATTTTGTTCAAGTACATCTTTTCTGGCGAGTTTTATGTATGACTTACAGACTACAAGCATTGCTAATTATACTAAATAATAAATTGGTATAATTAATAAAGGTCCTTATCTGAGCATAGCATCATCTGGAGAAAGAAGTTTGGTCCTGGAGGCCGGCTGCTTGGGGAGGTGATGTCTGTCCATCACGGTCACGGCCTGGTCGCCAGGATGAGAATCTCCGGGCTTTCTGAAGGGGCACACGGCAATGTTCAGGTTCACCGTTTGATTTAAAGGAAGATCAGCCAGTGAGGACTGTCTGCAGGGTTCCCCATGAATGGAAATGTTCGTGTAAGAACCCTGACTAAAAGATGCTGTCTGTACTTCTAGAAAGCCTCCAGTACAAATGCCCTCTACATGCAGCAAAAATTACACAATTATATAATACCTAACAATCATGGGAAAACAAAAACCTGGCATCTGTCAGCTCGGGCTGCCCTAACCAAATGCCGCAGGCCGGGAGGCCTAACCCACAGAAGTGTATCCTCTCACGGCTCTGGAGGCTGGAAGTCTGGGATCAAGGAGTCACCATCTGGAGGCCTCCCTCCTCGGCATGTAGATAGCCATCTTCTCACTGTGCTCTTCCAACGGGCAGAAAAACCAAATTGCATCAACAGATGACAGACAAAATGTGGTGGATGGGTGTAGTGAAATATTTATGACTCAGTCACAAGACGACTGAAGCTGTGATAGGCACTGCAGCCCGGATGGACCTAAGACATTATGCTAGGTGGCATAGGCTGGACGCAAAGGGACAATACTGCATGATTCTCCTCACTTGCAATATCTAGATGAGGAAAATGTGTGGAGACAGAAAGCAGGCCTGCAAAGAAGCCAGGAGGGTGGAGAAAGCGGTTTCTCACTCCCACAGATGCCACGGGGCAGCCCGCCTGGACAGCCACCACTGTAAAGTCCTCCTCAGAGATCCCTTCTCACCTAATTTGTTGTAGAATGTTTTCCTCTTGACGGATGTGCTGAGTACCCTGGGGGCTCCTCCAGTCCTGGCACAGGGTTCCAGTCCCACACACTCTATGAGCCAGAACATTCCACTGGGGTTTTGATGGGTGGGCCGGCTCCAGCCTTATCTGTTTACAGCTGATAAGGAGAAAAGAGGCCCTTTCCTGGCAGGGACCCACCTCCCCCTTCCAGTGCTCCCAGGCAACCCTTCCAGCTGGGGCTCTTGAAGGCAAACAGGGCAGCTCCCCTGCAGTAAAATGCAAAACCCTTTTATAGGAACTTTCAGTCAAGGAGGCAACCTGGGACCACAAAGCTTTGTGTGACAGTCTGGCAAAAATAGATCATCAGAAGCTTTATCTCCCCGGACATCAGCCCTTCTCCTCCGGGTCCACTGCAGAGCCTGGGCAAACAGTACAGGCACGGCGCACTGCTGCTTCTTGTCTCCTAGTTCGGTCTTGCTGGCAAGACATT
>NW_022437080.1:183605-248792 GCF_009761245.1 Sapajus apella
CTCCTGACCTCAGGTGATCCTCCTGCCTCGGCCTCCCAAAGTGCTGGGATTATAGGCATGAGCCACTGAGCCTGGCCAAACTGCAGATTTTCAAAGCCTTATTCTACATATGAAATGCCGTGATTTGGCCAGGTGCAGTGGCTCACACCTGTAAACCCAGCACTTTGGGAGGCCGAGGCAGGCGAATCCCACAGGACCCACTGCTGGGAGACCCCAAGGCAACCCGGTCCTTCAATTTCTTATTGCTTTATTTCACAGCCTCTTTAATAAACCTCACATCTAAAGGTATAAGAAATTAAATCACCATCAAAGACTATTTCAGCCTTGGAGGAAGAATACTATTTTTAGAAATGAGCTTTTATATTAAAATCACAGACAGTTTGCAACTCTGAGTTGCAAGGTGTCTTGTTTAGTGCTGATAACAGGGCCTCCGTCCCTATTTTGGTGGTCAGAAGAACTGAGACTTAGAAGGTGCTAGAAGAGGTCCCAGATCACTCCCCCCTTGGGTTCAGTTGGATTCAGAAGGCTCCTTGGCGACGTGTGAGCACCACAGTTTCGCCTGTGCTTCCGAGGGCTCGCGTAGTTGCCTTGGATAAATGTGGATGTCTCCTCATCATGTCTGTGCCCTTCGTGTTTTTCAGAGATCTAACTGCCAAGGGACTTAAACTCTCTAAGCCTCCCTTTCTCTCTTTCCACGTGGGAGGAGTAACAGGGCCTACCCTAGAGGTCCTATAGTAAATGGGGCAGTGCCCTTCCCCCACTTGGTGGGCACAGAGAAGAGGCTCCATTTGTGGAGTGAGGGAGCCTCTCTTAAAGCAGGAGTCACATGTTTTCTCTTATCCTCGTGTTCCCCACTCAGGGCAGCTGGGACCCAAGGCTGTTGACTGTGCCCCACACAGTGGCTCCCTCCCTCACAGGGCCCCTCACCATCTCCCAGTACAAAGCATATGCAATAGAAAATCTCCACCTTCCTATGAAAGCTTTTTCCCATGTTGGGATTTTTTTTTCTCTCTCTCTCAGTGAGAAAATGGCTCATCACCTTGGATACCAACGTTTTACATCAGAGATTGGTCACTCCTGCTGCTATCAGCACTGTAAATACTGCTGGGGGGGAGTCAGCCCGAGTCCCCACCCCTAGCCAGGTGTCACAGAGGGGATCGTCCTTCAGGCTCAGAAGGGCCCGCCTGTCACCACAAGCCCAACCGTAGCTCAGGGGCTGCAGAGCTCAAGATTCCATTCTGTTTCTCCTGGCTGAGGAAGGGAAGGGAACGGCGCATCTTCTGTACTCCTCCATTCTGTGTCCCCGGGGCCTGGAGTCAAGACACCCTCAAATGCAGAGGCTCTTCAGACACAGCTTTTCTGGAAACTGATCTTCAGTGCACTAAGAGAGGAGACTCTCAAACCAAAAATGACCTGGAGGCACCATGTCAGGTAAGGAACTCAGGTCATGAGATCTTAGAGCCAAGAAGGGGGTCTCAAGAGCCTCAGAATAAATCATAGTACCTGCTTGACTGTTCATTAGAAGAGGTGTACACTTTCTGTCTCAAAATCTTTCTAAGCCATAGCAACATTAATAAAAACCCACAAGTTACAAAATGATTGCATTATTCATAATTAAATATTTTACATAATTTAATATTTATATATAATGATTGCATTGTATTTTATGTATTTTTGAATTTCTGCTTATACTTTTAAAGGTATTTTAAACTTCAATGATTTTCTTTAAATATTCTAGGCTTCTGTTTATGATCAGTTTCGCATTATGGATCATCAACTTGGGAAACAGTAAGAAACACTTTATTCATAGTCTCAGTTTTAATTGCATAAAATATTTGATTCTCAATCATTATCAGTCTCACATTTTCAGTATTTTGAAAGGCTATCAAATAGAGCAACATCACGGCGGTAGAGGGGAAGTCACCAAGGCTGCGGCCCTGAAGCAGCAACAGACACCGCTCAACTGGACCTCGGGTCATGTCGGGGAGGTGACTGGGAGCGAGGACGGCTGGAGGCCGGGGGAGTGGTTCCCCTACTCCCGAGCTTTCCGAGAGGGTGAGTTGCCGCGCAGCCCACAAAATCCGAGGCATCATCTCGGTCTGCGAACTCAGAGTTTAAGATCTGAGAATACCTAGGATAAATTCAGGATAAAACCCAAGAAGAGCATTTTGTTGTCTTCAAATAATGATGCACTTACAAAGCTATACAGCTAGAGACAGCTCCCAGTGAGGTGTTAACTCTTCTCAAAGTTTTACTCTTTCATTGGTAAAAGGTTGTATTTGCTATTCAATGGCTATTTTGCTGCAGATCTAGAGAACTGTGATTTAAATGTGTGGAAAATAAATACCCCAAGCCCAGATAACAGCGGACCCTAGCTTGGTTTATCGCAGACGCGGGCTGGGCCCGCCTCCCCAGGAGGCCCCTCGCCGGTGGGTTTGGCGTCACTACACCCGTGGGTGGTCCCGCCCGGGAGGCCTGTGCTTAATCACTGTCAGGTGAAGCCACAGCCTGAGGTTAACATGTGAAAGGCAGGGAGGGAGCAAACCCGGCTTGCAGGCCGCACCCGTTAGTTTGTTTCACATCCCTAACAAGCAGGGTTTACCTGAGCAAACACACTTGGCGGGGAGCTGATTTTATTGCCTCCCCGGGGCGGCCACGTTCGGCCTCTTCCCTGCGGGAGAACCCTGAGGGCCGAGGGCCGCGGGGCGTGGGGAGCGCGGGGCTGACGCTGGGGTGATCCCTCAGGTGCGCCCGGGAGGCCACGCTGCTGCCGGAACGGCGGCACCTGCGTGCTGGGCAGCTTCTGCGTGTGCCCGGCCCACTTCACCGGCCGCTACTGCGAGCACGACCAGAGGCGCAGGTGGGCACAGGGGCGGGGGGACAGGAGTGGGCGCCGGGCGAGGGACGCGTGGCTCTTGGGGAGCGCGGGAGTGGGCGCTTGGGGACGGATGTGCCGGTCTTGGGGGTCGAGGGAGTGGGCGCCGGGGAAGGGATGCGCCAGTGGCGCGGGGGGTGGGGAGGGTTGGCGTGGGAGTGGGCGCCGGGCGAGGGGCGCGCGGGCCACCGCACTGACTCAGGTCCCCATCTGTCTCCTCAGTGAATGCGGCTCCCTGGGACACGGAGCCTGGACCCTCCGCGGCTGCCACCTCTGCAGGTGCGTCTTCGGGGCCCTGCACTGCCTCCCCCTCCAGACGCCTGGCCACTGTGGTAAGAAGCCCCGCGATTCGGCCCCCAGCTCACCCCCGCATGCCATTGAGCCTTCATTGGCTCACCCTCCATATCCATCCACAATGCATCTTTCAGTGCCAGGCCACATAGCAGTCAGCAAACCAGACTGATTCGTCATTGAACAAAGTAGCGTTCATTGGGAATCGTATAGTGAATTAAAGTTGGTTTTGAAGTTGCTCATATCCAGAATGCTGTTTAAAAATGATTTCCAAAGTGTTCTCACGTGTCTGTTTCAGTGAGCCGAATTTCAGGAGATGACCAGCTGGTAAGCAGAGAGGAACCTAGGAGACAAGTTAGCTGTGTAAATTTCAGGTGGTTTCCCTGCACCGTGTCCGCTCAGCTGTGCCTTTCCTCCTCTCTTCTCTTCCGGGAGCACGGGCTAGGGCTAAAAATGGAGGGCACAGTAGTGAAGGCCCAGCCTCTCCACCCTAGCCCCGGCTCTGCCCTCTCCCTGATGAAGCCAAGGCCCCGCAGCCACTCTCCTGCCCCCTCCCTCCACCTCAGTGAGCCCTGGGCACCTCCATCTGCCAAAGGGCACAGCTCTGCAACCCGACTTCCCACCCGTTGTCCTCAGGCCGTCCTGTCGGGCTGTGTGGAGGGCAGCACCGGGGGCCAAAGATCTTCAACCTGGCTTCCCCAGCCTCCCTCTTGCTCTTGGAGGCCCGCAGTGGGGAGCACACTTAATGTATGCTTTGCTCTCCTTCCCTTCCTGCCCTCCCTTCTCTCCCTGATGGGACCAGCAGTCAAGGGACACTCTTAATAGAGGCGCAGCCCTCAGCCCCACTTCCCATCCAGCTCTCTTCTCAGCTAGCTCTCCATGGTGCCAGCAGGAGAGTGCTCTCCACATGCAGATCACATTTTCCCAAAGCACCCCTTCTTTTATGCGTGCTCGGCCTCTGCCTATAAGTCACCAGCTGCACCAGAGACAAGAGGACGCAGATTTCACGGGCAGGCATCAGAATTGCAGGGGGTGCTTGTGTGGTCCTCACAGATGAAGTCAGTTCCCACCTGCCATTAGGCCGCCCCAGTGGGAACGTGGGGAAGGGTCTAGCTGTGATGACTTCCAGGATATCCGGTCATGATTTTACATTCTTGGAAACATCCAGTGCTGTGATTACTATCGGCCAAGAACAGTGACATTGGCTCTGAAAATGTGGCCTGTTTGTGAAAGCTGGATAGAATAGTGCTGTCATCCTTCAGGGTCATTTGTCAGGTGCAGAGAGGGCAGTGATCCCTTTGTGTTCTTTCACCCACTGATCCTTCTTCAAGGAAAGTTACAGTGATGCTGGTGATGGCTGTGCTGATGGTGGCTATGAGGACTTGAAGGTGACAACAGCGATGAGGATTGAACATCCTCTGTGGCAGGTGCCATTGCAGTAGGGCAAGCTCTTCTGGGTGTTACAGCAGGAGAGATGCTCTCAGTGTATTTCAGGCACTTTATATGCCTACTACCCCATTTAACTCTTATAAAATGAAGTAGATGCACCTTTTACATTTGAGGAAACTAAGACACAGAGAGATTGACTTCTGCAGATAGTAAACAGGGTCTGATTCTTAACCTTGTGCCATTCTTGTACTCTTCCTGTAAGAGTAATTATCAATATGACTGGGTACAGTGGCTCATGCCAATAATCCCAGAACTCTGGGAGGCTGAGGTAGGAGGATCACTTGAGGCCAGGAGTTTGAGAACAGCCTGGGCAATACAGCAAGACCTGTCTCTACAAAAAATTGTAAAAATTAGCCAGGTGTGGTGATGAGCACCTGTAGTCCCAACTACTTGGAAGGCTGAGAGGCAGAAGGATCACTTGAACCTAGGAGTTTCAGGTCACAGTGAGCTATGATTGCACCACTGCCCTCCAACCTGGGTGACAGAGAAAGATCCTATCTCTTAAAAAGAAAAGAAAGAATAAATATGAAAACAATGAAGATTTTTTAAAGTGTTATATAGAATATAGAAAATTTGGTCATGTTCCAAAGCCAACAGCACAGTAATAGGTAAATAAATGTTTTAAATTCTTTATTGGGAGATGATGATGGTTTTGAAGAGTATGTGGAAGAGAAAATGTTGCTACAGAAGCATGGCCCGCTGGCTCCTGCAGGGACCCCCCGGTCTGGGGATCTCCAAGAGCCCTCCTTGCTCTGACAGATGCTCTGTGAGTCCAAGCATGAAAAGCTACAAGCTAGCAGGGACCTTTGCCAGTCCTGAGCTAGCCAGGATCTCCTTGTTAGTCTGAGGGGGTGGCTCTTTCTACTGTGGCCCTAAAGCATCAAGTATCAGTTTTTACCAGCATCAAGAGACAATTTAATACTCTAAAATTTAGAGTCTATGGAATGACACAGTGAGGCAGCCAACTCAGGTGTCTTCAGAGACGGGCTGGTAACATGGAAGTGAGACGGAGCCGGGTCAACACTCCACCTCACTGTTGCAAACTCAATTTTTAAAAATGCAATTCTGGGAAGAAACAACCAACCAACAAGCAAACAGACATCAGTGGGCCAGACCCAGTCTCCAGGCCTCTGGGATGCCGTCAGAATGGCTCTCGCAGGTCCTGGCACCAGCTGGCTCTGGGCCTGTCAGCATGCACCCTGTGTCCAGCCCTCCTGTCCCCTTCCCTCAGGGGAAGGCCAGCATAGACCTGGTCCTACTGACTCTTCTCTCACCTGAATAGCTTATGCTGTGAGTGCCTGTCTTAGCATTAGCTTCTCTGGAGCCTCATCTGAGCCTAGACGTTGGCATTCCTGTTTAAGGAGTCTGGCACCCTGGAACAACCCTCTCTCCCAAGGTGGGGTGCTATGGGGAGGCGGCACCCAGGCCTGGAGTGGGCCTGACCTGGCCAAGGCCCATACAGCCTGCCTGTGTACGGGTGGAGAGTGGTTCTTGCTGTGGGGACTCATCTGCATCAGTTCCTTGTTAATTTCCAGTTTCATGCTCATGCCAGGTTCCTAAGTCCAGAGGGCGTCTCCTGGAGCTGTAGTGGAAGGCAGGGCAGGCTTGGTGGGTGGGCAGGGAGGTGGCTGGCCTTTGCTGAGTGGCCCTGAAGACAGTGTCCCTGTAGTTGGGCATGCTCTCCCACCAGTCTGACCCCCCTCCAAACCAGGCCTGGATTTGCTTGTGAGAATGCTCTAGTGGTGTTGGCTGCCATGCCTGCAAGGTTGTCCGCTTCACATGACAATCGCCACCCAGGACATTAGCCAAGACCCTGCCCAGCCCCACCACTCCAGAGATTCCCATTCCTATGTTCTGGACTGGGGTCCCACCTACACAGAGACCAAGGCTCAGGGACCCTCAGGGTTCAGCAAGAGTGAGGCCTGCTGTGAGGGGTGGGGAGGGGGGACGGGGACTAGGCATTCAGGTGCTGCTTCCTATCACCAGCGGTGTAGGCTAGAGAACGGTCGGCAGGTGAGTCCCATGGGGCGAGGAGGTGCGACTCACAGCGCTAGGCCTCCTCAGAACGGCAGCCTGGCTTTGGATGGCTGCATCTCCTGCTCCATCAACTGTCCCTTGTCAAAGAAATATTTCAAGCACTCATTTGGGGAAAAGTGGAACCTTTGTTGCAGCAGATGGCGGTGAGCTGTTCTACACTATGGCACTGTTTTATGCCGGTCTGTTTGCCCCACGTATACCATAGACGGTCTATTTGCGCCAATCGCTCAATGACCTGGAGCGGGATTCCCTGAAAGGTGACGGGCCAAATGAGAAAGATGGAAGGGCTGTTCTTCGTTCCCCTTTTAAACCAGTACTGTAATTCTCCTTCAGCTCTCTAAGTTCTACGAACATTTAGAGGCTTCCTTCTGTGCAGATGTCAACGTGGGGCTGAGACCTGCTTCCCGGCACCTCGCCCTGCTGCGCGGCCGAGGGGCGGAGCCTAGTGAGGCCCCGGGAAAGGGCCTGCAGAAGGCAGGGAGCAGGCGTTTCTGTACACCCTCCAAACCGAGCCGCAGCACCGCATGTCTTACATCTCGGGTTTGTCTGTTTTTCCAGACCCGAAAGACTTCCTGGCCTCCCGCGCTCACGGGCCGAGCGCCGGGGGCGCACCCAGCCTGCTGCTCCTGCTGCCCTGCGCGCTCCTGCACCGCTTCCTGCGCGGGGATGCGCCCGCGCGCCCTCCTCCGCCCCTCGTCCCCTCCGTCCCCCAGCGGGAGCCGCGCCCCTGCAGAAGGCCGGGATGTGGGCATCGCCTTTCATTTTCTATGTTGTAAAATAGAAGCACAGGGTGAATATTTTTATTGGGTAATAAACATGTTCATGAAAGCTCCTTTGGCTCCAGGTCCTTGGGGGAGGGACACGTGTCTCCACAGCACCGCTGTGACGGGTAGGTAGAGACAGCAGGGCAACAGCGGGAGAGCAGAACTGGAGCCAGAAAGCCTGGCGCCGCCTCCTTGGCAGCGTTAGCGCCTTCCTTTCGCATCTCTGTTAAGTGGGAAGCGAAGGCACAGGCAAGGCAGCGGAGTTCAGCCTAAAGCGGCGCGGGGCCAGCCTCCCCCGTCTCCTGAGCACCACTTCTCAGGCCGCTGCCCGGTCTGAGGCTGTCGTGTCCACAGCCAGTCTAGGGGGGTGGGCGCAGCGAGCTCAAGACACCAGGCCCAGTGACAGCACACAGGCTTGGCCACGCGGGATGTGACCCCAGCAGCGCACACCTCGGGTACAGGACCCTTGCATTGAGCTCTTCAGCTTTTAAAATCCACTGTAGTTCACGAGCCTGCATGATACAATTACTTTTACGTTTTATATTGTAGATTAGTTTATTGGCATTTTCAATCTTTTCAACTATTTGCTTTGAAAATATGAATTTAGGCCGGGCGCGGTGGCTCAAGCCTGTAATCCCTGCACTTTGGGAGGCCGAGGCGGGTGGATCACGAGGTCAGGAGATCGAGACCATCCTGGTCAACACGGTGAAACCCCGTCTCTACTAAAAATACAAAAAAAAAAATTAGCTGGGCATGGTGGCACGTGCCTGTAATCCCAGCTACTGAGGAGGCTGAGGCAGGAGAATTGCCTGAACCCAGGAGGCGGAGGTGGCGGTGAGCCAAGATCGCGCCATTGCACTCCAGCCTGGGTAACAAGAGCGAAACTCCGTCCCAAAAAAAAAAAAAAAAAAAAAGAAAATATGAATTTAATGTAACATTCAAATGAGTATTAAATAAAAAAGTAGAACTTCATTAGAGGGCTGGCTTGGAGTTCATTGGTTCATGAGAAAAATTATTCAAGTTTTGAGACGTAAATATTGCTAGGCATTAGTATTTTTTGATATTAAAGTTGTCTTCAGGTAGTTTCAAGTGTGTTCTGAGCAGTGCCTTATTTTTCTGTTTAATTATTGTAGGAATGAACAAGTGACGAACTTTGCAAATTATCCTAAGAGCTTGATGAATAAGCATATGCTACTCCTAAAATTCATGTTTGCAGAATACCTATTTTTTACAACATTGGCAGGCAAAAAAGACACTGCCTTATTTTCAGTAGGCACACTTAGGAAATGGAACTTGAAAGGTCGCAGTTGTGGTTGAAAAGAAAACTGAGAACTCTTAATATTAGTGTGAATATCTAGGGTATAAACACATTTTAATTAGAAAATTAGAAATCTGGCTCTGTGGATTTCTGTAGTAGAATATTAGAATGGATCCTTCTAGGAGAATGATTCTTTTTTTTTTTTAAGATGAGGTTTCACCATGTTGGTCAGGCTGGTCTTGAACTCCCGACCTCAGATGATCCACCCACCTTGGCCTCCAAAGTGCTTGGATTATAGGCGTGAGCCACTGCGCCTGGCCTAGTAGAATTATTCTTGATTATAAGCAAGAAAATCAAAGTCACCATTTATCTGTCTGCTAACTAATTGGGAAGCCTTTACCTACCTAGCACTGAAAAGACAAGGAGAATTTGTGAATAAAAAGCACTTTCTTTTGGCAGCCCAGGCATCCAGGGAGACATTTAAAAACGAGAAACTTTTCAGAAGAGAAGAGCGACGCTGGGCTCCTGGCTGTTAATGTCACATAAATGTGTCCTAGATCTTATCTGTCCCCTGCAGTTGAGGAGGATAGATAGAGACATCCCCTGGGCCACTATCTGCCAACACCCCTTGCTGGGAAGAGCCTGTTCACACTCCTGGGTTTGCTCACCCGGACAGAGGGAGGGCACCTCCCTTCCCAGAGCAGTCTCCAGCTGTGTCCATTCTGCAGAGTTTATAGAAGCTGCCCTTTTCCTTGCCAGCTTAGCCCTGGCTCACTCATCCCCCACACATCCTAGAAAAGCAAAATCTGTCCGTACATGCCCTCTCTGAGGGAGCCACTTGCCAGGGACACTGGAAGGAGATGAAGGGATGCATAAGGACTTGTACCAGCATAGGGCTGGTGTGTTCAGCCTGTTCCTATGTCGGGGTTTAGCAAATGCCTGCAGCTGAGGGGAGCCCTTGTTCCTTTCAGCCCGTCACCGTTTCCCCACTCTAGCCTAGATCCAAACTGGCTTTTCTAGCTGTGAGCAAGCAGCCTCTGGATATAGTCTCAATTTCCATTGTCTGCAAAGCCACTCTGGCACATGCAGCCATATATCACACCAGCAACAGTGTCTGGGAGTGACCTTTCTGTGGAATTCAGTTTTGGGAATTTATTTATTTATTTATTTATTTATTTATTTTGTTTTGTTTTTGAGACGGAGTTTCGCTCTTGTTACCCAGGCTGGAGTGCAATGGCGCGATCTCGGCTCACCGCAACCTCCGCCTCCTGGGTTCAGGCAATTCTCCTGCCTCAGCCTCCTGAGTAGCTGGGATTACAGGCACGCGCCACCATGCCCAGCTGATTTTTTGTATTTTTCGTAGAGACGGGGTTTCACCGTGTTGACCAGGATGGTCTCGATCTCTTGACCTCGTGATCCACCCGCCTCGGCCTCCCAAAGTGCTGGGATTACAGGCGTGAGTCACCGCGCCCGGCCGGGAATTTAAAATTAGGTTTGATAAGCTTTACACGCACAGGCATTTCTCATCTCACTTGGACCATCGGTTATGGGAAAAGGAGAACAAGGAGCTATGCCTCCCATAGTCACAGCTGCTCGGCACGCACTGATCTGGCCAGCACCTGGACCCCTCTGGGACCTCGGCACAGTATTATGGAAGCTTGTGGCCACAGAGCGGGCTGGATCTCCAGGAGTTGAAAGCTGCCAAGCATGTGGGGTGCTGGACTGGGAAATGTCTGCAGCACTGCCGCAGGGATGGGTGTGCAGCTCAGTGTCTAAGAACCGGCTCTCCAGCAACAAAGGAGGTGTATAAGTATGCTGATGGCACTTTATTACAAGTTTTACTCATACAAAGTACATTATAGCACAGAATTTGCAAGTCATAACAAAATATACAACCACCTTTATTCCATATAGCCTATGTCCTTTTGTTGATTTTTATCAGATCTTCTATCGGCACTCAAACGTAAGGTTGTGCTGCAACCACGATTTGGCAAATGGAGTTGCATCCTAACTCACTGACTCTCCAACAAGTTTATTGTCATTAAATCTGAAAAGTGATCTACCGTGGAGCTATTTCCAATCCTTCTACAAGGTATGCTAATTAACTGAACCATTTCAACTTTGGCACTCTCTATGTGAGAATATTACTGGTTTGTTGACATGAGTGATTGCTTTTCCGAATCAGTGTGTTTTCAAACGAGACTCGTTTTAATCAGGTATGGTAAGAAGGCAGACAGGGAAATGATGTCAAGGAGGAGGAAGTGTGTATTATCAATTAGAAACGGGAGGTGTGCCATGCAGTGCCACACAAGGCAGCCCCAGGATGGCCCGGGAGGCAGAGGGAGCGAGCACCTTGGGCAGGAGCTTGCACGGTGGCATGTGTGGGAAGGAGTGGGTGAGGCAGGGCAGGTGGTGTAGGGTAGGCTAGTGAGTCATTTCTGTAGGCTCCAGGGCACAGGGCTGTCCCTAATTGCCTGGCACATTTTCCCCTCACTTTCTCTGCTTCCTGATTGACCCTGGTGCCTCTCCATGTGGCCCTGTGTGGCGTGGAATGTCCTGTCCTCTTGCCCTGTGAATGTAACGGACTGGACTGTCTTTTCATCATTTCCATGACTGCATTCTTGCCGTACCTAAATAACAATAAAACCCACATTTAAAAACAAATAGGCAAGAGCTGTTCACGCCATTAGAACCACTATGTACTAAGGAGCCGCTGAGGCTCCTGGGTTGTCCTTGCTAAAGCTCCCGAGATGCTGGTGGGGTGACTTTCTGGCTCATTGGCGGGGCGCGGCCCGGAGCTGAGAAGAGGATGGTGAATAACAAGCATCTGCTCAGACCCAGCACTGTGCCCAGCAGCCTGCTGCTGCCTCTGAGGTTTACTCTCTGCCAAGGACACCTCAGTAAATCTGAGAGAAGTCTCATCACCACCCAGCAAATGCTCACGGGGTTGTAAACCGGCAGCGCCCTGCGTCAGAAGCCGCCACTGAGCCAATGACTTCCCTTCATAATACATCTCGCCTCCAAGCAGGGCTTTGGATTTTTCCCTCGTGGCATGTGATAGACCATGATTAAAGAAAAGGCACCTTCACGGTCTTTGTTTGACATACGTGGAAACCCAGGCTTGAGGAGGTGGAAGAATTCAGCAGGTACTGAAGCCAGAGAGTGGGAAACCAGGGACTACAGTTTAGCCCCTTGATTCCAAATCCCAGGCACATTCTCTGCTGCCTAGGAGAGACTGTGAACCTCCACTATGAGTTTGACATCAATTAGGATTTCAGTCCTTGTTCCTGAGCCTCCCTGTGTGGGCTGCTTGCCAGGCCTGACTTCAGTCATCCCAGAGTCTTTGCTCCCTCAGACATGTTTCGCATCAGATGAAACCTTCCAGCCAGGTACAGTGGCTCACGCCTGTAATCCCCACACTTTGGGAGGCTGAGGCAGGAGGATCACTGAGCCCTGGAGATAGAGGCTGCAGTCATCTATAATATGATGGCACCACTGCATTCCAGCCTAGGCGACAGAGAGCACACCCTGTCTTAAAATTTTTTTAATTAGGAGAGATCCAAGATGGCTGATCACTAGCAGCTCGGGATTGTAGCTCCCACTGAAAGCACAGAGAACGAGAGGACGCCACACTTTCAGATCAATTTTTGTTGCTCACGCACCAGGAGATTCCCAGCGGAGGAGCCCCACGGGTCGCCAGCGCAACTCTTGAGGCCGACGAGGCAGTTTTGCCACTGCCTTGGTGCGGTGGTTCTTGGTGCAGAATCAGAAAGCGCCATCAATCTTAACGCCGCCGTTTTGGCCAGCGCAGTGGGTTGCTCAGATTTTAGCGCTGGGAATCAACAAGTTGGACGTCCACTCAGAAACCCAACTATAAAGATGGTAATTATAAAGACCAGAGATGGATAAATCTATAACGAAGGGAAGAAACCAGCCTAAAAAGGCTGAGAATACCCAAAATCAGAACACCTCTCCCTCTACAGGGGATCGCAGTTCCTCATCAGCAACAGAACAAGGCCTGATGGAGAACGAGTGTGTTCCATTAGCAGAAGCAGGCTTCAAAAGGTGGATGATAAGAAACTTCTGTGAATTAAAAGAACTTGTTCTAACCCAATGCAAAGAAACTAGGAACTTTGAAAAAAGCTTTGGTGAAATGTTAACAATAACACACAATTTAGAGAGGAATATAAGTGAATTAATGGAGCTGAAAAACACAGCACGAGAACTTCGTGAACTATGCACAAGTTTTAACAGCCGACTTGATCAAGCAGAAGAAAATATATCAGAGGTCAAAGA
Organism: Sapajus apella; assembly: GCF_009761245.1. Taxonomy (NCBI): domain Eukaryota; kingdom Metazoa; phylum Chordata; class Mammalia; order Primates; family Cebidae; genus Sapajus; species Sapajus apella. Next base: position 196,576 of record NW_022437080.1, read on the forward strand.
TCAACTTAATGAAATGAAACAAAAAGACAAGATTAGAGAAAAAAGGATAAAAAAGAACGAGCAAAGTCTCCAAGAAATATGGGACTATGTGAAAAGACCTAATCTACGTTTGATAGGTGTATCTGAATGTGACCAAGAGAATCAATCCAAGCTGGAAAATACGCTTCAGGATATTATTCAGGAAAACTTTCCCAACCTAGCAAGGCAGGACAATATTCAACTCCAGGTAATACAGAGAACACCACATAGATATTCCTCAAGAAGGCCAACCTCAAGGCACATAATCGCTAGATTCACCAGGGTTGAAATGAAAGAGAAAATACTGAGGGCAGCCAGAGAGAAAGGTCAGGTTACCCATAAAGGAAAGCCTATCAGACTCACAGCAGATCTCTCAGCAGAAACCCTACAAGCCAGAAGAGAGTGGGGGCCAATATTCAACATCCTTAAAGAAAAGAACTTTCAACCCAGAATTTCACATCCAGCCAAACTAAGCTTCATAAGCGAAGGAAAAATAAAATCTTTTGTGAACAAGCAAGCACTCAGAGATTTCATCACCACCAGGCCTGCTTTACAAGAGCTTCTGAAAGAACCACTACAAATAGAAAGGAACAACCAGTATCAGCCTTTCTAAAAAATACCAAAAAGTAAAGAGCATCAACATAATCAAGAATTTACATCAACTAATGGGCAAAACAGCCAGCTAACATTAAATGGGAGTATCAAATTCACATATATTGTTATGAATTCTAAATTTAATTCGACTAAATCCCCCAATCCAAAGACACAGATAGGCAAAAAAAGCCAAGACCCGTTAGTATGCTACATCCAGATCCATCTCACATGCAAGGATACACAAAGACTCAAAACAAAGGGATGGAGAAAGATTTACCAACCAAATGGTGAGCAAAAATTAATAAATAGAAAGCAGGAGTTGCAATTTTTGCTGATAAAATAGACTTTAAAGCAACAAAGATCAAAAGAAGCAAAGAAGGATATTGCGTAATGATAAAAGGATCAATGTAACAAGAAGAGCTAAAGATCCTAAATATATACACACCCAATACAGGAATACCCAGATATATAAGACTTATAAAGAGACCTGGACTCCCACACAATAATAGTGGGAGACTTCAACATCAATATTAGACAGATCAATGAGACAGAAAATTTACAACGATATCCAGGACTTGAACGCAGATCCGGAACAAGTAAACTTAATTAACATTTGTAGAACTCTCCACTTTAAATACACAAAATATACGCTCTTATCAGTACCACATCACACCTATTTACAGGTTTAAATGAAATATTGGTTGGCTGCTTGTTATTTTCTTCCCTCATTTTTTTTTATGTCTCCATTATTAAACACAATTACAGGCATACCCATCTTTAGACTGCATTCTAGCCTGGGCAATAAAGCAACACCCCTGTTCTCTCTCCCTCTTCCTCTTTCTTCCTCTCCTTCATTCTTTTTTTTTCTTTTTCTTTTTTTTATTCTTTCTCTTTCTTTCTCTCTTCCTCTAAAAATTTTTTTTAAATTAAAATTAAAAAAAATGTTTATATATATATATATATATATATGAAATAACTTCCCCCACTACGGCATCACTCTGGCCCCACCCTCGTTCCCATTGGTATTACAGGTGGCCTTAGTCAACCCTCCCAGGATCTCAATAGCTTGGACGCAGAACAGGGCTCCTGTCTTCCATAGTCAGACCCTGGTGTAGCCGCATCCGCCCAGTGCTGCTGAAGCCCTCAGGAGAAAGGAGCCTCTAGGCAGAGCTGGGGGAATCTTCCTCCACGTTTCACCATTTGGGGTCTAATATTGTGTGGAAAGTCTGTCTGTTTCACTCCTGCCAGCCTTAATTCCTGCGTGGTGAGCAAGAAACACTATAATACAAAAATCGACATGAGGGCTTCTTCAGGGAAGAGCGTCAGGATAGCAGGTGGTCCTCCTCCTGCGCTCACAGTGGGGGGTGGGGAAGGTGCCGAGCCCCACCCAAGTCCTCCTGATCTACTCCTTGAAGTCCTTGCTGTCCTCTGCACACCTTTGCAAGGAAACCTGTCGAGGTTGTCATTTTGAGTGAATATAAAAATAAAATGAGGCCAGGCACAGGGGGTCCCCCCATAATCTCAGCACTTTGAGAGGCCCAGGAGTTCAAGACCAGCCCGGGCGGCATAATGAGATTCCTTCCTTACAAAAAAGTTTTTAAAAATTAGCCAGGTGTGGCAGTGCGTGTCTGTGGTCCCAGTTACTCGAGAGGCTGAAGAGGGAGGATGATTTGAGCCCAGGAAGTAGAGGCTGCAGGGAGAGTGTCCTCACACCACTGCACCCCAGCCTGGATGACAGAGTGAGACTGAGTTATTATTTATAAACAAATAAAATCTCAGACGCATCATGGTTTGAGTTTCCTTCTGGCTCACGTATATGTCTGTGTTCTCTCCCTGCCCCTCACCCACTTCCTCAGCATCGCCCTGGTTTCTGAACTCCTGGCTGCACCACTGAATGGTGTTGAGTGGCCCTGTGTGTCAGGCTGGAAGCCAGGCTGGCGCCAAAGAGCTGGGACCCTGTGGGTGGAGGGAGACAGTGTTCAGTGAAGTCTGGCTCTAGCCTGGTGCTCCCCGGGGGGTCCCCTGCAGTGAAGGGCTGTGGACAGGCCCAGTGTCCTCTTCCCCCCAGCTGTCAGGTCAGCTCCAGCAGGAGTCTGGCTCCAGAAATCCTCCTGTCACAACTCAAGAGAAGGGATTAAGGATGTTTCTGAGGGTGGCAAGGAAGAGGAAGAGGGCCGTAGGTGTGGCTCAGGAAAGATGAAGATGGGAAGGCAAAGACGTCCACTCATCACTGAGACTCCCCCAGTATTCTTTTTGGCATTTTGGGAAAACCAACAAAGCTTATAGAAAGCGCTGGACAGGCTGGTATCTCGTGTGGCCATTGGAGGGGAGAAGGCAAGAGAATGGCAAAGGTTGGTGCAGGCCAGGGAGGCCTGCCCTGAGCACATCTGCAGGGAGTGAAGCCTATCCCAGTGATGCCAAGCCCGTCGAGGGCCCCTCACCAGGAGGGGCTGCGGCTGCAGGAGGATGCCCATCCCACAAACACCCCACTTCCCAGCCAAGCCTGCCTAGGGCTCCTCACACGGAGGGGCTGCAGGTGCCTGCAGCTGCTCCGCTCTGCTCTTTGTGAAGAAAGCCCTTGCCTACAGGACCATCCCCCCCTTCCAATCCCTCAAAGTCGAGAGGACACAACCCCACTCAAGCACTGGGCGTGGTTAGACATTGTCAGGGCTGGCCCCCCTGTCAGGACTCCATTCTTGCGAACAGGGAGACTTACCTAGCTCACTTTGCCTCCCTGTGGGCCCAAGTGATTGAGGCCATGTGTGGCTGCTCTCTCCACTTGCCATGGGAACCTCAGCAGAAGATATGGGAATGAAGTGGTCAGTGCATTTGTTTCTGTGAAAACCCTCTATGTGAGGCTGCCTTGGCTGACTGCATCCCTCGGCCGAGTGTCCCTGCTCCTTCTGAGCACCCTCTCCCCAAGGTTCCCACTCCACTGGTCTCTTAGGACATCTGCTGGCAAGAGCTCTGCTTCTGCTGCCTGTGCCAGGCCCCTGCCCTTGACTTTTCCAGTCCCTTCTGCCCAAACATACCTGGGTGATTAGTACTTTTTGTAAACAAATGCTCTACAAATTCTCCCAACTAAAGTGGACCAGCTCCAAAGTCCACACTGTGACATCCATTATCTTTTTTTTTTTTTGAGATGGAGTCTTGCTCTGTAGCCCAGGCTGGAGTGCAGTGGCACGATCTCGGCTCACTGCAACCTCCACTTCCCAGGTCCAGTCCAGTTCAAGCAATTCTCCTATCTCAGCCTCCCAAGTAGCTGGGATTACAGGCATGAGCCAGCATGCCCAGCTATTTTTTCCTATTTTTTAGTAGAGACGGGGTTTCACCACATTGGCCAGTTTGGTCTTGAACTCTTGACCTCGTGATTCACCTGCCTTGGCCTCTCAAAGTGCTGGGATTGCAGGCATGAGCCACCACGCCCGACCAACATCCATATCTTTAAAGTAATGACTAGCTTCCTCTTTCATCTGCATTTACCCTGTTCACCCAATCTAATGTGGTATTTAATTCACTGATATTACATTTTTTTTTGAGACAGAGTCTTGCTCCATCACCCAGGTTAGAGTACAGTGGCAATATCTCAGCTCGCTGCAACCCCCACCTTCCTGGTTCAAGCAATTCTGTCTCAGCCTCCCAAATAGCTGGGACTACAAGCACCTGCCACCACGCCTGGATAATTTTTGTATTTTTTTTTTAACGGTGAAAAGATATACATATATTTAGAATTAGCCAGCTGGACTCAGTTTAGATGATCCCAATTTTGTTGGCAACATCCAAAGTGTCGTAATCAGGAGCCAGTCGAACATATGCCTTCTTCTCTCCATCAGGCCGGATCAGGGTGTTGACCTTGGCCACATCAATGTCATAGAGCTTCTTCACAGCCTGTTTGATCTGGTGCTTGTTGGCTTTAACATCCACAATGAAGACAAGTGTGTTGTTGTCTTCTGTCTTCTTCATGTTAGACTCAGTGGTCAGCGGAAACTTGATGATAGCATTGTGGTCCAGTTTGTTTCTCCTGGGGGCGCTCTTCCGAGGATATTTGGGCTGCCTCTGGAGTCGCAGTGTCTTGGGCCGCCGGAAGGTGGGTGACGTGCGGATCTTCTTTTTTTTGTGGCTGTGGACACCTTTCAACACTGCCTTCTTGGCCTTTAATGCCTTCGCTGTGGCTTCGGCTTTAGGAGGGGCAGGAGCTTCCTTCTTCGCTTTCGGCGCCATCTTGTGAAAAGGGTCCAATTTTTGTATTTTTAGTAGAGATGCGGTTTCACCTTGTCAGTCAGGCCGGTCTTGAACTCCCGACCTCAGGTGATCCACCCGCCTCAGCCTCCCAAAGTGCTGGGGTTACAGGAGTAAGCCACCGTGCCCGGCCTGATTACATTTTTCCTGTGTCATATTTTGTCTTGGTTCTTTTCTGTAGTTTCTTTGTCTTGGGTCTTATTGCTAATAATATTTTTCTGTATGTAAAAAGGTATTTATTGCGTTTATTAAATATGTTTGGTCTATCTTTTCTAATAACTCTGCTTCCAGTAGTGGACACTGTGCAGCCTGCTAGGTTTTGGTGGCCATTGGGCTCCCGGAATGGGCAGCTGCTCCAGTGCACATGTGTGCATTCCCTGGGCTTCGCAGCTCCTGGTTGCCCTGTCTGCACCAGGAAGGCTCCCAATGAGTCAATGAGGAGGGTGACCCCAGAGCAGAGGGCCCAGGCACAGAGCACCACACACTCTCTCCTGCATCCTGCAACCCCGCAAGCTGCTCCTGCAGGCAGGTCTTCCATCGAAAACCCTGGAAGAGATCACAGTGGAAGGGGCCCATTTCCTTGGATGCAACTGTCCCGCCCAGCGGGGCTGCAGGAGGAGGATGGAGGGCACGTGGCATCAGTGGCAGGTGGGGCCCTCTCCCTGGCTGGCACAGCCACGTTGCAATCCTGGCACCTGAGCAAGACCAGGCAGCGTGTGTCACGAGGTGTGAGAGGCAAGCGACAAGAGCAGAGTGTGAACAGCCTTCTTAGGTCCGGCCCCTAGCTGCCCCATCCTCCATCCCCAGCTACAGCCGCCCAGGATAACGTCAGTTTCTCCGGGATTTTCTCACTGATTTTGGTAAGTTTCTGAAATCCAGACTGCCTTCTCACCTCCACAGCTCACCCAGGGTCGATTTTGGAGGCAGCACAACACTTGGAGGCCTGGAGCCCCTGACGACGGGTCTGGTGAAAGCCACGCAGGGGCCACTCCCAGCCTTTCCCGAGCCTGGATCGCTGGCCCTGCAGGTCTGTTCTCGTCCCTGATGTCAGTCTTGTTGTCTGGTGTCCTCCCTTGCCACTGACCAGAGAGAATCTGGCCACACTAGAGACGGGCCAGCAAGAGCCCCTCAAGGCAGTCTGGGACGGTGAGACAGGGCCGGAGTCTCTGGGAACAGCTGCACTGGTGGGAAGCACAAGGCTTCTGAGCTCTCTCTGGAGATGTGGGTTTGAATCCCTGTTCCGGTATTTATTACCACGTGACCTTAGACAAGTTCCTAACTATGCTGGCTTCCACATCTATGAAAAGAGACTGAATGCAGCTAGCAGCCCTGAGCACGGAGGTGGGTTCCAGGCTCCGGAACACACCGGCACTGTGCTCCAGCAGGCCTGCGGAGCTCCTCTCTGTGGATTTGCAGCCACAGAATCGGAGGAGGCCGGAGGAACTTCGCGGACAGGCAGGCCATCACGTAACTCCATGCTCCACGCAGGAACATGCCTGCTGCTGGGCAAAGCACGAGTCACCAAGTGAGGGAGCCCCAGCCCAGCCAGCATGAGACCACCACGGGCTGAAGGAAAGGGGCAGTTCTGGCGACAGCAGGGGGCTAATGCTCTAAACCTGAATCGATCAAGTGCTGATTTCCACCTGAGGGCCCAGCAGTCCCACTCTGCAGCCCCATAGCTGAGTTTGCCATCGGGGCGGAAATGCTTCCTTCTCACTTCCAGACACTGCTGAGCTTGTAAAGCCAGATACTGTGCTGGGCACAGGTGTCTGGCTCAGTGGCAGCTCACTGGGAAGGAGGGAAGGAAGGCTCTGAGCAGGAAAGGAAATCTCTGCATTAGCAGCAGAAGGCTTCAAGACCAAGAGATTCTGCCAGTCGTGCCCATGAGGCTTCATTTGTTCCCACCTAGGGCCTGGACTATCTGGGTGACAACAGGATTGGAAAGAATTTGCACAGAACACCTGGATGGCACTTGGAGCACAGTGCTCCTGCAGTGACCTGGAGCTGCCCTCTTCTTATTGTGAGTTCAGGTTGGGGTTTCGGGGAGAGCTGTGGCGTGAGGCCCTTTGGGAGTCCTACTGACTCGTTAGGATACAAACCTGACTCAGGCAGGTGCAGGGGCAGCTTGGAGGCTGCTGTGTGGGCTCAGTGCAGGAGCAGCAAGTCCTGGGTCAGCCAAGCCACAACCACCACAAGCTGGAACAAGCCCCAGGGATGGGGGGCTGGGTTTCTGGAGGCAGGGAGAAGGCAGGGCTGCGGGTACAGTGGGCAGTCGGCTGAGAGCTGACCCCTGGGACAGAGTTCTGGGATTGCTGACACAGCCCTCAGCCCCCTTCACAGTCTACTTGCGAGCTGTCGAGGAGAGCTTCTGTAACTTGTATGCCTGGAAGAAGCAGCTTCAGTCCTGACTGGTGCCCTGCACCCCCTTTCAGGGGGACAGGTGGCTTCTTCCATGCTGGGAGGCCCTGGCCTCATTTTTCTGGAAGACTGCACACCCTTGATGGCAGGAATGGTGCCTGAGTCTGCACGACCCAACTCCCCAAGGAGAGTGACTTGCCTCCCAAATGGTCAGCCTGGTCCCAGCCCAGGGAGAAGGGAGACCTTCCCTCCCTGAGGAGCTGGAGGCACAGTGGAGCATGGGAGAGGACGCTGATGGGCCAGAAACCAGAGCAAGTAGCTTCTTGGGTGGTTTTTATTTTGTCAGGTCTGGGGCAGGGGTGGCCTTGGGTGGACAGGAGAGCCCAGAGATGGAAACACGTCAGGAGCATGCAGAGCTCAGCAAGGAGGCCGGCCTGAGGTGGGCATGCTTGCGTTAAGAGGCCAGGGGCCCCAGCCCTTCACAGGCTCCCCAGGAGAATCAGCAGCAGGAGGAGGGTGTGAGCAGCCAGCAGGGCTGCACAGAGCCAGGGCTCGTGAACGGGAGCCTGAGAGGTCATGCTGTCTAGGCCTGGGGGCGCTTCCTGAGGAGGAGCCAAGGCAGGATCAGGTGGGGGGTTCTCCCTCTTCTTCTGGCTGATCCAGTTGGTGAAGTAGGAGAGCCTGGTGAAGACGCTGGGGCCGACAGGCGGGCGGCAGTCCATGCTCCAGCTGGACAGCCCCATCAGGAACCAGGTGCCATTTAACGGGCAGACGAGGGGACCCCCGGAGTCTCCCTGAGGACAGAGAGGACATGGGTGGTGGAGACCAAGACAGGGAGGGACACACATTGTTCGGGCATAGGAGGCCCTGTGCTTCTCCAGGATGGAGTGTGGGAAGGAAGCAAGGTGTGCGGCAGGTGTCGGCACTGTCTGAGTGAGGGGCACTCATCTGTCACCTGAGCAATGTTAGAAGCCCAGACCCAGGAGGGACCTCTTGGATGAGAATCTCGAGGACGAGGCCCTGGAGTCCCACTCCACAGAGCTCCCAAGGAAACCCTGGGCAGAGCCTCCAGGCTGGCAGTCACAGACCCGAAAGAATAAGCAGGGGACTCCAGGCCTCGCCCTCCTGGCCCCGGTGGGGAGAAGGCACTGCCTGTGGTCCCGAGTGTGGCCGAGTGCCTTGGCGGGAATCCCCAGCCTAGCACTGCATCCCACCAGAATTTTTCTTCTTTTTTTTTTTTTTAACTTTTTAAAAAAATTGAAATGGAGATGGGGGTCTTGCCAAGTTACCAGCTGATCTTGAACTCCTGGTGTAAGTGATCCTCCCGCCTTGGCCTCCAAGGTGCTGGGATTCAGCCTAGTTCCTAATCCAGATGTCCTTGGCTTATAAAGGTCTCTAGTGTTCCCTCCATTTCTGGGTTGAGCTTTTTAGAAAATGCCAGGCTGTGGGATGTGCTGAGGGGAAAAGAGGTGCTGCCCGTGCCCAGCCTGAGGGTGGGGGAGTGCCAGGGGGTCCCAGGGGAGCACGGGGGATTGTGAGTGTGACAGGGCCCCCAAACAGGGAAGTCCCTGACATCATGGTTGGACCACCCCCATCCCTTAGGCCAAAAAAGGAATCCCAAGAAAATAAGCACCCTCCTGTCATCTGTGCAATCAATAAGACCGAGCCCCTTCTGCATGCAGGCAGCACTGAGGAGGCCCCGAGGGCCATTCCACATGAACAGACATTGCAGGCGTGGCGTATGGACTGGGACGGGCAGCGGCAGGGTGGCCTGGAAGAACTCCGGAAGGGCTGCTCTAATCCGAGAGCTTCTCTGAGCCAACGCTGGAGGAAGGAGCAAGGCCTGACTGTGCCAGCCCACAGCCTCATCAGTGGGTAGGGAACCCATGGGACTTGGTGCAGATTCTGTCTGGTAGGATGGTTCCGGCCTGAGCCCCATCACGACACAACTGCAGAAGAAGGGATGGCAGAGGCTGGCGGGAAATGGTCAACAGACAGGACTTGCCATATCTGACCCTTTCTCTCTAAGGAAATGGAGCAAGGCAAGAGAAGCAGGGCCACGGTGCACAGTGGGCTCTTGGTGTCAGGAGGCTGAGGAGGCCCCTCCAAGGAGGGGAGCAGAGAGCAGGAGGGGCCGCCCTCAGTGTCTGATGGCAGATGCTGCACCAATGCCTGCCTGCACGGCTGTGGCGAGAACAGAGCCCAGGAAGCAAGAGAGGGCCCAGGCAGACACTCTGGGGTGAGCCCTGCTGGGACGGGGGGGCGGGAGGAGGTTGTGGGGAGCAGGGAGGGTGTCTGTAGGGCATTTGGTGATGGGAGTCATTGAAGAATGTTTCTGCACTGTGGGGTGACCAAGGAGAGAGAGAAAAAAACAGGGAGGCGCAAGAGAGGGAGAGGAGGCTGGGCGCAGTGGCTCATGCCTGTTATCCCAGCACTTTAGGAGGCTGAGGCGGGCGGATCACTTGAAGTCAGGAGTTTGAGACCAGCCCGGCCAACATGTCCCAACCCTGTCTCTACTAAAAATATAAAAATTAGCCGGGTGTGGTGGCACATGCCTGTAGTCCCAGTTACTTGGGAAGCTGAGGCAGGAGAATCACTTGAACCCAGGAGGTGGAAGTTGCCGTGAGCTGAGATTTCTCAACTGCACTCTGGCCTGGGTGACATGGGTGACAGAGTGAGACCCTGCCTCAAAAAAAAAAAAAAAAAAAAAAGAGGGAAAGGATCCTGCAGGGGCCTCTGGGACCTACAGCTCCCGAGGAGGGCAGGGCCTCTCCAAGCTTGACTGTGGCTGTGACCCCTCACGATGGGCTGTGCGCTTCCTCTCTGGGCCTCAGCTCCCCCACCACGAAATGGAAAGATTACACATAGTGCGGGAAGACATCCACAACACATGAACATATCCAGTAATGGGTCACACCACAATAAAGAGCTCCTATCATTCAGAACGAAAGGCAGACAGTCCCATACTTGGCAAAAACCTTGCATGGACACTTTACAAAATAGGCAACAAACATATGACAAAGGGCTTATCTTCACTCGGCACCAGAGAAATGCACATTAAAAACCGCACACAATGGTTCATGTGAAAACGGCAGACAGTTTGAAGGACCGGCAGCACCAGGGCGCAACCTGAATTTCCACCCACCAGCTGCTGGGAGTGCAAACTGGTACAACCGGGCTGCAGAGTTTCCCAGAACATCGATGAGAGGCGAACATGGGCATATCTCATGGGAAGGCAATTCCACTGCCAGGGTGACCGCCAACCAGAGTGGGAACCTGTGAGCTCTAACATGCGCGCATGCATCAGGAGGTTCACAGCAATTCCATTTGCAACAGCCTCAAATGGAAACCACCCAAATGCCACACACAGTAGAATGGATAAGAAAAACTGCAGTGTCTTCGCACAGTGGAATAGCATATGACAGCAAGAATGAACAATATAGACTGCACGCCAGATGGATGCCTCACACAGACACAACAGACTGAGGGACCAGGCCAAAGCTTGCTGGCATACCATATGGTTTCACTCAGCTAAAACTCCCCACACAAAGCCATCATGCTTTAGAAAGCAGGCAGGGTTGTCCTGGGGGAGTTAGTGTCAGGAATGGGGCATGGATGGAACCCACCGGTGCCAGGTTCATGAGAGGTCAGTCTCTGGAATCCCTCCACAGGACACTCAAGCCCTTTCCTGTGTATAGTGTGATTCAACAATGCTTCTTTTTTTTTTTTTTTTTGAGACAGAGTCTTGCTCTGTCACCCAGGCTGGAGTGCCGTGGCATGATCTGGGCTAAGTGTAACCTCTGCCTCCCGGATTCAAGCGATTCTCCTGCCTCAGCCTCCTGAGTAGCTTGGACTACAGGCACACACCACCACACCCACCTAATTTTTGTATTTTTAGTAGAGACAGGGTTTCTCCATGTTGGTCAGGCTGGTCTCAACTCCTGACCTTAGGTGATCCACCTGCCTCGGCCTCCCAAAGTGCTGGGATTACAGGCATGAGCCACAGCACATGGCCAACAGCGTTTCTTGAAAGATGCAAAGAAAACGGATGGACCAGTGTGTTTTGGGGGTGTCTGTCCTGGATCCGACATTTCAGGCTTGGCTGGGCTTGGGAAGAATTCAGGACGGGGGCAGGGTCCAGAGAAGACCCTGTGGCAGAGGCCCAGCGCAGCACAGGGCAGAAAGACTGAGCCCACTCACTTGGCAAATGGCCTTTCCCGTTATGAGGTCCCCAGCACACAGCATGTCCTCCTGGATGCTGTAGTCACTGCTGCTTGACTGGCTGGGGTGCTGGGGCTGGAAGAAGGATGCGCAGACACTGTTTTCCATGATGCCGACCTCTGCCTCCTGAAGCTGGAAGGGTGCAGGCAGCAAGACTGTGGGAGGAGGTGTCAGATGTGGGCCACAGCCACAGCCAGAGGGAAGCCCTCCCTCCCCAGTCTGCTCGTCCAGAAGAAGAAGAGGAACTGGGAGGGAGGCCAGCGTGGCTGCAAGGGAGCAGGCGTGGGGTGACGGGTGAGGTGCAGTCACTGTGGGGCGCAGAGCAGGGGGCCTTCCGAGCTAGGATGTGGTATTGGAAGTGTTGTCCCAAGCACACTGGGACACAATAGAAGTGTCTTATGTGTCAAAAACAATCCCTCTGGCTGCTATGAGGCAGTGCTGGAGGCAGGGAGGGGCAGCTGGAGTGCCAGCCTGGCTGGTGGCATACTAGCAGGTGCCGGGTGGGCTTGAGCAGTGTGACAAACCAGACACGGCCCTGCCTCCAGGAGCAACTGGCCTGGGGACACTTAGGCTCTGTTTCCAGATGTCACTCTCGGATCTGGCCTGGGGTCCCCATGTGGGAGCAGCCTGATGACAGCGCTCAGCCCTGCACAATGCCTGCCCTGTGTGGCCTGCATATGTCCTTGCGGGCTGCCGGTGTCTGGAGAGAGAAGGATGACTAGAAGCCACATCTTCCATCAAGGTCAGCGGCTCTCTGCTCAGTAACGCATCCAACCGGTGACTTCCCCAGGTCCCAGCTCCTCCCCTCCCACCTGTCCGGCAGACTCTTCTCTGCCTTGATTCTCAGAGAATGACAGTCCCAGGAAGCTGTCTTTGGAGGGCCGGCTGCTCTCATGACTAGGGCCCTGTGACTGGCATTCAGTGGCCAAGGGCAGGGAGGCCATTTCTGGCCTGCTCATGCAAGAAAGTCCTGTCCCGAATGCCTCCTCTGAGTTATCTGCCAGCTCATGACCCCACAAATAATGCCAACTTGCCATTCTACTTTTTTGCACTCACCATTATATTTTCCTAAATCCAAAGCATTCAGTCTTTTGCAAGAGTCTTTGCCTAACATTTCTTCCCTCTCAGTCTACAAATATACACATATATGACAAATACAGGGGGTGAGCAGCAAGGTTTACATTCTCAGAGGTAAGAGTTCTCAAGCCCAGACGGCAGGCCTGCTCTTACTTGCTACTGATGCCCGGCACCTTCCACAGCCGGAAGCTCCAGTGGAGCTTAGTGAGGCCCTGAAGGGGCCAGACCGCAGCAGGCCCTTGGAGTCAGCGTAGAGTCAGCAGCATTCAGAACCAGGGAGTACTGAATGGCTCAAAGGGCCCAAGTGCCTGCCTCCAAAAGTGGGAGATGCTCAGGCCACTTGACCCAGGTCAGGGGGAATCGTGACACGCGGGAGGACTGGCAGAGACCCGAAGCAGCCTCCCGCACCTTCCCCTGCATTGCCTGCCCAGCACTGCTCACCATCCTCGGTGAGCATTCCCCAGCCAGATACCCAGCAGGAGCTGGAAGGGGCCAATGCCGTGGTTGGTCCCGGAAGGCAGGCGGGGAGGATGTGGGAGCTGAATTCCACATGACGGTGCAGCTGCAGCAGGGTGATGTCACTCGCCATGCGGTGCAACTTGTTATAGTCAGCGTGCACCAGGATCTTATTCACTGTCATCTGCTGGCTGTGCTTCGTGGGATGGCTTAGTTGGTTGTACCCAAGCAGGATCCGGTAATCAGATGGGCTCCTGGACCTGTCGTCGGGAGGCTGCTCTGAGTGCTGGGCCAGCACCCTTACCCCGGCTGCCCGCCTGGCAGGCACCCAGACCCCACCATCATTCCTGGGGGTTCTCTCTCCTGCCTTCCTCCTATTAGATAGCCCTGCTCTTGACATGAGCTTGAGGGCCTACAGCCTCAGGACATTTGACCTTGGAAGATTCCTGATGGCTTTCCCAGCATGCCCCAGACTCAAAGAGCAGAGAATCTTAGTGCAGAAAACACTGGGGGTGCATTATACTTCACCCCTTCATTTCAGAAGAGAAGAGACTTGGCTCATTCCTAGCTCTGACCAGAACCCTCCCGAGGCCCCATGGCCTACAGCGACTCTCAAAGACCCTATTTCCCTAGCCACCATGGTCCACCCGCTTCTCCCCAGACCTCACATACCACCTTCTCCTAAGGACAGGAACTGAGCAGGTATTTGTGGAGCACTGGGAGGAGTTCATGGAACTGAACTTCTTGTTTCCAGAAAACAAGTAACTTTCCAACCCACCGGTTCTGCCTGTGAGGCCCTCCTCCCTCCACACACCTGCATCCACCTCCCCCAAGGCCTTTTCTGCTCCGAGCCCCTGTCTGGCCAGGGTCTACCATGGTCCTTGGCTTGTGCCTCACTGTCCTGACCGGATGAGAAGCCTCAGGGTGGGGCGTGTATCTCTATGTCCCGCACAATGGCCTCACTTGAGGCCTGGCACCTGTGGGTGCTGAATACATGAGTGGGACCTGAGCAGGATGCTACAGCCAGCTATGTCCAAAGCTCTGGCTTCCTGGCTCAGAATTTCACATCCTCCCTCACTCCCTTTGGGCACACAGCGAGCCCAGGAAGCATCGGAGGAGGCACTTGTCTCCTGACCCTCTGCCTCTCACCTGCTGGACAGAGGCCATCTGTTTCATCCCTCACTCTGGTCTCTGTGGACAGTGGCACAAAGTTCTACAGAAGTGACAAAAAGCCCCTGGCGGCTGGACATGCAGAGTCACAGGACCCTTCTGGGGAAGAATGTGCCAGTATATGTGGGCAGCCAGGACCTAGAGGAGCCTCTGGCAGCTGTTCCCTGGACAGCCTGCTGGCTGGAAGGACCAGACGCCCCACCATGTGTGCCTGGCCCTGGGAAGCCCTGGGAGTGTCACTCTGTCTTATCACCTGAAGCGTGTGTCAAGTGTGTGGCCTGGGACACTGCATACCCACTACCATTTACACAAGAAAAATCGAGGCCCACTGAGATCTGGTGGATGGACTAGAGCCGGGCAAGACGCAGAAATCTAAGCTCATCCTGAGTGGAACCTTCGGATTTTGATTCCTAAAGTTTATAGCAGACGGGGAGTGGGCTGGAGGTGGTTCCCTTTAGAACTAAAGTCTGTTTTCCTCTATTTATTGATAATCCCAACTAGAGTGAATTGATTTTTATTTAGCTTTTTATTTTATTTTATTTTATTTTTGAGACAATGTCTGGCTCTGTGGCCCAGGCTGGAGTGCAGTGGCACAATCACAGCTCACTGCAGCCTTGACCTCCCTGGGCTCAGGTGATCCTCCTGCCTCAGCCTCCTCAGTAGCAGGGACCACAGACAGGCCCCAGCGTACCTGGCTAACTTTTGTATTTTCAGTAGAGATGGGGTTTTGCCCTGTTGCCCAGGCTGGTCTTGAACTCTTGGGCTCAAGCAATCCACCTGCCTTGGCCTCCCAAAGTGCTGGGATTACAGGTGTGAGCCACTGTGACAAGCCTCAACTATTTATTTATTACTTACTTATTTTTGGACTGGGTCACTCTGTCACCCAGGCTGGAGTGCAGTGGTGTGATCACAGCTCACTAGAGCCTTGACCTCCCAGGCCCAAGTGATCCTCCTCCAGGAGAATCTTCTCTGCCTTGACTCTCAGAGAATGACAGTCCCAGGAGGCTGCCTTTGGAGGGCCGGCTGCTCTCATGAATAGGGCCATGTGACTGGCGTTCAGTGGCCAAGGGCAGGGAGGCCAGCTGTGGCCTGCTCATGCAAGAAAGTCCTGTCCCGAATGCCTGCTCTGAGACATCTGCCAGCTCATGACCCCACAAATAATGCCAACTTGCCATTCTACTTTTTTGCATCATCATTATATTTTCCTAAGTCAAAATCATTCATTTTGCAAGTCTTTGCCTAACATTTCTTCCCTCTCTGTCTGCAAATAGACAAATATATTACAAATATACGGGGTGAGCAGCGAGGTTCCCATTCAAAATTTATTCATTTATTTGTCCCACTCATTTATGGGACCTCATGTATTCAGCACCCACAGGTGTAAGGCCTCAAGTGAGGCCATTGTGTAGGACAGAGATGCACACCCCACCCTGAGGCTTTTCATATGGTCAGGAAAGTGAGGCACAAGCCAAGGACCATGGTAGACCCTGCCCCAGACAGGGGATGGGAGCAGGAAAGGCCCTGGGGGAGGCGGATGCAGGCATGCAGGAGGAGGGCCCCACAGCTGGGACTACAGGCACACACCATCGGGCCTGGCTAGTTTTTGTAATTTTTGTAGAGATGAGGTGTCACTGTGTTGCCCAGACTGGTCTGGAATTCCCGGACTAATACAATCCTCCCATCTTAGCCTCTCAAACTGCTAGGATTACAGGTGTGAGCCACCACACCCGGCTCCATTTAGCTATTTCAAAGTCATGTGCATATAACGAGACAACCAAGTCATCTTAGCAGGTTGACCAATGTGGGGTGGGGTGGGGTGGGCATCCCCATGTCCGGAGTGAGAGATGAGGTAGGAGCCTCTGCCTGGGAGATGCCACACAGCTGGTCAGGAGACTGGAGCCGAGTGACTAACAGGGACGGCATTCCAGGCACGGGTGCACTGCTGGGTCAAAGGCACGACACCTGGGAGCAGCAAACTGTCCCGGAACAAAGCCTATAAAGAAAAAGCTGTGCCCCCCACTTTGGACTTCCGTCCTGCATGCCCTCCCACAGCAGGGCCCGCGGAGGGAAGACGCACAGTTGGAAGCAGTGAGCAGCAGAGGCCACCCAGTTGCTGTCGATGAGGGCAGCTCCGCAGATGTGCCTGCCTCGGTAGAGTACACTGGCCTGCCATGGCCACCGCTCAGGCTCCGCCCTCTGGCCGCCAAAGATCTTCCCGGTGGGCCTCCGGGAGGAATTCCCGCTGAATCTGGTCTTCCCACACACTGTGGAGACACCCAGCCATGAGGTGCCTGCATGAAGGACGCCAGGCTCTGGTTCCCCTAAATGTCAGCATCCACAGGACCCGGGGCCACCAGGCCCCTCCTTTCACTTCACAGGAGGGACATGCCCAAGGCCCAGGGTGAAGCCACGTGGCACTTGTGACAGCCCCGCCTGATGACCCGGGAGCACACAGCCCAAGGCCCCTGTGAGGGGAGACGGCCCGTGGGGCTGGAAGGTGAGCACTGGCCCCGGCTCTTCCAGGCCTCCAGGTGGTGTGTGATGGCGCAGACGCCGCTCCACTGGCGCGCGGCCCCTAAGCCGCTGTGCCCTCCCTCCCCCGCCCAGTGTTCTCCCAGGCTGGAGCGAATGGGAGACACTCCGCCCCAGCCGTCTGCAGTAGCATTTCCCCATCCTGGAAATGAAGGTGTGTGGGGCGCTGCCCGCGGGGCGGTGCACTACAGGGGCCTGAGAGCCAACCTGGAAGAGCCAGCTGGGAGCCCTCTCCCCTCCTTCCAAAGGCGCCTTCCTCCCGGGCCCGAGAGCCAGACCTGGCCCGGCCGGGCCCTCCTGGCTGGGTCAGCGTGGGGCGGAGCGGGAGGGCCACCAAAGGCGGGCGCCCTTGCGCCCAGCTCACCTGCGGAGAGGGACGGGGCGGACTGGACGCGCAGCGGCAGGAGGATGGGCCACAGCAGGGCGGCGGCCAGCGCGCAGTATCCCCGCCGGCCCCGTCCTGAGCGCTGTGCCCTGGAGTCCTCCATCCGGCCGGTGGCCGCGGCGTCCCCGATTGGGCGGAGAGCGCGGCGCGTGGCCAACCGCGGGGCTCCAGGAAACCGCCTGTGCGCCTCGGGGTACTGGGACCGGATCCCGCCAGGGCCGGTTCGGGGAACCCAGGCCTGTAGGAGGCAGAGGTCACTGGGAACCCCCAGAAGGTCATAGGGCCCCTCCTTCCAGGAGCCCTACTGTGCTGGGGAGACGTGAAGGCAGCTATGGTCCAAGCCCAGATATATGCAGTAATGGTGAAGGACAAGTGCTCACATCATGTCATCATGCATTTCCAGCTTGCTTTCCGAGTTCAGCCCAGCCCTCCATAAGGACGCCAGCTCTTGGGATTCGGTCAGGGCCACCAGGGACAATATAATATCCTTTTCTTAAACTCTGGCATGACACCGTCATGAGAGGGCTGTGACATCGCAGTCACAGTTTCCTCCACACTCAACAGGAGGGCCACAGATAGCAGCTGGGTGGCAGGGAGTCATCCTAGAATTCTGCCTATCACCGCCCAACCTCTGGCCTCCAGTGGCTCATGTCCCTCCCAAAACCCCAAAACGCATTCACCATACCTCAAAATTTCCAAGAGCCTCACCCTGTTACTGGAAAGGGGTCCTAATTCAGACATCAAGAGAGGGTTCTTAGATACTGCACAAGAAAGAATTTGGGGAGTCCATAAAGTGAAAGCAAGTTTATTAAGAAAGTAAAGGAATAAAAGAATGGATACTCCATAGGCAGAGCAGTCCTGAGGGCTGCTGGTTGCTTATTTTTATGGTTATTTCTTGATTATATGCTAAACAAGGGGTGGATTATTCATGAGTTTCCAGAGAAAGGGATGGACAATTGCCAGAATGGAGGGTTCCTCCCCGCTTCTAGACTATATTGAGTAACTTCCTGACCTTGCCTGAAACTGTCGGCTCTGGTGGGAGTGTCTCTCAGCATGCTAATGCATTATAGTTAGCATATAATGAACAGTGAGGACAACCAGAGGTCACTCTTGTCACCATCTTGGTTTTGGTGGATTTTGGCTGGCTTCTTTACCACAACCTGTTTTATCAACAAGGCCTTTAAGACTTGTATCTTTTGCCGACCTCCTGTCCCATCCTGTGACTTACAATACCTAACGTCCTGGGGGTTGGGCACAGTGACTCACGCCTGCGGTCCCAGCACTTTGGGAGGCCAAGGCAGGTGGATCACCTGAGGTCAGGGGTTCGAGACCAGCCTGGCAAACATGGTGAAACCTCATCTCTACTAAAAATACAAAAATTAGCACGGCATGGTGGCAGGTGCCTGTGGTCCCAGCCTCACAGGAAGCTAAGGCAGAAGAATCAATTGAACCTGGGAGGTGGAGGTTGCAGTGAGCCGAGATCACACCACTGCACTCCAGTTTGGGTGACAGAGCAAGACTCTGTCTCAAAAAAAAAAAAAAAAAAAAAAGCCTCACTGCAGCCCAGTAGGTCTCAACCTCATTTTACCCAGCCCCTACTCAAGATGCAGTTGCTCTGGTTTGAAAACCTCTGACAATCTCATTAGAGTCTCAACTTAAAATTCAAAGTCTCATCACCTAAATCTAAATAGAATTATCTCATCAGCTCAAAGTCCATAATCTCATCATTTAAATACTCCAAATAGAATATGGATGAGGTTCCCAGCTGTAATCTGCTAAATACACCCCTTGAGCACAATTCTTCCTCACCCGTGGACCTATGAAACTAAAGAAACTTCCTACCCCAACTCTCTGCTCATACAATGGCAAATCAGGCATAGGATAACGCTCAAAAGGAGGTTGGGGGATGGACAATAAAAAGCAGTCGCTGGTCCCTAAGAGCTTTTATCTCCTTCTGGACAAACTCCATTAGGTTTCGAGGCCTGGGAAAAAATTCTCCGTGGCTCTCAGCTCTGGTCATCCTTCCTTTTTTATGCCAAGCAACATGTTTGGATCTGAGTAGTTCTATTGCCTTGCTTCCTGCAGGTGGAATTCTGGGGGCCTTCTTTCACTACGTACTTTCTCTACCCCTGCCAGTAGGAGCTGGGAGTGTTCTGCTGACATAAACATCTCAAGAACCTAATGATCCTTTTAAGTGTGTTTCACCACTTTCGCTTCATTAGATAAGAGATAGTCCCTCCTCCACCTGGGCCTCTGTTGTGACTCTACCTCAAGGTCTTGAAAGGGCCCTTCCAATTGACTGACTATTCTGATCTCTTGGTTTTTCTGGGGTCTTAGCAGAACATTATAGTCTCAACCTTTTCTCTGTGCCGTGGTTTCAGCGACCGTCTCTGACTTTAAGCATCTTTTGACATCTGGAGAGGCTAAGAATTTTTGAAACCCTCCAGTCCTGGTTCCTTTTGGTTTAGAAGTTCTCCCCTCAATTTCTCTCTCTTTCCTGACATTTTCTGTAAGTAGCAAGGAGAAACCAGGTAGCACCTCAAAGCTTTGCTTAGAAATGTCCTAAGCCACATGAAACTGCCTTTGCAAAATTATAACTGTAAGAGAAATCTGACATAGTTGACTCCATCTTGCTTCTGACCTCCAAGCTGTCCTTGGTCATTCCTGGGGCTAAGCCAAACTAACTTTGAGAAGAATTTATAGTTTAATTTGAAAGCAAGGGTGATAATGGTCCCTTCCTAAAACTAATGCCTTCCTTCCTCAGGGACTGAAAACCACCTTTGGTAAGACTAATGAAAGGCCATAAGAATAGGATCATGGGAGGGGACTGAATTCTGGTAAGATAGGCATAGTGTCTATAATCCCTTACAGCTTTGTGATTCTCCAATTGCTCCTGTAGATAATGTTACTACTGTTGAACCTAAGATTGTTTTGCTTTTTTTCTTTAGCTTTTTTCAGACTGACCCCACCTGGACTTGTGACTCGTGATTCAAATGACCCTGTGGTCCCACCCAGAGGTGAACTCAGTGCACCGGGACCATTTTCCACACCCTATAATTTCATCTGCAACCAATCAGCTGCACTCCTTCCCTAATCCCCTGCCCATCAATTGTCCATAAAATCCCCTGGCTTCTGAGCCTTCAGGGAGACCCATTTGAGTGATAACTCCAGTTCTCCTGTGTGAGTTGGGCTTGGGTGAAAGAAAGTCTCTCCCTACTGCAATGCCACGGTCTCAGTAGATTGATTTTGTCTGTGCAGCAGGCAGGAAGCACCTGTCTGGCAATTACATGTATGTGCAAACAGGCCCCTGACAGTTTGCTCCCCACACAGCAGCTGGACAGTTTCTGCTGACACCATCAGGACCTACCCCATTTCCAGTAGCATGCCCCCCACCTCCTGAGCTGTCAACCACGGAAGCTTTAAAGTCTAGATTTCTATGCATGGTCTATCCAAGGAAGCAGAAGGTTTCTCTAAGGTAGTTTAAGTTTTTTAAATGATGTTCCTCGAAATATTTCCAGGCCCCACCCACTGCCCAGTTCCAAAGCTGCTGGCATATTTTTAAATGTTTCTTATGGCAGCACCTCATTCCTGGGACCGAAACTCCTATTAGTGTTCTGTGGCAGTGCAACACATTGCCACAAACCTAGTGGCTTAAAACAACGCAAATGTATCAGCACGCCATTCCCATGGGTGAGGAGTCTGGCGTGGCCCAACTTGGTTCTCTGCTGAAGGTTTCACGCTCAAGGTGCCCACTGGCCACAAGCTCTCTGAAGGCTCTGCAGAAGAATTTGCCTTCCAGCCCATTTAGGTTGTTGGCAAAATTCTGTTTCTTGCAGTTGAATGACCGAGGCTTTCATTTGCTTGTTGGGAGCCACTGTGACCTCTAGAGGCCGCTCGGCTACTTCCCACAGGCCGTCTCCCAATACCCAGCTTCCTCCTTCAGGGATGGCCCCAGGACCTCTTGCAGCAAATCCTCCTTAGGCTTTCAATCTCTGACTTCTCTGGGTCTATGACTTCCAGACCCAGATACAAAGGACTCCCATGATTTGATAAGACCTTTCAAGGACATCACCCTTCCTTAAACAATAATCTCCCTTTCTTAAAGTGCTATATAATTAACACAGTCATGAGACTGATAGCCAATTCACAGTCCCTCCCACCCTTGCAGGGATGAATTATGTAGGCTGTGGGTTGTTGAGGGTTATCTTAGAATTCTGCCTACCACAGTCTACTATGAGACAGATTCTGCTAATGCAGACACAAGAGTTTCACTCAAAAGGTCAACTTCTAGCAGAATATGCAGAAAAGTAAGTTGATCATTTCTTTTCTTTTTGAGATGGAGTCTTGCTCTGTCAACCAGGCTTGGGTACAGTGGCTTGATCTCTGCTCACTGCACCTCAGCCTCCCAGACTCAAGCGATTCGTCTTCCTCAGCCTCCTGAGGAGTTGGGATTGCAGACACATGCCACCACACCACGCCCATATGTATTTTTAGTAGAGACAGGGTTTCACCATGTTGGCCATGCTGATCTCGAACTCCTGACCTCAAGTGATCCATCTGCCTCCACCTCCCAAAGTGCTGGGATTACAGGCATGAGCCACCATGCCCAGCCCCCTCCCCATTTTTCTTCTTTTTTTTTTTTTGAGGCAAGAGTCTCACTCTTGTAGCCCAGGCTGGAGTGCAATGGTGCGATCTTGGCTCACTGCAACCTCTGCCTCCCAGGTCCAAGCTATTCTCCTGCCTCAGCCTCTCGAGTAGCTGGGATTACAGATGTCCCCCTCCACACCCAGCTAATTTTTGTATTTTTTGTAGAGACAGGGGTTTCACCACACTGGTCAGGTTCGTCTTGAACTCCTGACCTCAGGTGATCTGCCTACCTTGGCCTCCCAAAGTGCTGAGATTATGGGCATAAGCCACTGCACCTGGTCAGTTGATAATTTCAATGTACTGTGAAAAGAATCAAAGTCAACATAGGCACAAGAGTCTCAGGTTTACACATGGAGCAATGATGTGTTTCTAAGTCATCTACTTTTATCTACCCTTTACAAAATACTTGATCTTTTTATACTCTCTGAACGAATTTTTTCTTTCCTTTTTTTTTTTTTTTTTCTCCTCGTTTCAAGTTTTAATCAAAGCTTGTATATAAGGTTACTTTATTCCCGCATCTTCTGAATTGTTTCTTCCTTGTATTTGCCCTTTTCCTTTCCTACTTGGCGAGATTTGGCTTTCCGTTCAAGGATCTTTTTGCAGTCTTTGTCCAGTTTTAGCCTAGTGATAACCACCTTGCTGGGTGAATGCCTACATGGACAGTCGTGCCATTAGCCTTTTCCCGCTGCACCCGTTCAATGTAGATTACGTATTTCTTCCTGTAAACCTGGACTACTTTGCCAATCTGCTGACCTTTCTAGTGTCCTCGTATAGCCTGAACGTCATCATCCTTTCGGATGGGCATGAATGGCACCTTGTACTTCTGTCTCAGCTCTTTGGAAAGAGGGGAGGACATAATCTTCCCGCGAATGTGGGAAGGTGCATTGAAATGCCTTTTGCGATTCTTGCTTCGGTCGGAAGTCACAAAGGGATTGAACTTCATTTTGGCAGCTCCTGCTTAGGTGATGGCCGCAAAAGGGAAGAGCTCTTTCCTTTTTTTTTGAGACATAGTTTCGCTCTTGTTACCCAGGCTGGAGTGCAATGGCACGATCTCTGCTCACCGCAACCTCTGCCTCCTGGGTTCAAGCAATTCTCCTGCCTTAGCCTCCCGAGTAGCTGGGACTACAGGCCACGCCACCATGCCCAGGTAATTTTTTTGTATTTTTAGTAGAGACGGGGTTTCACCATGTTGACCAGGATGGTCTCGATCTCGACCTCGTGATCCACCCGCCTCGGCCTCCCAAAGTGCTGGGATTATAGGCGTGAGCCACTGTGCCCGGCCTTGAACTAATTTTTTCTTTGTAAATCATACATCTGAAAAGAGGTTAATATCCAAAATGTTTTATTAAACTTCTATAACTGAACAACAAAAATCAAAGACCTCAATTCAAAAACTGGCAAATGACTTGAATAGACCTTTTTTTTTTTTCAAGACAGTTTCAGTCTTGTCGCCCAGGCTGAAGTGCAATGGCAAAATCTTGGCTCACTGCAATCTCCATCTCCCAGGTTCGAGTGATTCTCCTGCCTCAGCTTCCCGAGTAGCTGGGATTACAGGTGCCCACCACCATGCCCAGCTAATTTTTTAAAATTTTAAGTAGAGACAGGGTTTCAGCATGTTGGCCAGGCTGGTCTCAAACTCCTGAACTCAGGTCATCTGCCCGCCTCGGCCTCCCTAAGTGCTGGGATTACAAAAGTGAGCCAATGCACCCAGCCGTGAATAGACATTTCTCTAAAGAAGACATGCAAATAGCCAATAGCATATGAAAAGATGCTCAACATCAGTAATCTTTAGGGAAAGGCAAATCAAAACAATGAAATACCACTTGACAACCCTTGGGATGACTACCATTAAAAACACAGAAAATAAAAACTGTTGTTGAGGATGTAGAGAAGCCAGAACCCTCTGCACTGCTGTTGAGAATCTAAAATGCTGCAGCTGCTATGAATGCCAGTTCCTCAAAAACATTGAACATCAAATTAAAAAATAAAACTTAAACTTCATTTAAAAATTAAACTTAAAGTTAGGACAGTTCCTCAAAAAATTAAACAGAATTAGCCTATGGTTCAGCAATTCCACTTCTGGGTATACACTGGAAGAATTGGAAGCAGGGTCTTAAAGAAACCCAGTTTGTCACCGGGCGCAGTGGCTCACACCTGTAATCCCAGCACTTTGGAAGGCCAAGGCGGGTGGATCACGAGGTCAAGAGATCGAGACCATCCCGGTCAACATGGTGAAACCCCATCTCTACTAAAAATACAAAACATTAGCGGGGCATGGTGGCGCGTGCCTGTAATCCCAGCTACTCAGGAGGCTGAGGCAGGAGAATTGCCTGAACCCAGGAGGCGGAGGTTGCGGTGAGCCGAGATCGCGCCATTGCACTCCAGCCTGGGTAACAAGAGCGAAACTCCGTCTCAAAAAAAAAAAAAAAAAAAAAAAAAGATACAGTTTGTCTGCCTAGAAGCTTCATTCACAAAGCCCAGAGGTGGAATCAACCCAAGCGTCCATCTGTAAATAAATGGATAAATAAAATGTGGTGTAAACATACAGTGGGATAGTATTCACCCTTGAAAAGGAATGAAATTCTGATACATTACATGGATGAACTTTAAAGACATGATGTTAAGTGAAAGAAGGCACCTGTGGGGCCCCACTCCTGTGAGGTGCCTCGAGAGGCCCTGAGAGGCCAGAGTCCTGGGGACAGGAAGTAGAATGGTGGGGACTGCAGGGAGGGGAGTGGGGAGTTCGTGTTGAATGGGACAGAGCGTCAGTTTGGAAAGATGAAAAAGTCCTGGAGGCAGATGGCGGTGATGGTGCACAACAACGTGAATGTACTTCTTGCCACTGAACTGTACACTTAAAACTGGTTAAAATGACAAATTTATGTTATTATGTATATTTTACCACAATTTAAAAAATACCAGAAAAAAAGTAATGCGCCCCTCCCCAATGTAGCCAGAAGTGTAGAGGATGAGACTGAGAATTTTATAGGGACGCTGGAAGGAGTGGGCAAGGCAGGAAGCCTGAGGGGGCCGCAGAGGAGGCGCCCAGTGTGGGGTGCGGAGGTGTCACAGAGGGTGGGTGACACTGGGTGGGACCGAAACATACTAGGTGGGTGGGTGAGGACCAAGGTGGCCTCGCCCTGGGGGGCTGCAGGTATACTGTCTTCAGGGTAGAGAAAGGGGCTTTGGAGAGCTGTGATGCTGGAATGCACTGCCCACCATCTGGGCTGTTCCTCAGGTGTCCAGGGACCACACCTCCCACACCACGTCACCTCATAATGCACATTGTCATTTTGCAGATGAGGAGCCTGAAGCCAACGAAAACCCACCTTGTGTGGGGAGCGCGGGGTGGGCAGGCCTGCCGGCCACCTGCCCCTCTGCGTCCTACTGCTGGCCCTAACCACGACCCCACCTGCCTGGTCCCACACTGCTCCCAAGGGGGTGCAGAAGATGGATACTGTTCCGCCTGCACGTGGGACGGGGCTGCCACAGTCATGAGCTGGGTGGCCCTACGGAGGAGGAAGTCCTGGTGACAGCCTGTAGTGCTGTGAGCAGAGGTGGGACGCTGGGCAGACTGTGGGCACTCAGTGGGGCAAGTGCCCTGAGGCCTCACAGCTGCCCCAACGCTCCTTCTCCTTACAGATGAGGAGCTGGCCTCACCCAGTGGCACAGTGACCTGCAGGCAGGGTCAGGGCAGGACTGGGCCTCCGCGGGCGGGCTCTGGTGACCACTGCCCACACGGTCTGTCTCCACAGGCTCAAGGTGCCACGGGGCTGTGCTCCCTCAGGCCCCGGTCCTGGACAGGCAGCGCCTTTCTCTTCTCATTGCATTCTCACCACCAGATGGGTTTTTGCTCTTCCCCTCTTCTCCACGAATAAGTTGCTCTGAGCTTGCCACGAGGTGGCAGCGTTAAACTGTTTGATAGGGTCCTAATCAGCTTGTAGGCCCAGGACCTAAAATCACAGCCCCAAACCCTGGACTGGTACCTTCTCTTCCCTCCATTGGCAGCCTCAGTGTACTTCTGGCTCCTGCATCCCCCTTCAAGCCATCCACACCACCCCAGGCCCGCAAGAGCATCCTGTTTCTCCTCCTCTCGTGGAGAAGGAAAGTTCACTCTTTCCAGGATTGCCTTTAGCACTTAGCGGGGATGTTTGAGCCCCCTCTATTCCTCTGTGGGTCCCTGATGTGCCAGCCACCTTTCTCACTGTATTCATCAGGGTTCTCCAGAGGGACAGAACTAATAGGATAGATAGATCGATAGATTGATAGATGATATATACATACACACAAAAGGGTGGTTATGAAGGAGAAATTGACTCATGATCATTAGGTGAAGTCCCCACAATAGGCCATCTATAAGCTGAGGAGCAAGGAAGCCAGGAGTGGCTGTGTCCAACTTCAGAAACCTGGAAAGTGGGAAAGCCAACAGTGCAGCCTTAAGTCTGTGGCCAAAGACCCAAGAACCGCTGGCATAAGTCCAGTCCAAAAGCGGAAGAACTAGGAGTCTGACGTTCGAGAGCATGAAGCGCTCAGCACGAAGAAAGATGAAGACCGGGAGACTTAGCAAGTGAGCTGTTTCTAGCCACCGCTGGCAGCTGATTGAATGGTGCTCACCCACACTCTATATGGGTCTTCCTCTCCCAGTCCACCTACTCAGATGTTAATCTCTGCTGGCAACACCCAGAAACAATACTTTGCATCCTTCGATCCAATCAAGTTCTCTACTGGCACCTTGGGGCAGAGGCCATGTCTCACTAGTGTTGATGACAGCCTGGGCAGTGGGGGAGGTTGCTCCCTGAGGGCTCTGCAACTGCCTTCTCCTCCCTAGCCATGGTGGCGGGGCTGACGGAAAGCACTCACTGCCCTCCATTCCAGAGAGATGCTGTGCAGGATCAGGAAGAACAGAGGGGCAGGCTGAGGGGGCAGGCTGACAGTGCCACCCCACACTGAGCACCCTTGTGTAGAGCCTCCCCTCTGAGGCCGAGGTTGCTGTCCTATGGTCCCTTGATGCCTTCAGATCATCTACAGGTGTGCAGGCTATGTTCCCCTCTATGTTGAGAGTGAGGGGTGCCACTACCCTGCCTGCATGTTGTCTGAGAGAGGAAAGTGCTCTTACTCTTTGGAGGTAGTTCCAGAGGACTTGGTTGCTGATGTTGGAGGCAAAGAATCCGTTCCCGGTCTCAGCTATATTTGAAGAAGCCCTCAGTGCCTGACTGGACAGAGCAGGTTCCAGAAAGTGGCAGGTGAAGACACCGGGAGAAGTGGGGCCGTCCACTCCTGCTGGCATCCGATGTGCTGGTGCTGCAGGGATGGTGATGACAGATGGCTGTCCTACCATGTGTCCAGGCAGGGAATACAGCTCCTTATGCTACCTACAGCACAACGCATCTAGAGCCAACCAGGAACCCACCTCCTCCTCAGTGCAGAGGGTCCATCTCCAAAATGGTGCCTGAATGAACTTAGCAAATCTCACAGCACTTGACAGGAGACTGGCCCACCCTGGAGGGCCCCGGATCCTCCGGGTGTCCCCTGGTCACTCCGGCAGGGCCTTCTCACACACTGCTGGGGAGCATGGGGTGGATGCTGTGGGGGGATGAGGAGGCACCTCTTGCACAGCTGACCTTATGATTCCTCCTGCTGGGGAAACATCCTAGGTGGACATTCAGACTCCACCTAGCAACCTTGTCACTGCCCTGCTCGTAAGACTGGAAAAAGCAGAGACGTCCATCGGGAAGCAGCAGGGAAATAAGTGGTGAGGAAGCTGGAGAAGGGAATGCTGTAGAGCATTTTCATAGAATGAACTAGGTCTGTGAATGGCAAGAGAGCTGGCCTGGAAGGTGGGCTATTGAGTGGAAAATGCCAGCAGTAGAATGAAGAAACCGCACCAAACGTAGAACCAATGCTAGATGCAGTTCAGGGACCCTGTATTTGCAGCAAAAGTTCAAAAACCTGGGCAGGAGGAATATACGGTAAGTTCAGGGTAGACGCTGCCTCCGCGCACGGAGGGAGAGAACAGACCAGGAGGAATATACGGTAAGTTCAGGGTGGACGCTGCCTCCGCGCACGGAGGGAGAGAACAGACCAGGAGGAATATACGGTAGGTTCAGGGTGGACGCTGCCTCCGCGCACGGAGGGAGAGAACAGACCAGGAGGAATATACGGTAAGTTCAGGGTGGACGCTGCCTCCGCGCGGGGAGGGAGAGAATAGGCCAGAGGATGGTGACAAAGGGGACGGTAACTGTATGTGAGAGGTTTTGCTATGCTAAAAAATGTATATGATAAGCAATATGTATTTACATGTAAATATAGTTATATATAGTTTTATGTAACATAAAACGTTATATAAAAATAACTGGAAGCAGGCCGGACGTAGTGGCTCATACCTGTAATCCCAGAACTTTGGGAGGCCGAGGTGGGTGGATCACTTGAGGTCAGGCGTTCAAGACCAGCCTGGCCAATATGGTGAAACCCTGTTTCTACTAAAAATACAAAAATTAGCCAGGGGTGGTGGCACACACCTGTAATATCAGCTACTCAGGAGATTGAGGCAGGAGAATCGCTTGAACCCGGGAGGTGGAGGTTGCAGTGAGCCGAGATGGCACCACAGCACTCCAGCCTGAGCAACAGAGCAAAACTCCATCTCAAATAATAATAATTGGAAGCAAATAGGGAAAAAAAAACGAACATTTGCTAATCCTGGATAGTGGGTCCATGAGTGTCTGCTAATCCTAGCCTACATTTCTCAGTGCATTTCAAATACCTCACCGTGCTAATAAAAGAACAAAGTGATTGCTATAATTGTTGTTTGGTTTTTTTTGGTCTGGAAATGGAGTCTCACTCTGTCACCAGGTTGGAGTTAACGTCAACCTCCTGGGCTCAAGTGATCCTCCCGCCTCAGCCTCCCAAGTAGCTGGTACTACAGGCATGCATCACCAGGCATGGCTATGCTTTTAATTTTTAAAATTTTTTTGGAGAGACAGAGTCTCACTATTGCCAAGGCTGTCCTCAGACTCATGACTTCAAAGTTCTGGACTCAAAGGATCCTCCTGCCTCGGGCTTCCAAAGTGCTGGGATTACAGGCGTGAGCCACCGTGCCCGGCCTTTTCAGTATATTTCAAATAGTTCACAGTGCTAATAAAAGAGTGCTTACAATGCGCTTGCGGTAAATTAATCTTTAAAGATAAATGAACACAACAGGCCAAGACCTGCATGGCAGGAGTGCTCCAGGCAGAAGGGCAGCAAGCATGTGGACTCTAGGCTGGGCACCGGTGGGGTATGCTGAGCAGAGGACAGTGGGTGGGGCAGCCGCTGCTCTGCAGGGAGGGTAGCCACAGGGCTTTGCAGACCAGGACACCAGCTGAGATAACCTAATTATTATCCAGACTTTGTGGACCTTCAGGAGGGGTGGACATGGGGATGAGAAGAAAAATACGGTCATCGACTAAAGGCTTTTCAAAGGCTTCACTTGTATGCTAAAATCCAATAAAATAGGCCTGGTGTGGTGGCCCACACCTGTAATCCCAACACTTTGGGAGGCCAAGACGGACGGATCACCTGAGGTCAGGAGTTCAAGACCAGCCTGACCAACATAGAGAAACCCGGAGTAGTCTCCTGAGTAGCTGGGATTACAGGTGCGTGCCACCACACCTTGCTAATTTTTGTATTTTTAGTAGAAACGGTTTCATCATATTGGCCAGGCTGGTCTTGAACGCCTGACCTCAAGTGATCCACCTGTCTCGGCCTCCCAAAGTGTTGGGATTACAGGTATGAGCCACCACGCCCGGCCTGCTTCCAATTATTTTTATGTAATGTTTTATGTTACGTATAACTAGATATAAATATATTTACGTGTAAATACATATTGCTTATTTTTTTGTAAAAATACAAAAAAATTAGCTGGGCATGGTGGCACTTGCCTGTAATCCCAGCTACTCAGGAGGCTGAGGCAAGAGAATCACTTGAACCTGGGAGGTGGAGGTTGCAGTGAGCCAAGATCATGCCATTGTACTCTAGCCTGAGCAACAAGAGCAAACTCTGTCTCAAAAAGGAAACAAAACAAAACTGCACCACCCCAGTCAGTGGATAAACAAAATGTCACTCTGCCGTGGAGAGAAGGGCAATAGAGATGCTAGTGTATGTAGCAGGAGCAGGAGGAAGGCCAGTTGCATGCCAGGAAGGACCAAATGCCATTATCATCCTTGCCAGTGCTCCCAGGTACATACAATCATTATATTTATCCTTCCCAGAATTGACTGGGCACGTCTCTGAGCCAGCAGCCACCATGTGAAGTGGAACTGGGGCATGGAGCCAAAGACACCCAGCCCTGCAAGGAGCTGAGCTCAGTGTGGTAGAGGGGTTCTGGCCAGCAACTGAACGAGAGGAGGGGGGATTAGTGGGGGGCTATGGGAGCTATCAGAATTAGTTTATCTTTAGCAGTATATATTATTTAATTTTTAAAAAAATCCTGGTTTAACCAAAAGATGCAGCAACACTCCAATACCCAAAACTCCAACACTTTGATACGGATTGGAAATCTAATTGTAAAGATGTCAATATGCTCAAAATCTCTCAGATCTCCAGGAGTGTTCCAGAAAAGCATCGTACCTCTGACATTCCTGATCAATCTAGAACCTGGCTTTGGAGGAGCACTCCTCTTCCCTACCCCTGGTCCATCTCAAGGACACCTCCCTCTGCTTCCAGGCCTCCTCCAGCCCATCGTCCACCTGGATGTACACTCTAACCTTGCAGATGCTGAGTTTAGTCTTGTTGCTCTGCAGCTTAAGTTGCTTCTCTCCATCTTCCTGTCACAGCCATGTGAAGTGCCATGGCATAGCCCTGGCCTCTGCTCAAACTGAGTCTTTGGCCTGAGATTTCCTCCTCATCCTCCCCCCCACCCTCCATGTAAATCTGCTAGTCTTAAAGACAAGCTATTTTTTTATCTGGTCTGGCATTTACCTCTCTGTACAATAGGCACTGGGGGTACACTGGTGGGCAGAACAGACACAGCTCCTGCCTTTGTGGAGCTGAGCCTGATAGCAAGGGCAGGAATAAACCACACATTAAACATTAAGAAAAATTGTAGTCAAAGGTATAAGAGAAATAAAGGGCAATATATGAGTACAGGCATATCTTAGTGCATACAAGGATGTACCATAATAACTGATGATGGTGGCCAAACTAAACAACAGATTTTCCTTGTAGATGAAACAGCCTTCTACTGAAAGAAGATACTGCCAGCCTGGCCAACATGGAGAAATACTTTCTCTACTAAAATACAAGAAAACAGCTGGGTGTGCTGGTGCATGCCTATAGTCCCAGCTACTAGGGAGGCTGAGGTGGGAGAATCACCTGAGCCTGGGAAGTCAAGGCTCCAGTGAGCTGTGATTACACCACTGCATTCCAACCTGTGTGAAGAGAGTGAGACTCTGTCTCAAAAACAAAAACAAAACAAATCAAAACAAACAAACAAACAACAACCCCCCCGAAAAAAAGAAAAAAGATGCTACCATCTAGGACTTTCATAGCTAGAGAGAAGTCAATGTCTGGCTTCAAAGCTTCAAAACAACAGACTGACTCTCTTTTTAGGAGTTGATGCAACTGGAAACTTTAAGTTAAAGCCAATGCTTATTTACCATTCTGAAAATCAGAGGACCCTTAAGAATTATGCTAAATCTACTCTGCCTGTGCTCTGTCAATGCAACAACAAAGCCTGAGTGACAGCACATCTGTTTACAGAGTGGTTTGCTGAATACTTTAAGCCCACTGTTGAGACCTACTGCTCAGGAAACAAAATTCCTTTCAAAATATTACTGCTCATTGACAAGGCACACAAGAGCTCTGGTGGAGATGTATAAGGAGGCTAAGGATTTTGTGCTTGCTAACACAACATTCATTTTCTCAGCCCATGGACCAAGAATTAATTTCAACTTTTGTCATATTATTTAAGTAATACATTTCATAAGGCTATAGCTGCCATAGATGGTGATTTCTTTGATGGATCTGGGCAAAGTAAATCGAAAGCCATCTGGAAAGAATTTACTATTTTAAATGCCAATAGGAACATTCATTATTCATGGTAGAAGGTCAAAATATCAACAGTAACAGGTGTTTAGAAGAAGTTGTTTTCAACCCCCATGGATAACTTTGGGAGGTTCAAGACCTCAGTGGGGGACGTAACTGCAGATGTGGTGGAAATAACAGGAGAACTAGCATTAGAAGTGGGGTCCAAAGATGTGACTGAATTGTTGCAATTTCATGATAAAACTGTAAGAGATGAGGAGTTGCTTCTCATGAATGAGCAAAGAAAGTGGTTTAATAAGATGGAATATGCTCCTGGTGAAAATATTGAAATATTACATCCATTTCATTGATAAAGCAGCAGCAGAACTTGAGAAGATTGACTCCGGTTTTGGAAGACGTTCTATTTACTGTAGATAAGATGCTATCAAACAGCATTGCATGCCATGGAGAAATCTTTCATGAAAGGAAGTCAATCATGCAACAAATCTCTTTATTTTCAGAAATTGCCCCTGTCACCCCAGCCTTCAGCAATCACCACCCTAATCAGTCAGCAGTCACCAACATCGAGGCAAGGCTCTCCACCAGCAAAAAGATAATTTGCTGAAGCCTCAGATGATAGCTTTTTTTTTTTAGCAATAAAGTATATGAAAATTAGGATATATACATTGAGTTTTTTAGACATAGTGCTATTGCACTTATTAGACTACATTAAAGTGTAAACGTAACTTTTATATGCACCGAGAAACTAAAAAAAATCGTGTGACTTGATTTCTTGTGATATTCACTTTACTGAGCTGCTGTGGAACCAAACCTACGCTGTCTCTGAGGTATGCATGTATAATGCAGGGAACCGAGGTTCATTCTAAGGATCAGAAGACATTTTCCAGAAGAGTCATTCAAACTGGGATCTGGCTGAGCAGAAGTAAAATGTCTGAAAAGGGTAGCAATGTCCCCAGATAACAAAGGTTGTGCATGCTTTAAGAAGTAGAAGGGAGACGAGAGAGCTGGAGCACAGAGGACTGATGTGGGAGGGACAAGGGATAGTGATATAGTTTGGATGTTTGTCCCCTCCAAATCTCATGTTGAAATGTGATTCTGAATGTTGAAGGTGGGGCCTGGTGGGAGGTAATTGGATCTTGGGGGCAGATCCCATGATTTGGCATCATCCTTTTGGGGATAAGTGAGTTCTCAGTTAGTTTATGTGAGATCTGGTTGTTTAAAAGTCCAGGAACTCCCCACACACCTTGCTTCCACTCTTGCCATGAGACATGCCTTCTCCCCCTTTGCCTTCCACCATGATTGTAAGCATCCTGAGGCCCTCCCCAAAAGCAGATGCTGGCACCACGCTTCCTGTACAGCCTGCAGAACCATGAGCAAAAATGAAACTATTTTTTATAACTCACCCAGCCTCAGATATTTCTTCATGGGAATGCAAGAATGGTCTAATACAGATGAGCTGCAATAGGATTTGTGCATTAAGACCAAGATTTTCGATTTCATCTTAAGAGCAATGAGAAATCAGTGAGAAGTTTTATTTCACACGGGATAATCGCCATCACGAGATGATAATGATGGTGAAGAGGAGGAGATGATGGTGATGATGATGGCAGTGAGAATAGTGATGGATGGTGCCGATGAAGATAGGGATGATAATTATGGCGGTAATAACAACGGTGGTGGTGATGATATGGCTGCTATGGGTTGAATGTGTTTCTTAAAGTTCATGTGTTGGAAACAATCCCTAATGCAACAGTGTTGAAAGGTAGGACCGTTAGGGGGTGATTAAGTAATGGGGGCTCTGACCTCATGAATGAATTAATGGTGTTATAATGGAAGTGGAAGTGGTTAATTATCTTGGGAGGGGGTTCTTGATAAAAGGATGAGTTTGGCCTCCTTCTCTTCTCTTTCTCCCATGTGCTGTCTTGCCCTTCCACCTTCCATCATGGTATGACAAGCAAGAACGCCATCACAAGATGCTGGCAACTTCATCTTGAACTTCACAGCCTCAAGAACTGTGAGAAATAAATCTCTGGTTTTTTTTTATAAATTACCCAGTCTCAAGTATTCTGTGATAGTAGCATTAAACAGACTATGACAACGGTGATGGTGGTAATGTGATGATGGTGATGGTGATAGTGATGAAAACGTAAAGGTAATGAAGATGTGTTGACTGATACTGATGGAGATTATGATGGTGATGAAGAGTCCAGTACCAATGCCAGCCAGGAAGGTAGAAAGATCATTCAGGAAACAGATGGCCTGAGGATGGAAATAACACAGGATTTGGAGTGAGACATGCCTATTCTCTGCCACTTATTTGCTAGATGGCTTTGGGAAAATTAATTGGCCTCATATGCACATCAATTTCCTGATCCTCAGCAGGCTTCCGGAGGATGAAAGGAAATGTAAAATGGCACCCAGAATTTGCCACGTCAGTTCTCTGCCACACATGCACGTACCCAGGTGCGGTGATGAGGGCCCAGGGGTGGAGATTTTCTGTCTCCTGCAGCTAGGTCAGGTGATATGACCAGTTGCTGAGGGACATTGTATTGCTGCCAGGAGACCAGCAGCCCCTGTTTAGATCATCCTTTCCAACCTGGTAGTCCTGGCTGCCAGCTGCCTTTGGGAGCTCCTGTGTGATGGGAGGCCCAGCTGGAAGTCTCAGTCACCTCTGCCAGTGCCCACTGCCCACACTCTGACCCCTTGAGCATCAACCTGACACCACGGTGAGTATCTCCTGCTGCCATCACTGGGGGACACAGCAACAGGGTCTGCAAGTCTCAGGAAAGATGGCTTCTTACACTGAACTCTCTCAAAAGGTGACCTTAGGCAAGGCACTTAACCTCCCTGGGCTTCAGTTTCCCACAGATAGCATGTCATTTCTGTGAGATGTGCCCAGTGCCTGTACAGAAGGGGCTCCACGATGAGGCCGTGGGTGGTCACTGTTACTATACCTCAGCAGGAGGACCCAGGAGCATGTCCATTCTGAGGTTTGAACATGTTTGCATTAGTCACGCCTACAGCCTCAGTTTACCTCCAGCTTCCTAGAGGGCAGGGACACTCCAGCATCTTCAGGCTCTTGAAGTGCTACGGATGGCTGAGATTCGACTTCCAAATTTATGTTCAGATTCACCAGCCTGTGCTACACACCCACCCTGCGTCTGCACCCACGGCCAGCAGGCCTGTCCTGCCCTGTGATCACAGGAACGGGGCAGAGCAGTTAAAGGCTGTGGGGTCCTAACCAGGGCTGGGTGATCTCACCTCTGGGGTTGATTACAGTACAGAAACTAAGGGTGGTTCTGAGAAAGCTCATCCTCCCTTCAGGAGAAACCATGATGCCGTAAGACGGACCCCGCCTCCCTGTCCCGGCCCCCACTCCATTGAGCCTCTGTCTGCATTTTCCCAGGAGGGCAGCCTAGATAGGGGACCTCGGCAAGTGAGACCAAACTGATGTTCCCATCGGGGCAGCATCCTCGCGGTGCTCTGACATTGTTTTATGGGCTATTTAAGTCCTAAGATGATTCTCAGCAGGAGGCATGTTCAGTATCCTCTTTCTTTCTTTCTTTTTTCTTTTTCTTTCTTTCTTTCTCTTTCTTTTCTTTTCTTTCTTTCTTCCTTTCTTTCCTTTCTTTCTTTTTCTTTTTCTTTCTTTCTTTTTTTTTTTTTTTGCGGCTCTTACACCATGGGAGATAGCACTTTCCGCATGAAGTTGTTTTTTGCCACCGGCCATAAGAACGATTTCGCTCACAGCTACATTTTTACTGAGGGGTTGTCATTTAACGAGTTTCCCTCCCCCAGAGAATCTGCATTCTAAGACGCCAAAGGCCGGCGAGGGTCGTTCTGCTGGGCTGGACAGCAGAGAGAGCCTTGGCCTTGGCCCAAAGCCCTGCAGCACACAGAGCGCCCGCGCAGAGGGCGTGACCTGCGAAGGGCTGCGCTCCCTCTCCCGGCCTGGGACCGATGAAAGTGCAGGGGGCCCACAGGGAGTGCAGGCCAGGGCAGCTGGGGCAGGGAGACGGAGTCCGCCCTGTGGCCTCGCGGGTTCTCGGGAAGAGGAGATGGGCTTTCTCAGAACCACCCTTAGCTTCTGTACCGTAATCGGCCGTGAGGGCGCAGGCGCTGCTGCTCCCGGCAGCTGCTATAACAGACCCTCAGAGGAGAACCCGGTTCCGGGCTGCGGCGGGCGTGGTCTGGGGCTGTTCTGGGCGTGGTTCCTGGGCTGCGGCGGGCGTGATCCGGGTCTGTTCTTGGCGTGGTCCGGGGTTGTTCCGGACGTGGTCCCTGGCTGCGGCGGGCGTATTCCCCAGGCTGAGATGGGCGTGGTCCGGGGCGGTTCTGGGCGTGGCTCCGGCCTGCAGCGGGCGTAGTCCCCGGGCTGAGATGGGCGTGGTCCCTGGCTGCGGAGGGCGTGGTCCGGGGCGGCTCTGGGCGTGGCCCCGACCTGCCCCTGGCGTATTCCCCAGGCTGAGATGGGCGTGGTTCCTGGCTGCGGCAGGCGTGGTCTGGGGCTGTGGTGGGCGTGGTCCCCGGGGTGAGATGGTCTTGGTCCAGGTCTGCGGAGGGCGTGGTCCGGGGCGTTTCTCGGCGTGGCCCCGGCCTGCAGCTGGCGTTCTGGGTGTGGTCCCCGGGCTGAGATGGGCGTGGTCCCTTGCTGCGGAGGGCGTGGTCCCCGGGGTGAGATGGTCTTGGTCCCGGTCTGCGGAGGGCGTGGTCCGGGGCGGTTCTGGACGTGGTACCTGGGCTGCTGTGGACATGGTCTTGGGCTGTGACTAACATGGTCCCCGGGCAGCAGTGGACATGGTCTCACCCCCAGCATCTGATATTTTTGCCTCTCTCTGACCCTAAAAATATCCTCCCTCTTCCCACGCGGCTCCTGCCTTCTGGAGCAGTCGGCCAGGCCGGCGGCGGGTGTTGGGCAGGGCTCTCAGGCTGCCAGCAGCCAAGCGCAGCCGGTTCTGCAGTGATGGCAGAGGATCTGTGGGCTGAGGGGACCAAGCCTCGGAGGATGCTGTAAGTGGGAGACCTAACACTGACTCAGCATCTACCTCAGGCTATGCACTGTGCTGAGTCCTTCACCTCTGGGCTTCCGCAACATTTCCATGAGGTCAGTGTGGATGGCACTCGTGTTTCACAGATAAGGAAACTGGAGCAGAGCTTTTCAAGGCCACGCAGCCAGCACCTCGAGAGTGGGAGGATTCACCTGAACTGGATCCCCGAACACCACTAGCCGTCCTGGCCGCTGGCTCTGCCTGAGTTCACCCCACCATCTACACCCCCGACAAGCCGTGCCTGGGGAGCTTGCCTTCTGCTCCTCCCCACTAGCACCTATGAGGTCTCTGCCTCCCAGGCCTTTTCCTCCCCAGAGGAAGGGACATTTCCATTACACAGCGACCCTACAAGTCAGCTGAGGTTTTAGGGGCAGGGAACACTCTCACATGGAGCCCTGGGTGGGAGGGGTGTAGGAGACAAACTCACATGCATGCACAGGGTCACGCTGAGCTGGAGGCCACACCCAGGGCTCTGTGAGGAAATGTGAATGTGCCCAGGCCCCTCCAGGCCGGTCCAATTTACTGAGTCTCTAGCTCTAGTTTACAGCGCAGTGATCCTAGTTCCAGACAGCTGCTGCTTCCTTTCTGGCAGGGCCGCCCTGAATATAATCCAGTGTGGTGAACATCCACTGCACACTCCCTGTGAGCCAAGCAGACAGGTTTGAGGGCCACTGAAACGGGGGATGCTTCTGGTGAGGTCAGGGACTGCAAAATGGTGGCAGTGAGATGATCTGTTATGTCTGCCCACGCACATGCAGCCCCACAGTTGCAGAGATGCGAATGCCGGAAGCCAGGTGTGAGTTGGAATTCACTTTTTTTTTTTTTTTAAATCTTTATTAAGCAGTCATTCCTAAGGCCTGCCAGAGCCTGGCATCTCTACAGAGGAGTGGCACGATCAGGACCCCTGTGGGGCAGACCAACACTCTGGGCAGGTGCAGAATGAATAACCTGTGACAAAGCCAGCTATTCCTACCAGGAAGCATGGGGGATGAGCTGGCATCTTGCCCTGTGGGTACTACAGCCTGGCCAGCCCTGGTCCAACTCATCAGCAAGACACCCTGCATGCCCCAAGCAGCCAGCAACACCTCCTTGGGCCTGGAGGACCTCAGAGTGCCCAGCTCCATGCTGTACTGGCTCTTCCTTCCCTCGAGCCTGCTGGCTGCAGCCACACTGGCTGTGAGCCCCCTGCTGCTGGTGACCATCCTGCGGAACCAACGGCTGAGGCAGGAGCCCCACTACCTGCTGCTGGCCAACATCCTGCACTCAGACCTGGCCTACATTCTCCTCCATATGCTCATCTCCTCCAGCAGCCTGGGTAGCTGGGAGCTGGGCCGTATGGCCTGTGGGATTCTCACTGACGCTGTTGTCGCCGCCTGCACCAGCACCATCCTGTCCTTCACGGCCACTGTGCTGCACACCTACTTGGCAGTCACTCATCCTCTGCGCTACCGCTCCTTCATGTCCCATGGGGCTGCCTGGAAGTCTGTGGCCCTCATCTGGCTGGTGTCCTGCTGCTTCCCCTCATTCCTTCTTTGGCTCAGTAAGTGGCAGGATGACCAGCTGGAGGAGCAAGGAGCCTCATGCATTCTGCTGCTGAGCATGGGCACCCAGCAGGGATGTGGCACCCTGGTCATTGTTACCTACACCTCCATTCTGTGCGTTCTCTTCCTTTGCACGGCTCTCATTGCCTACTGCTTCTGGAGGATCTATGCAGAGGCCAAGACTTCAGGCATCTGGGGGCAGGGCTATTCCCGGGCCAGGGGCACCCTGCTGATCCACTCAGTGCTGATCACATTGTACGTGAGCACAGGGGTGGTGTTCTCCCTGGACATGGTGCTGACCAGGTACCATCACATTGGCGCCAGGACTCACACATGGCTCCTGGCGACCAACAGTGAGGTACTCATGATGCTTCCCCGTGCCATGCTCCCATACCTGTACATGCTCCGCTACCGGCAGCTGCTGGGCATGGTCCGGGGCCACTTTCCACCCAGGAGGCACCAGGCCATCTTTACCATTTCCTAGAGCTCTTGAGTCCACAGTCTGGCGAGCTGAGGTTAAAAATTATATGTTGAATACAGCAGCGTCCAATTATGGCTAACCTCCTAGAACAACAAAATATAATTGTGGAATTGGGCCTATTCAGAGACCCTGAAGACTGATGTTTTTCACCATTCTGACAGTTTTTGGTTTTGTTGTTGTTGTTGTTTCTTTGGTTTTTTCACACATGGCTCCTGGCGATTTGAGACAGAATCTTACTCTGTCACTAGGCTGGAGTGCAGTGGTTCGATCTCAGCTCACTGCAACCTTCGCCTCCCGGGTTCAAGCAATTCTGCCTCAGTCTCCTGAGTAGCTGGGGCTACAGGTGCATGCTGCCACACCTGGCTAATTTTTTTGTATTTTTAGTAGAGACAAGGTTTCGCTGTGTTGGCCAGGATGGTCTTGATCTCCTGACCTCATGATCTGTCCACCTCAGCCTCCCAAAGTGCTGGGATTACAGGCATGAGCCAGTGCACCTGGCCCATTTTGACCGTTTTTAAGTAGAGAAAGCTCTCTTATCATGACACTGAAATCCTACTTGGAAATGGAAGCAAGTAAAGGCAATCAAGCAGGCTCTGGTCTAAGTCCCTCCGATGGCTGCCTGCACACCCTCCATGGCCACTGTGGATGCATCTTGCTGACCAACACACAGAAGCCAAAATGTTGCTGACAGCTGGAACCAGGGAGGTGAACATGCAGAGCTGCTGAATCCTGGAACCATGAGCTCTATTTGGGCAGCTACTCAGGATACAGGAGGGTGGAGAGGAAGCCAAGGATCCACAACAGTGGAGAGTGTCATGGAGATATCACTATAAAGCTGGAGTGCACAAGGGTTACACTCTCAGAATAAAGGTAAATGATAACCTAACCTCACAGAAGGGAGCAGCAAGGGAATTTGCCTGCCTTGGCCTAGGTGCCATGTAGAAGAAGAAGAAAATTCCTTGAGAATTGTTAAGTAGAAGCCACTCTTCAGACGGCTTTAGAGTTAGACTTCAAATTATGTTAGTGGTCAAAAGACCTCAGTCTGTGGTTGGTATGGTTCTCCCGGATGATCTGAGCTTCCATTTAGGCTGCAGAGAATTTCCAGAGTCAAAGAACCTCAAATAATGGAGTTGCACATGGTCAAATCTCACAAACCCACACAGGGAGATAAGGCACCATGGATGAGAGCAAGAAGACAGCTGCACCATACTACAGCTCCTTGAATTGCCAACACTGGGTTAATATAAAAATGTTCAAGATATTTTAAGACATTAACAATGACATGAAAATATGAACAGGCATAATACTTCTTTTAAATAACCAAGAAAATTTGGGAAATATCTAAATAGAACTTCTTGAAGTAAAAATTAGAATTATGAAGTGAATTTAATATGGACTGAACAGCATGTTAGACATGGCTGGAGAGAGACTTTGCAAATTGTGAGACAGATCTAGATAAATCACCAAAAATGCAGCCAGAGGGACAAAGAGACAGCCATGTAAAAGAGGGATTAAAAGACACTGAGGCTGGAATGGAAAAGACTGGCACATCTAATTTGGGAATATAATACAGAAAATGTAGGAGGGGAAATATTTGAAGAGACAATCACTGATAATTTTTCAGAATTGTTGAAAGGTATCAAATCTCAGATCCGAGAAACCTAACCAATTACAAATTAGATAAGCGACCCGCATCCAAGCACATCATGTGAAACTGCAGACAGCTAAATACAAAGATGAGATATTTAAATCAGGCAGAGACAAAAGACAAAGGAATAGCGATTAAACTCACAGCTGACTTCTCAAAAAACAATGGAAGAAACCAGCCTGACCAATATGGCAAAACCCCATCTCTACTAAAAATAAAAAAAATAAAAAATTAGTTAGGAGAGGTGGCGCGTGCCTGTCAGCTACTCAGGAGGGTGAGGCAGGAGAATCGCTTGAACCCAGGAGGCGGTGGTTGTAGTGAGCCAAGATCATACCACTGCACTCCAGCTTGGGCGACCAAGCGAGACTCCATCTCAAAAACCAAACAAAACCAATGGAAGCCTGGGCAACTGGAATAATGTTGCCAAGGTACTGAGAAAAGAACTGTCTTCCTAGAATTTTATATACAGAAAAATAAACTTTCCAGACCTTGGTAGAACACAAAAGCTAAAGACGGTGTTCCTAGCAATTCACATTAAGAAAACTTCAAGGGATGTATTTGTGGCAGAAGAAAAATTATTGCAGGTGGAAGATTTCAGATGTATGAAGAAATAGAAAAAGCACTGGAGACTATGCACATAAATAGAAATCATCATCGTCTAGTTGACTACATAGAAGCAATAAAAATGTCTAGTTTGAGGATTTAGAAAAAATGGGAAAAAAGGATTATATAACAGTGGCATATGTGTGGGAAAGGTGTAGTTATACTTAAAGCGTTCTAAAGTCTAGCAGTCTTCAGGAGGAAGGTGGGAATATTAATCTAAGGCTTTGTTAGGCATGCAAGTTAAAATGTTTGAAGTAACCAGTAACAGACTAGACAAAAGAGAATAACTCTGTAAGTAATCTCAGAAACAGGTGAAATGAGAGAAACGGTAACTCATCCAAAATCAGGCACGAAAAAATAAATAGAAAAGTCAGGACAAATAGAAAGCATAAAATAATATGATATTTTAAATGTACTAAAACAATAAATTTAATTGACTAAAATTTGATGGTGGGGAAACAGTATTGTCCATTTACTTTTAAATTGGGTGTATGTTATTTCATAAGAGATTACACTAAACAAACAATGACAATGGGTGGAAGTAAAACAATCAGTTGAAGTATAGAAAAAGATAGAAAGCCTTTCCTGGGGCCTCCAATTAAAAATTCAGGCTGGGCGTGGAGGCTTACGCCTGTAATCCCAACACTTTGGGAGGCCAAGGTGGGAGGATCACCTGAGGTCGGGAGTTTGAGACCAGCCTAGCCAACATGGTGAAATCCTGGCTCTACTAAAAATACAAAAATTAGCCAGGAATGTGCATGTAATCCCAGATATTCAGGAGGCTGAGGCAGGAGAATTGCTTGAACCCGGGATGTGGAGGTTGCAGTGAGCTGAGATCGTGCCGCTGCACTCCAGCCTGAGCAACAGAGAGATACTCTGTCTCAAAAAAAAAAAAGAGAGAGAGAAAAAAAATACTAAATGAAAGCCAAGAGAAGAGACAAAGCTGACTTTAAAGCCAAGCAGCCTTACTAGAGTAAAGAGGGTGGCTACATGGTAAGTGCCAGTTTATCAAAGGAGTTAAAATTAACACATGTAATAAAAGAGTGAAAATTTACAAAGAAAATATTGACAAAATGTTGAGGGGAAATTAACAAATCGACCTTCATAGAGAAGTTTAAGAGTGCTCTCTCCCTAATTGGTAGAGCAAACAGACAAAATAAACAAGGATATTGAATTTTGAACACCACAATTGACAAGCTTGACCTAGTGAATAAATTTAAAATATGGCACTTGACAACTGGAAAATACATAATACATATAAGCATGCCTGGAATTATTAAGAAAATTGACCACATGCTACCCCCATAAAACAAATCTAAGTAAATTTCAAAGACTGGATTCCTATTTGGACTATATCATCTGGGTCTAGTGTAATTAAGTTAGAAATAAGTTGCAAAAAGGTAATTGAATAAAATATGCTTGGAAATGTAAAAATCACACTTCTAAGCAATTCATAGATCAAAGACTAATTAAAAGCAGAAATCAGAAAATTGTTTAGAACTGGATGACAATAAAAATAGTACACATCAAAATATATGAGATGCAGCCAGCAATATTTAGAGGCAAATGTACACTTGTATATGTTCTACCCAAAATGAAAACAGCTCAAAATTAATGAGCTAGGATCAAATGAAGAAACTGGAAAAAGAACAGCAGGTATGTGTTAGCTCTGACTGTGCCCCACAGGGGCTTTGCAGGCATGACCGAGTGAAGGATCCTGCAAGGAGGGTTATCCTGGACTGTCGGGTGAACGACGCAAGCACAAGGGCCCTTGCGAGGGAGAGAAGGAGGGAGGGGGATGGGAGAAAGATGTGATGATGACGGCAGCCAGGCCAGAGACCAGGAGAGATGGGAAGACGCTGCGCAGCTGACTTTGAAGATGAAGAAGAGGCCACCACCTGAAGAATGTGAGCAGCCTCTAGAAAAGGCAAGGAGGTGGATTCTCCCCTTGAGCCTCTGGAAGGACGCAGTCCTGCCTGCGCTGATTTTAACTCAGTACCACTCATTTTTAACTGCTGATCTTTAGAACTGCAAGATAATATATTTGTATTCTTTCATATCATAGATTTTTGGTATTTTGTTATAGCAGCAGCAAGAAACTCATCCAGTGGTCTTGGCTTGGACACTCTTCTCTGCATCCCAGTGTTGCCACTGCCAGCAGGTTAACCCAGGTTCATTCATAGGTTTCCGAGAGAGCAGACGTGCCAGAAGCTCAAAAGCATGCCATGACTTTGCTGCACTCTGCTCGACAGAGCATCACACAGCACAGCACAACATTAGGTTCGTGGAAGAAACAGTAGACTATCTCCCCATGAAGGGAGTCCCAAGGCCACATGGCAAGGGACAAGGATACAGGGAAGGGAAATACTAGGGATGTTGTCAAAATCAACCCCAAAAACAGCAAAGTTGAGGATGTCCTTACTTCAGCAATTACATTCCCACATAAATTCCCTAGAGAAACCCTCGTTCATTTACTCCATGTTCACAGAACCACTATTAGCTG
Organism: Sapajus apella; assembly: GCF_009761245.1. Classification (NCBI taxonomy): domain Eukaryota; kingdom Metazoa; phylum Chordata; class Mammalia; order Primates; family Cebidae; genus Sapajus; species Sapajus apella. The sequence goes on from NW_022437080.1 coordinate 240,117, forward strand.
AAAATGACAAACAACCCAAATAACCATCAATTAAAGAATGGGTCAGTGCATATGGAATAGTCATACAGTAGAATACAGCACTGAAAAATAAACAATTGTACACATCAATATGGCTGAATCTCATAAGCATGTGGTTTTTGGAAAAAGGCAAGTCCCAGAAGAATGCATGCTAATATGACTGTATTTGGCCACAGGGCCTTTAGGGAGTTAATTAAGTTAAAAGAGGTCATGAGAGTGGGGTCCTAATCTGACAGGATTCATAGCCTTAAAAGAAGAAGAGAGAGGCCAGGCATGGTGGCTCAAGCCTGTAATCCCAGCACTTTGGGAGGCTGAGGCAGGTGGATCATGAGTTCAGGAGTTCAAGACCAACCTGGCCAAAATAGTGAAACCCCGTCTCTACTAAAAATGCAAAAATTAGCTGGGCACGGTTGTGTGTGCCTCTAGTCCCAGGTACCTGGGAGGTTGAGGCAGGAGAATGGCTTGAACTTGGGAGATGGAGGTAGCAGTGAGCCTAGATCGGGCCACTGCTCTCCAACCTGGGCCACACAGTGAGACTCTGTCTCAAAAAAGAGAGAGAGATATCTCTCCCTTCCCACAGTGAAAAGACAGCCACCTGCAAGCTGGGAAGAGAGGCTTCTCTGGGAACAAGTGCTGCTTGCACTCAAGCTCAGACTTCTCAGTCTGATCTCAGACTTCTGAAGCCTCCAGCACTTGGAGAAAGTACACTTCTGTTGTTGAAGCCACCCAGTATGTGGCATTTTGTTACGGCAGCCAGAGCAGGCTAATATAGTGGGAAAATATAAAAAAAGACAAAAAGATAATAATTAATGAAAAATTCAGGAAAATGCCTATTGATATGTGGTGGAGGGGACAACGAAGAGTTCTAAGCTGTGGTTCATGTATTTCTTCAGCAGGGTGATGGGTGTATGGCATCTGTTCCTTTGTTATATTTAAAATTACATAAGAGTTTATATACAGCATTTCATGTATGATACGTACCAAATAAAATAATTAAACCACATAGCCTAGCCTCCCCCCAGCCCTCCCACTTCCCCTCTCTCCTGTGCACAGGAGAAAATCAGACCCGGGAGGGACAGAACGTGCCCAAGGTTATGGGCTGCTCATGAAGAGGCCAGCCTGCCAGCTCCTGGCCATGTGCCTCACCAGCTTACAGTCAACAGCGAGCTGCTTTAGTGTGGTGGCACTGTGATCCTCCCCAGAATCACCCCGCTTCAGTCCTGCTCAGCAGCCAGCTTGGGATAATGTGAGCGAGCATTTCTTGGGCAACTGTTATTGATCCAGAGCGGCATGTGCTGTAAGTCATCCATTGACAGAAGGTTTCTCTCCCATCTGAGGGTTCCATGGCCTGTGGCTGCCATCTGTGGCCACTAGGACAGCAGAGGTTCCAGCTCTCCTGATATATGGCCAGTGAGATGCCCTACCCCAGACCTGGAACCAGGAACCAGTGATGCCAGAGCTGGAACAGTCATCATGGTCGCTGCAGCACCACCCCCTCGGGCAGCAGAGCCCCTCTGAACCCGCCCACGTGGTCAACCAGGCAGGCGGTGGCCTCGCTGGCCAGCAGCAAGGGTGGCACCGCAGTGACTCTGAGACCTACCCAGGATCTCTCAGTGCACATTTCCTGCAGTTAAACCAGCCAGGGTTGGATTGTTGCTTGTGACTAAGAACTTGGATTTATACAGAATTTGGTATAGCAAGAGGCGGAGTCATTACACATTGAAATAATAAGGTTTAAATAATAGGAAAGGAAGACGTAAACTCATGGGAAGCCTTGTCCTAGTGGTTCTACATGATAAACAATTCTCTCTAGCAACTTATAAATTTAACGGAATCCCAATCTATACCTGAAGCAATATTGCTTTTACAAAAAAAAAAAAAATGAATGAATGAAATTAACCAGGAATATCCCAGAAGAGTAATGAGCAGGCACTGGGCCTCCCAGCTACAACCATGGGGTGCTATACAGGACGGAATGGGACGCTCAGAAATCTCTCCAAGACATAGGGCATGCAGGTATCGAGCTGTGGTCTTCAGCAGAGAGCCCACCCTCTCTTCTGCTCCCTGTGGCACTGGGGCTGGGCTCCGCACACCCTGCTTGACCCACTGCCCTCCGGTTAGGCTCTGCCAATAAGGGTCCTGAGAGGCCAGCTGGAGGGGCGGAGACACTGGGCCTCCCTGTTTTGCCTGTTTCTGTCTGTATCACCCAACAGCAGCCCTTCCCCTCAGAAGGAACCGCTGGTTCCAGCTTCCACCCTTCCAGGTTCCCTCTCACTGTGGCAGCACCCACCAGAGAGTGCCCCTTTCTCTGGCTCTGGTCACTCCAGCTTCTTCATTTTGTCCCACAGTGCTTGGGGAGGAGCTGCTTCCTATGGTATTGCGTCTGCGTTACTCTCTCAGGGTCCCCTCCCACCCATTTAAACATGTTCAAACAATTCTCCATGTCCACTTCTTTCTATTAAAACAATAGTGTGGTTTTGTTTTTCTGGCTGGCCCCTGACTGATAGAATTAAGAGATACATAGCTAGACAGACAGCATTCCATAGCAGTGGGAAATGATGGATTATTCAATCAATCATGTCAGAACACCCAGGAGACCATCCAGACAAAGACAATTCCAGGTTAATCAAATATTTAAACCCAAAAATACAATCATAAAGAGTTAGAAGCTGTTATACTCTTACAGTATGGAAGGTTTCTCAGTAGAATGCAGACGCATTATAGGGAAATATTAATTGAGTTCCCCATAGAATACTAGAGAATTCTGTAGAAGGGAAAAATGCCATAAGTGAAGTAAAAACATAAATCAAAAATTGTGACAAAATATTTGCTACTGATATCCCGAAGGGCCAGTTTTCAAAAAAACATAAAGTCAATAAGTTTAAGACGAATAAGCCAATTAAAATTGTCAAAGAACACACCCTCAGTCCACATGTCCACATAAAGGGAAACGGGCACGGTTCATAAACATGTGAAAAGATGATTGGCCTCACTCATACAACAGACATGGAAAATAAGGCCACGTCGACACGCCATTTATCACCTCTGGGTTTGGTAAAGACTCAGTAAATTTAATAATATTTTCCACTGACAAGTGTGAAAAGCCCGGCTTGTGAGAATGTCAATTGTTTAAACCCTTAGGGAAGGCAATTTGCAATACCTAGCAATATTTTAAATACGTACAATAGTGATCCTATGCGATAGATTTTACAGATTAGGAAACTGAGGCACACAGAGGTTTAGTGTCTTCTCCAGGGCAACAGATGCAATAAACAGTAGAACTGGAATTCCAGCTCAGGCAGCCTGGCACTGAATACAATATACAGTAACACTCCACCGCATGAGTGAGCCACTCATGTGACCCGGGAATTCCACTCCGAGGCCTTTATCCTACAACTCTCATTGCACGTGTACAAACTAAATGTGTTCAAGGATATCCACTGTGGCAGAATACTTGGAAATAACCTGTTTCCCTCCAAAAGAGATTTGTTCAAACACTACATCCGTAAAATGGAATATAATACAGCCATTAAATAACCGAAGGTTATACCAAAAAAATCACCAATACAAACTGTTGAGTGTGAAAAACAAGAAGCAGAGGGTTTCTGATTCGGGCAGCAATGGCGCAGCCTCTCCAGGTCTCCTCCTCACACCATCCGATTGATAAAAGCTGGAAAAATCCTGTAAAACCATTGTATGCATTGCAGAGAGCAGCCAAAGGAGGCTGAGAGAAGGGGCTCCAATGTTGAATGAAAGGAAACTCATAAGTTGCTTTCCAAATTTAGTCTGGCTCTTCCCCTGGAAGTTATTCCATGGCCCACAGGGAAAGAGCTCAAGCACAGCAGAACAGCATAATGGGCTGGGGATAGAAGGGTCAGCAACACAGACAGGGGAGCCACGGAGAGGAGAACCCCAAAGCCTGCATGTGCATTCTCTTCAAGGTATGCAGTGGCAGGGCTGAACTCCAAGAAACTAAGCAAAAAAATCAACCACTGGGAGGAAAGGAGCTGATGGGAAGCTGTTGAGAACATGGTGCAGGGGAAACAGAAGCTGGAGTCAAGTCCTGCCGTTGGGGAGAAGACTTGCGAACATCCCAGGCTCTCAGTGGCATGTCCGAGGAGGATGGCCATGCAAGACGTCAGGTAAATGACAGCGGCCTGTCCCAGTGGACAGTAGAATTCAGACTGAGGCACAATGAGAGAAGGATGGCAAATGGAGAAAGGGCACAGGAGAGATATGGGATATGGCAAAAAAAAAAAAAAAAGCTGGAATATATTTATACCTGGAACCCCAGAAGTAAGAGATTGGGAGAGAAGCCATATCTAAAGAAACACTAAGCAAGAATTTTCAAAATCAATGAAAGATATCAAACCACAGATAAAAGAAGCCCTGTGAACACCAAAGGGAATAAATACAAGGAGAACCACACATTATACCAAAACTGCTGAAAATAACGGATAGACAAAATATAAAAGTAACTAGAGGAAAAAAAGACACATTATCTTAAAAGGAGCAAAAAGAAGACTGACATATCTGAGAAATAATGGAATCCAGGAAAAAGTGAAATACGATCTCAAAGCTCTGAAAGAAGAAAAGGACCGCAAACCTCAAACCTTATACCTGGGGAAAACATCCTCAAAAACTAAAAGTGGGCCGGGCGCAGTGGCTCACGCCTATAATCCCGGCACTTTGGGAGGCCGAGGGGGTGGATCACGAGGTCAAGAGATCGAGACCATCCTGGTCAACAAGGTGAAACCCCGTCTCTACTAAAAATACAAAAATTAGCTGGGCATGGTGGCACGCACCTGCAGTCCCAGCTACTTGGGAGGCTGAGGCAGGAGAATTGCTTGAACCCAGGAGGCGGAGGTTGCAGTGAGGTGAGATCGTGTCATTGCACTCCAGTCTGGGTAACAACAGTGACACTCCGTCTCAAACAAAACAAAACAAAACAAAACTAAACTAAAACTAAAAGTGGAATAAAGCAGATTTTGTTTTTTAAAAATAGTAATATTGTTCAACAAACCTGAAAAAGTAATGAACAAAAATGTCGTCTTGAACAAAGTGTCCTTCAGGATGCATGGAGCACAGAAAGGAACAAGGAAACCGTAAAGGAAAAGTAAGCAGTAAATACGCTGACTGTCTGCACAGCAGTACAGTATCCTTAAGGGGTTGAAATACACGTGACAATAAGATAACGATCATTGCAGTAAATGAAAATGAATGAAACACTTCAATTAAAAAATATTTTCAGACTGGATAAAAAAATACCAAGTCCAACTACATGTTTACAAATCACACATGAAATGGAGAAATACAGGAAGACTGAGACGCTGGGTGGGGAAACTAAGGTCTCAGATCCCTCAGGGCTGAAGCTCTGGGTCACCCCCACCTGCTAGGCTGAAAGCATCTAGAATGGATGGCAGCAGAGGGAGATGATTAATATTGTCTACAATGTTGGGATCAGCCAAAACCCTAGGGATTATAGCTCTTTTTGGTTTTGCTGCTTTCTTCAACTTATTTACTTATTTATTTGTTTATTATTATTTTGAGGCAGAGTCTCACTCTGTCGCCCAGACTGGAGTGCAGTGGTGTGACCTGGACTCAGTGCATCCTCCTCCTCCCAGGTTCAAGCGATTCTCTTGTGTCAGCATCTGAAATAGCTGGGATTATAGGTATCCACCACCATGCCTGGCTACTTTTTGTATTTATAGTAGAGACAGGGTTTCACCATATTGGCAAGGCTAGTCTTGAATTCCTGACCTCAGATGATCTGCCTGCCTCTGCCTCCCAAAGTGCTGGGATTACAGGTGTGAGCCACCGTGCCGGGCCTATTTATTTATTTATTTATTTGCAACAGGGTCTGGCTCTGTGGCCCAGGCTGGAGTGCAGTGGCCCAAACATGGCTCACTGCAGCTTTGACCTCCTGGGCTCAAGCTATCCTCCCACTTCAGGCTCCTGAGTAGCTGGGACCACAGCATGCACTGTGCCCCATTAAAGTCTTTTTTATTATTTTAGTTAGAGATGGGGTCTCCCTATGTTGCCCAGTCTGGTCCAAACTTTGGAGCATAGGAGATCTGCCAGCCTCGGCCTCTCAAAGTGCTGGGATTGCCAGTGTGAGCCAGCGTGCCCAGCCTGGTTTTGCTTTTTTAAACTGCCCCCTTGTCAATTCTCTTCAGAGACCATGGCTTTCCACTTCATGGCCGGGGCTCTGTGGCTTGCTGGATTTGTCTCTTCGCCCTGAGGGAAGAAATGACATTGTGTTTCAAGATCAATGCAGCGTAGCTGTGTCTATTACTGGACAGAATGAGAGGGCATGAGCTGGCCAGGCAGTTTCAGAGAGGGCTGCAGGAGACACAGCCTAGCTGCTGCCCCCGCTCCCCAGGGCCTTTGGACTTCTGCTGGTCCCCAGTGAGCTACAAGCTGCTTTGTGAGAGACGTGGGGGTGGAGGAGCCACTGGCTCGGTGCCTGTGCAGCCTGGAAAGATGGAGATGTTAACGTTCCGTGGGAGGATGGACCTTAGTCAGCAGATCAGTTCTTCTCCTGTGAGATGCAGCAGTTCACAGGCCTTTCAGAAAATTGAAACGTGCAATGGGAGCTTACATGTGGCATGCGCATCCCACCACCAGCCACCAGCTCTGTGGGGCACAGTTCCCAGCGCTTTCCTTGCTTCTCTGACTCATTGTCCTTTTCCCCTGCTTCCCTGGAACTGTGTTCTTCAAAACATATAGCACACACATTTTTTAAAAATTTCATTTTAGGTTTTGGGGTACATGTGAAGAACATGCAAGATTGTTGCATAGGTACACACATGGTAGTGTGATTTGCTGCCTTCCTCCCCTTCACCTATATCTGGCATTTCTCCCCATGATATCTCTCCCCAACTCCCCACACCCCACTGTCCCTCCCCTATTTCCCCCCAACAGACCCCAGTGTGTGATGCTCCCCTCCCTGTGTCCATGTGTTCTCATTGTTCAACACCCGCCTATGAGTGAAAACATGCGGTGCTTGATTTTCTGTTCTTGTGTCCGTTTGCTGAGAATGATGGTTTCCAGGTTCGTCCATGTCCCTGCAAAGGACAAGAACTCATCATTTTTGATGGCTGCATAGTATTCCATGGTGTATATGTGCCACATTTTCCCTGTCCAGTCTATCATCGATGGGCATTTGGGTTGGTTCCAGGTCTTTGCTATTGTAAACTGTGCTGCAGTGAATGAACATTCGTGTGTATATGTCCTTATAGTAGAACAATTTATAATCCTTTGGATATATACCCAGTATTAGGATTGCTGGGTCAAATGGAATTTCCATGTCTAGGTCCTTGAGGAATCGCCACACTGTCTTCCACAATGGTTGAACTAATTTACACTCCCACCAACAGTGTAAAAGTGTTCCTATTTCTCCACATCCTCTCCAGCATCTGTTGTCTCTAGATTTTTTAATGATTGCCATTCTAACTGGTGTGAGATGGTATCTCAATGTAGTTTTGATTTGCATTTCTCTGATGACCAGTGATGATGAGCATTTTTTCATATGTCTGTTGGCCTCATGTATGTCTTCTTTTGTAAAGTGTCTGTTCATATCCTTTGCCCACTTTTGAATGGGCTTGTTTGTTTTTTTCTTGTAAATCTGTTTTAGTTCTTTGTAGATTCTGGATATCACCCCTTTGTCAGATGGGTAGATTGCAAAAAATTTTTCCCATTCTGTTGGTTGCTGATTCACTCTAATGACTGTATCTTTTGCCATGCAGAAGCTGTGGAGTTTGATTAGGTCCCATTTGTCTATTTTGGCTTTTGCTGTCAATGCTTTTGGTGTTTTGGTCATGAAGTCCTTGCCTACACCTATGTCCTGAATGGTTTTGCCTAGATTTTCTTCTAGGGTTTTTATGGTCACACACACATATTATTTGGGACTCTGCTTTCAGAGAAACCCCATGTAGGCACAGGTGAAAGAGGAAAATCCAGACCACTGTCCTGAGAGTCCAAATATCCCAATGTTTCGCCTCCTGAATAGAAAACGTCTGAGGAGGAAGTGAAATCAATCTCTGAAAACGTAGTTGCATGTATGGATAAAACTCTTGGTGCCAATGGGTCATCTGTATAAGATGCCACTTTAGCAGAGAAGCCATACCCCACACAGTCAACGCAAAGAATAACGTTTAACTTTCTTCAGGTTATATTTTAGTGAATGTTAATACATGCTCCAAAATTCTGTGGGATTTCTAAAATTCTAATATGTCTGAGGATATGCTATCAATGATAATTACGGTTATTATGTTGTTATTGTAGACCACAGAAATAACCAAATTTCCTTGTCAATTGTGTCTTTAACTATGACTATTTAAAGTCATTTCCACAGCTAACTGATTAATTCTGATGCAGTTTCTGAAAACTTCACAAACACACAAAATCCTAGAGTATATGGCATCTTTTCGGAGGTTCATAAAATGATGGAAAGAACCCTGAAAAGCACTCTTGAATACAGGTTTCCGATAACTTTAGAATTGTGATTTTGACTGGATAAGAGTTCCTGGAACTTTAATGAAAAGACTGACTGGTTTATAAAACTGTTAACTGGTTTATAAAACTGTTAAGTAGAACAAAAAATTAATTGAATATCAAGAAAATACTTTGCCAGGTTTTTTTTTTTTTTTTTTTTTT